>NC_046161.1:3709150-4011599 GCF_011064425.1 Rattus rattus
AGCAGCACAAACAACAGAATATCTCTATAATTTTACTATTTGCCAAGAACAATGTCAAGCATTTAACAAAACTATTATTTCAACAATTTGGTTTGGGCAAGAGCTCTGTTAAATAAATCTAACCACATCTTTCTGATAAAGGAGTTGAAATTTAGGCAGAAGGAAATACTTGTCCCATCATACTGTGCAGGGTAAGAGAGAGAACTCGCTACCTTTCTGTTTTAAACCAGGAAAAGGGTAAAAGAGACTAAATCGTAGCTTGAAGGAGAATAGGAATGGTTTTTCAGGCCAGAAGGACAGGACCGTGACAGGGAGGCAAGAGGAAATTAAGGGAACAACCCTATTGTCTTTAGACACTAGTTCTCTGTTTCAAATCCAATTTCTGTATCCAGATTGTACACATACTTGCACTGCAGTCACAACAACTCATGTCCATGTCCAAATGATTCTGCCCCTTACCTCTTATGACCTATGGCTAGGGCTTGGGTTTGGAATGTCCAGGCTGTCCTTGAACTCACAGAGATCTGCCTCAACCTCCTAATAAATGCTGGAATTAAAGGTCTGCAACACCACAGCAGGCCCAAGTAAGTTTATTTTCAAGAATTGACTTCAGGGTTTTATTTAAATAAAGGATGGTAATTTATAAAAGTTTGAAAGTTTCCATGCGATAGCATAAACAAATTCCTGTAAGATCAGCTGTCTTCTGAGCCCCTTTGAGGGTCACACTGCCTGCAATTGTTTCCACCTTGATTCCAAGTGGTTACATTATCCTCTCTCTTAAGTGAGCTTAGTAACCCTTGTTTTCTAGGTCCCAGGGAGCCAGAAAAGGTCACTTCTCTAAAACTTCATATTCTTCCTCAAGATCCAGCTATAATCTCTTGTGAATATATCCAAAAGACTTTACAGAGACTTCTGCTCAGACTTAGTCATAAGTCTTCCATTTATAATATCCCGAAATTGGAAACAACTTAGATTCCCATCACCAGATGAAAGGATCAGGAAAATGTAGTATATTAGTGAAAGAAATGCTGTTTAATTGTTAAAAATATAAAAATCAAAGGCCAGTAGATAGAGCTAGAAAAAAACCATCCTGAGTGAGATAATCCAGACCCAAAAAGACAAGACATGCACACTCACTTGTATGTGCTTGTTAGTTGTTAAGTCTTTGATAGGCATGTTGCTCTCTGAATAACCACAGACATTAAGTATAGAGTAAGGAACTAATGGGGAGGGGTTTCTCAAGGGAGGGGAAATATACTATATAGTTAGGGAGAAACAGGAGGGATACTGTAACAGGAGGATTAAACTGGGAGGGGAGGTAAGAGGAAGTAAGGGAGAAAATACGAAGAGGAACTGCTAACAATATGGAATATTTGAAGGGTCCTACAAAAACATATATTGGAAATCTCTTAAAATATATACATACATGAAAGAAATCTATATGGGATCACCAAATAATAAGGCAGCTAGAGCCCCAACTAGACATTATTATCAATCAAGTGAGTATCAGAAATGGGTTGCACCTAATGAAGTTGTTATTGAATGGATCTGCAGTGTTTTAAATAGGGTACAGCCCCATGGAATCATGTGTTTAAATGTTTGGCCCACTCTGAATAGCCCTATTAGGAGATGTGGTGCTTCTTGGAGAAAATACAACACCCTGGGGATAGGCTTTGAGGTCTCAACCTAGCTTAAGCTCTACCCAGTATTGAAAAGTCAACTGCCTATCTTGGCTGCCTTCAGATCAAGATATAGAACTCTTGGTTCCTCCAGCACCATGTCTGGCTGCATGTTATCATGCTTCCTACAATGGTGATAATGGACTAAACCTCTGAAACTATAATCCAACCCCAATTAAATGTTTGTCTTTATAAGAATTGCCTTGGCCATGAAGTTCCTTCACAGCAACGAAACACTAACTATGACAGGGCCCAGTAGAAGTTCCAAAACAACTCAGGGTATGACCAGTGTTATTGGTTGCTCTCTAAAAACTGAGGTGAAGACCCTGTTGCTGAAGACAACATCTAAATAATTCACTGACCACAGAACAGTTCAACTGATGCTTTCTTAAGGCCTTGACTCCTATTGACTAGTGTTCATGGTACTAAAGGTACTGAGCACACAATCAAAGTATAAAGTTAAACACTAACTCAGCTCCAAACCCTTTGATCTACAATGATGACCTGTCTGCATGACATGCTGGTGTAATAGTGACACAAGTATCGTGGGAGTAACCAACCACAATCTGATTGGATTTAATGTTCACTCCATGAGAGGAAACTCATGCCTGATACTTCAATTGGCCAAGCACTTGAGATTAGACAGACAATGGACATAGGGTTGAACTAAACACTACTATTCTGCTAAGGGAACATGGTAATAAAATGACACCTAATGACATTCTGCTATATCCATAGATCAGTGTCTCAGTCATCAACAGAGTAGTTCTTGTTCAGGAGATGGGAACTAATACAGAATACCATGGATGAACAATGTGCAGAGAGTGAGGACTTTGAGACACTTAGATCTAACTGAGAGGTCTCCATCAAATCCCTCCCCTTAGGGATCAAGGAACTACGCATGTGGAAGAGGATGCAGAAGAGGACTGTGAACCAGAGAGGATGGATGACATCAAGGAAACAATGCCTTCTGGACACACAGAACAGACGCAGTAGGAACTCATCGAGACTGTAATAGAATACTCAGTGCCTGCACAGATCCAAATCAGATGGGGTCCCAGTGCTGAGATGGAAAAGTAGACACAAGACTTATTACTCACTAAGAAAAGACCCACAAGGGAAATTAGTTGCTAATTACTCCCAAGGGAAAAGTAGTTTTTCCAAGGGAGCCACACTAGATATACGAATCACACTTAAAGGTGGGCCCAATGCTCATCTGTAGACAACCATTACAAGATGAATTTAATGATATTTTTAGAAATTTTTGAGGGTCTCATATTACTTTGGCCACTTTTTATATTATTGGTCTTTTGGTTTCTGATTTTATGTTTTTGTAATGTGGTGTGTGTGTGTGTGTGTGTGTGTGTGTGTGTGTGTGTGATTCTTGTTTCTTTTTCTTTCTGTTTGTTCATTTTCTTTTCTCGTTGTTTGTCTTTTTGCTTGTCTGTTTTCTTTTTTTTTTTTTGCTTGTCTGTTTTCTTAAGAGATGGAAAGAAAGTGTGGAGTTAGAAGGAAGGGTGGTAAGGTGGGGAGAGTATGAGGGAAAACAACCTACATTCAGAATATATTCTATGAAAATAACAATATTTTAAATACAAAATAAAGTAACAAAAGCATTCTAGGTGCTATCCACCTTTAACTGCCTCTGCCTGCTCCCGGTGGCAATGTTTTCACTGTGTTCCTTGCCTAAGCTGAGGTTGAAAGACCCTCAGATTGAGGAGACTCTCGCTCCAATCCTGAGGACACCCACCACCCCACAAACACGCGGGACTCAGTCTTGATGTAAAAACAAGAGGTTTACTTTGGGATACCAATGCATTGGTGCTCAACATGGTTCTCATGCAGGAAGGATGTGAAGGGCCTCGAACAGCAGAAACGTACAGCTTAAATAGTCATTTAAGATTACACAGTTTCATTAGCTCAGCTATGTCAGTGCCAAGGAAAACTAACTAGACAGACGTTTCTCATCCTGGAGTTCCTGGGACAAGGCCGCAACCATATCAACGCAGCCATTTCAGTACCAAGGACGTTTGACTTGATATATGTTTTCTCGTCCTGGGGCACAATCTACAGTGGTCAGTCAGCTTCCCGGAGATGTTTCCTGCCTTGTAATTGCCCTGCAGTAAGTATGATCTATACCATCCGTTCTTATGGTCGGGCAGCTTCCTAGAAAGTGGGTAGGAATGTGCTTTCTGTACTTTCTGGTCTATTGTCTAATGTCTAGGGGCTAAGCAAGGGCCAGCTTAAAAGATTCTCATTCTTAAGAAATGGCTGCACTAATACCAAATGGGGATCTTTCAAAGTCACCCCACTGAAGCCTTCACATGCCTACCTACCCTCCACCATGAAGGGAGGGTTTGTTTTTGGGAGCTCTTCTCCCAGTTTCCTCCTATGCTGATTGACTCATGTATTACTCCTCTTACATGAGAAAGATGTGGTTAAATGAAGAGAGGAAATGAGCGCTTTAAAATCAATCCAACAGTCCAAATCTATCAAAGCATTGTTTATGAATAAGTTATTGTTGGCTTCTCCATGACAACAGACATCCACAAATGGAAATAGCCCTGGGAACACAGACCTCAGTACCGTGGCAGAGATGGGAGTGACACCATGGGGAAATGACCTCGGGGAGGAGCCCAGTGCTTCTCAGTGCAGTATAGTGTTGAGCCTCTTTCAGGAGAGAAGGGATAGAAGTAGACCAGCCTAGAGACAGACTATATTGTCTTACTAATAGGGATGCAGAAGCATGCCATGAGTCAGCACCAGTGTGAAACATGAGTGCTTGAATGCACGATTCAGTACAAAGTAATCCATGTAATTGCTATACAAGAGAGGCTCTGAGAGACCTACTGAATAAATGAACATATAAGCGCATGCATGAATGTGTGTGGATATCTGCCTGTGTGTATGTGAGTGTGTGTGTGCGAGTGTGTGCATGCGTGTGTGTGTGTGTGTGTGTGTGTGTGTGTGTGTGTGTGTGTGTGTGTGTGGTATTAACACATGTAGCCTACTTCTAGTGAGCAATGATCCTAGAATCACACTTGGTCTCTTGCGAGCCTGTTTTACCTGCTACATTAGACAGATTTCAGAGATGGAGCCTTTTTGTCCTGTGATGCTAATAAGGAGGGTCTAAGTATATCTTCATATTTCCTCTCCCAACTTGGATGAGAATTCTTCTTGGCCAGGTTCTCACAGTCTAACCCTGGATAAAGATAAAGAAAGGCCATGGTACTGTTAAAATCTTGTGACCATAGTTCTTGAAAGGCAGAAGGAGACCTGGGAAACCCGGTAATACTGCATCACCTAGATTTCCAGAAGTGTGGGCAGTAAACATTGGCTGTCACTTGGAGTCAGTGATCCCAACCTCTGTCCTGGGATCAAGGTGTATACAGATAGCTGGAAAACTGCGTAGTAAAACCTGCTTAGAATAAGGGCCACAGAGAACTGTAGTGACGGTGCAACTGGAGAAGGGCTGGCTGTGCAAGGGAAGAGGAGGTTGAGTTTGATCCCAGAACTCATGTGAAACAGTGAGATGTGATAATATGTGCTTGTAATCCCAGCACTGGGGATGTGTGACCTGCTGGGTGAACAATGGGAGATTCTTTCCAAAGCTAAAACGGGTAACTACTGAACTAACCAAAACCACTGTCTTCTGTCTTTAGGTACGAACACAGACACATGCTTGTGAACATACATTAGATCAAACAAACACACACACACACACACACACACACACATCAATACACACATTCAAACACACCGCACACTCACACACACACAAACATACACACACTACATACATACCACAAACACAGACAAATATAGATAACACACACCCTTGAACTTTGCTGCGTCTATGGATTTAATAGGCCAGAACCTTTTTCAAATAAAATGGACATGAATCAGAGAAAACAGAAGTTTAATTGCTGAAGGCCATGCCTTTCACACATGTGCTGCGGATATTAACCTGGGATTGCTGCACCAAACCAACCTAAATCATGTGCTAGGGTCAAAGTGTCTGATTTCTTCCCGGATACTGAAGAGGATGTTGTCAACCATGAGTCACGTAGCCTCTGGTTTTCTAGAAGTAGAAATCTCTATATAAAGGTGGAGGTTCTTGGACAGGATGTTGGAGCAGGCAGGAAGAAGGTCACGGGTGATCTTGCGCAGAGAGAAGCTTCAGCATGCTTAGCCTTCCTTTGCTGTTGCTTCTCTGGGGTACCAGCTCATACAGTTTCCCCGTGTTTCAGGACGGAGCCCGGCAGAATGTGGAGACAGTCTGGGTAAATGAATACTACATGACACATGTGGTCTTCAGTTTGCATCCTTCTACTATAGCATGATGGCATGTGTGGATGGATTGCTGGCTAAGAGAAATGGTGTTTGCCAGAAATGTAACCTTCTCAAAAATGTATATACCGACATCTAGATACCTCTTTCTGGATGGGGGAGTGGGGACCCAAACGAGGAGGGGCAACAGCTCCCTCTATAAATGTGGATTTGCAACAGAGTGCGAACCTCTCCTACAAATCTTGTTCTAGCACAAACTTCACACTTTTCAGTAGTTAATGCTGGGAGAACTCTGCTCTAAAATAATTAGGGTAACGAGGGAGGGAGGGAAAGCCTAATCAAAGCTTGAAAAGTAATTCTCTATTTTGGCTAAAATGTCAGGAAGTCATTTTTTAAACAGTGAAAACCATTTCTCCTTTTAGTGTTTCAGTAACTTTGAATATTTTTCTATTCCTATGTTTATGAATGTGTGTGCCACGTGTACATCCACCACAGGATCTTCAGATCACCTGAGTCTGTGCTCTCTGCCAGCTGCTTAACTGCTGAACCATCTCTCCAGCCCCTAGTGGTTCATTCATGTTATATTTTCTCAGAAATACCTGGAAAACTACTACAACTTGGGTGAAGACGTGCAAGCTAAAAACGTGGATGCCAAGGAGGTGATGGCTGAAAAGCTGAGGCAAATGCAGCAGTTATTTGGGCTGAAAGTGACAGGAAATTCAAATTCTGAAACCCTGAGTGCTATGAGAAAACCTAGGTGTGGGGTGCCTGATGTGGCCCCATATGCCATTACTCACAACAATCCTCGTTGGACCAAAACACATCTGACTTACAGGTAAATAGTTGGGGCATCAAAATTGGGGCAAATCTAACTCACTGGAACAGAAGAAAACAAGGTCCACTCTATCTACATCTTATTTTTTCTTAGCATTTTAAACTACACACCATATTTGCCAAAAGAAGTTATAGAAAACGCCATCGAGAGAGCCTTTAAAGTCTGGAGTGATGTGACACCACTAACATTCGAAAGGGTCTTTGAGGAGGAAGGTGATATTGTGTTCGCCTTCTACAGAGGAGGTAAACTCTTCAACCTCACCTTGCCTTTCAATCTCCTCTGATTTGCAGAAAGACTTCCTTGTTGAAGAACATTATTGATTTTTCTGGAGCTGAGGAGGAATATAATATCACACTGGGTGGAAGTACCTTGACTGCTCAACAAAACTCTGAGCTAACTAACGTGAAAACTGAATGAGCTTTTTGTGGAATTTTCGTTTCTTGCAGACCATAGTGACAATAACCCATTTGACGGACCTGAATATGGACTTGCTCACACATTCCCACCAGGCCCACGTTTGGGGGGCGATGTTCATTATGATCTGGATGAGACGTGGACCGACAACAGTGACAGTAAGTTCACTGATCTTACTTCCTGCAGTTCACCTGGCCCTTCCTAGTTCATGGCAGTGCGGGTTTATTGAATGGACAAAATGCGTTTATGGAAGCAGACAGTCTATCACCACTCAGAGAATCAGGAGTACATTGAAGAACATGTGTCAGGAGTATTTTCTGATGGCACATCATCTTCCTGGTGGCAAACGGGTCACTCTAAAACTTCTCTTATCTGCGCTAGGCCCTCGGCATAAGCGATAAGGTTCTTTAGCTTGACATGTTCATGGGACTCCTACCAGTGGGACTGTGGTGTCTCTGACTTCTGCCTGTGCTCAGGAACCTTTTGATTCTACTGGGTTTCCTCATCAAGCCATGACGTGGGTTTGTGCCTAGTCTTGGGCATCTTGTGCTGTGATATCAAGGGGAAGCCTGCTCTTTTCTAAAGGGAAACAGAAAAGGTATGGGAGAGACAGGAAGCCAAGCAATGGGTGGAAGGAGTGAAGGGCAGAAAGGCTGCCATACAGTCAAGATACATTATATGAGAGAAGAATAAAAAATAAATAAGAAAGAAAGACTTCAGAGGGATGGTGAGATGCCACATCTGAAATCCTCATTTTGATTCTGAGAACCCATTTGGTGGAAGAAAATGGAGTCCTTTAAGCTGTTCTCTGCCTTCTTCTACACAGTCACCCCATGTACACGTTGTGCTTACATGCATACATGTGGCCATACATACATGCTTATATGTGCATTGTGCACATGCTCACATGAACAAACACAGATATAGTGAATAAAGAACATAATAACTTTTCTTTTCAGAAGAAAGAAAATGCTGAATGTCAATGTCCTACTTACGGACCCAGAATTTTCCTCACAGGAATGATACAATGAAACTTAACAAATTTGTATTTAAACTTGGAAAACTGAATGAAAAGGTGTTTTTTGGAACACGTTGTTGTACTTTGCAAATTTCACAGCACTGTGTATTCATCAGCTTTGTAAATGAGAAGTATGAAGTGTTAGCAGAGTCCATTGCTCCTCTGAGAAGGAACTTGTCCCAGCGCAGGGTTAACATGGATCATCTGAGCTGGACCTGAAGTCAGTGAGAGTTCTATTGCACAATGTAATCCTAGAGTGTAGGTGTGGCTGTGCTTCTGTATTATAAATGCAGACTTCCACCATCAGGAAAAGACTGTGTATGCATATGTGTCGTTCGAAAGGTGACTAAGAAGATGTGAACATTCACCCTGGAAGATTATTTCCTTAAAATGCCTCAAAAACCATTTTTAATACTTAGATGGCTCTCTTTGTCCTTCCAGATTTCAACTTGTTCTATGTTACGGCTCATGAACTGGGCCACTCCCTTGGACTCACTCATTCTAGAGATGTAGGAGCACTAATGTTCCCCAGCTACACATGGTACACTGAAGACTTTGTGCTAAACCAGGAGGATATTAATCGCATCCAGGCTTTATATGGTACGTGAACCAGGCTTAGCTGCATAGTGAAGGCATTTTCATCCTCCAGGTGGCCTTTCAGAACCATGAAATCTAACTCTAGCTCTCTACTCTTCTTCAGGGCCTTCCCCAAATCCCATCCAGCCAACAGGTGCAACAACACCACATCCATGTGATGGTGATCTAACCTTCGACGCTATAACTACGTTTAGGGGAGAGGTGATGTTCTTTAAAGGCAGGTAAGACCTTTGTTGTTTCATGGGCTCTTCATTCAGTGTTGTAGGCCACCAATATGGCTCCTGTGTTAGCCTTACACTACAAGGTACAATGTAGCAATTGCTTACATTTCTCTCTCTCTCTCTCTCTCTCTCTCTCTCTCTCACACACACACACACACACACACACACACACACAAACACACCTCTTTTTCTTCATTTTTAAACTTATAATCACTGGTTTTCTGCATGCATTAGGTCAACTGGTTCAGAGATACCCTCATTATAGGGAAAACCTGAAACGATAATATCACTTTATGGATCCGTAAATTAGGGCAGGGGAAAAAAGAGAGTTCTTCTGGGGACACAGAGCTCATGGGTGACATAATATATATTAGTCTCCTGGCCCCCAATGTGGACGTCTTTTAGGTGTGTTAACCTGTAAGTTGATGGTACTTTGCAAGGAGAAGTCCTTTCAAGATTCACTTTCCCATATTACAAAGCTTAAGTTCGGAATTTAGTTTGTTTTCAGACTACTGGAGCATGGTATAACTGCTTTGGGGAATATCTGCCTTTAGACTTGCGAGTTCAGGGACATTTGTTTTCCAAACTTTAGCTTTGTAGTATGGGGACAGTGTAAAGCTCGTGCAGGAGAGACCTGGTTTCTTTTCCTCCTCCTTGGAGAGAGCCTGAACAGTGATGAGCAGCCCCCTCACCAGTTTCTCTGCCATCAGAAGAGTCTGTTTGCCTTCCTAATCTGTTGGACTACTCATTCACTAAGAGTCATTACTTGGGAAAAAATGGCAGGGCATCAGTCAGCAAGTACCAGTGACCAAGGCAGGGTGGGGACGGAACTGACGGAGCTTTAATGGCCAAAACGTCACTAAGCTTCCCTACAAACACAGCTGGAGTCTAGGCGTCCCGATTTTCATTTGTAGCAACTAGGGGGTGCGTTGGGGAGGGGGAGTTAAGCCTGAGTCAGCTTTATGTCCCAAGTTCTGCATGGAGAAATGAGAAGTTAGCATTGGGAATTTAAGTGCTCAGAGAGTGTTCACATTTGTAAAATGCTGTGCCCTTGTTCATTTGAGTCAGAATTAAAATTTCAGTGGCTTCCACGAGACCTTGTACACCTGGATGCAGAACTCTGTGAATGTCTTATTCTACTTACTCTGAAGCCCCTTCCAGGAACCTCAATACTCTCCTTGGCTCAACCCCACTTCTGTTTTTCAAATGTCCTTTTTTTTTTTTTTTTTTTATTAACTTGAGTATTTCTTATATACATTTAGTGTTATTCCTTTCCGGTTTCGGGCAAACATCCCCCCCCTCCCCTTCCTTATGGTGTTCCCCCCTCCCCACCCCCCCCATTGCCGCCCTCCCCCAACAGTCTGGTTCACTGGGGGTTCAGTCTTAGCAGGACCAAGGGCTTCCCCTTCCACTGGTGCTCTTACTAGGATATTCATTGCTACCTATGAGGTCAGAGTCCAGGGTCAGTCCATGCATAGTCTTTAGGTAGTGGCTTAGTCCCTGGAAGCTCTGGTTGCTTGGCATTGTTGTACATATGGGGTCTCGAGCCCTTCAAGCTCTTCCAGTTCTTTCTCTGATTCCTTCAACGGGGGTCCTATTCTCAGTTCAGTGGTTTGCTGCTGGCATTCGCCTCTGTATTTGCTGTATTCTGGCTGTGTCTCTCAGGAGCGATCTACATCCGGCTCCTGTCGGTCTGCACTTTTTGCTTCATCCATCTTGTCTAATTGGGTGGCTCTATATATATGGGCCACATGTGGGGCAGGCTCTGGATGGGTGTCCCTTCAGTCTCTGTTTTAATCTTTGCCTCTCTCTTCCCTGCCAAGGGTATTCTTGTTCCCCTTTTAAAGAAGGAGTGAAGCATTCACATTTTGATCATCCCTCTTGAGTTTCATTTGTTCTAGGCATCTAGGGTAATTCAAGCATTTGGGCTAATAGCCACTTATCAATGAGTGCATACCATGTGTGTCTTTCTGTGATTGGGTTAGCTCACTCAGGATGATATTTTCCAGTTCCAACCATCAAATGTCCTTTTTTTATCACCTTGACCTCTTGCCTGCTTAGCATAATCTTCCCAGATCTGCGGCACACACACCCCAACCAGCTGTGCATAGCTTGGGCTGTTCCCTCCTTACAAAGAAAATTGAAAATTGTGGCAGAATCTAGAAAAGATGTACAGTCTATCTAAAAGTTGTGGGATAAAGCAGATGATTATTTTTTTCCATCTAAGCAACAGGCCAAAGCTCTAAAAAAAAGCGACTAATACCCTTTGGAGATAGGGCAGTTGAAATGGATGTGATGCCACAGCGGGGGACTACGTGGGGAATGCCTGGAGCTTCTTGTCTTCGGTTCTCTGTGCTCCCCCTTTCCTTTCCCACACCCTTGCAAGACAAAGAAAGCCCACCTGTTTCCCAGAAGCCAACTTTTTCTAGCCAGCCCACGGGGAGAGAACAGGGTTTCCTCTGCTTTGCATATCTGTAAGGATTACAAGAAATGAAACGAAAAGCCTTGGGGTAGCTCAGCAACGTCTGCACTGCCAGCTTTGTGGAGCTGAGAGGACTGGGGAGTGGTTTCAGGTCCAGGGCCACGCCTTTGGCCACACCCACTCACCTCTGTAAGCATCCGGAAGCTTCACAGGTTAGAGGGTGAGGATTTAGATAGTCTAAAGAAACCGGGCCTCAATGACTCCAATGGCCAGACATTAGGATGGTTTGCTTTTATTTTTTTTTTAATTTAACTTTATATTATTTCCCTCCTCGCATTTTGAAGCTGTCAAAGTTGAATGAAAATCATCTTTCTTGGTGCTTTATTGTTTTATTCTCGCGATCCTTTTGTCATAATTTCCTGTGATTGTTACCAGTGACCAAGGCCTCTGTGTGTGTGTCTGTCTGTCTGTCTGTCTGTGTATATGCCTTGTGTGTACTTCATTTGTGCACATGTACAAGCTTAAATAATGTGCTGATGGCTGGTTCTAAGTTGGTATTTATTAGGCTGCTCCCTCCTGGGCCAGGGCAGCACTAATCTTGATACCAGCTGCCAGGAGAAAACATCATGGATCATATACACTGAACCTTAACAACAGCATCCATGACCTGCACCGGCGAGAATAGAATGGGAACCCCAGAGTTAGGAAGCACAGTTGTATATTTTAATGAACTGCTACCCCTGTGCTACCCCTGCTAAGGAAGCTGTACAGAAAGACCAAGGAGGGATGGGGGGGGGGTGCTTTCTAACACTGGCAAACAAGACTGAGCACATCGTAAATCTAGGCAGGTGTGAGGTACAGTGGCTAAGAATTGCCTGCTGCCTCTCTGTGCCCTTTCTTGTCTCCAAAGTCCGATTAGGTGATCCCAGGAAAGAAACAGCCTGGCTTGGGGAGGAAAGCTCAGAGAGAAAACCTAATGAGACATTAAAGAAGGGTGAAGGGCTGGGACAATGTCACTAACCTGTTTCAGACTCTCAGAGCCTTCTGATAGCCTGCTAACAAGTGCAGGATTTATTTCATCCAGGATAATGCCTGTCTGTGGTAAATCATTTTTAGAGAATATTAATTCAAGCTATGTATAGTATGTATGTCTTGTGGTGTTTTGAGAGAGAGGATTTAGTGACTTTTGGAATGGGTTGGTGCAGGTGAATTTATTACTGAGCCAGTTGAGGCCCATGTGGAGTCTGTAGCTGGAGTCCAGGGCATTCAGTGCTGTGCATGGCTTGCATACTTGTGTAGTGCCCAGCAAGGATCATCGCTGTCACCCCAGACCCAGCACTCACAACTCAGAGGCACAATAGCTTATTTGTGGACAATCAGCTTGAATCTATAGATTGTGACTGGCAAAGGGAACCCAAAGTATCTTGAAGAGACATTTGGTTTGGTTTGGTTTTGTGCCTGGGAGTCAGGTACAACAGCAATTTTATGTGGTTATGTTAGTCCCAAAATCCTTAACTTTTTGACATTATTTTGGAATTTTTTTGTATTATATTTGTGGGAAGGCAAAATAATGGTTTAATATTTTTATCAAGTATGGAAATTAGTTATTTATTAAAAACTAATGTCTATTTTTGTTTCTTTGTTTTCAATTAGTACAGATAAGTTTTTAAATTTTCATTAAAGCAATGGTGAAAAAAAAGATACATTTTCCCAACAATATGTGTGTATGTATGTATGTATGTATGTATGTATGTATTATGTATGTATTATGTATATGTTCCTCTAAGCGCTTTATCAGCTTGGTTCTGCTCCTGAAGGTTCTCTCAGTCTTTAGAGTCTCAGGGAAGAGCAGGGAAGAAGCCATTCCTGGAAGAGTTCTGAGTCCATAGCTCCTTCCCCCAGGCAGAGAAGGGCAGCCAGGATGCTGTGCATCCCTCCTCAGAGGAGGGAAGTAAAATTCCCTCAGTGTATGGACCTAAAAGCATGCTGGTCCCCTTCCAAAGAAGGACCACACTTGCGTCCACAGCACAGTAATTTCCTAATGGACAGGAAACATAATAACATAACTGATGCTCCCACGGAAAAGCGAGCATGGCATAGGAAATCCATAGCCCTGGGTCCCTCCAGCTTCTATTCTCAGCTATGTTGTGGCCGCATCCACATCCACGTTCAGATGTTGGTCCAAGTGCTTTCTAGGATCTTCTTTACTACCAATGAGAATGGAAGATAAGGTTGGATCCTGTGTGACAGGAAGTTTGGAAACATAGCCTTAAAGGAAATCTCAAGAGCTGGGAATGCTATTTAGTAGTTAGGCCATGCACAAAGGACTGGGTTGGATCTGAAGCATCAAATAAAGTTTCATGATAGGAACCAGCTGTGAACACGGCACATGAAAGGTAGAGCAAGGAGCTGGAGAGACAGCTAAGCAGTTAAAAGCACTTATTGCTCCCACAGAGGACCTGGATTTGGACTCCAGAACGAGCTTCATGGCTCATAACCTCTGTGGCTGTTGGATAAGCAAATGGTGCACAAACATTCATGTAGACAAAACACTCATACACATAAAATAAAATGAATACATAAAATCTTTTAAGATATTCAAGGTTGACATTCTGGAAGCTAGCCTTGGTTACTGCCTTGAGAATTCCTTTTCTTTCTTTCTTTTTTTTTTTTTATCTTTATTAACTTGAGTATTTCTTATTTACATTTCTCCATCTATGTTAATTGAGTTTTTGCAGGATACAGTAACCTGGGCTGGCATTTGTGTTCTCTTAGGGTCTGTATGACATCTGTCCAGGATCTTCTGGCTTTCATAGTCTCTGACAAAAAGTCTGGTGTGATTCTGATAGGTCTGACTTTATATGTTACTTGACCTTTTTCCCTTACTGCTTTTAATATTCTTTCTTTATTTTGTGCATTTGGTGTTTTGACTATTATGTGATAGGAGGAGTTTCTTTTCTGGTCCAATCTATTTGGAATTCTGTAGGCTTCTTGTATGCTTATGGGCATCTCTTTCTTTAGGTTACAGAAGTTTTCTTCTATGATTTTGTTGTAGATATTTACTGGTCCTTTGAGCTGGGGGTCTTCACTCTCTTCTATACCAGTTATCCTTAGGATTGATCTTCTCATTGAGTCCTGGATTTCCTGTATGTTTTGGACCAGTAGCTTTTTCTTTTTTACATTTTCTTTGACATGTTGTGTTGATGATTTCTATGGAATCTTCTGCTCCTGAGATTCTCTTCTATCTCTTGTATTCTGTTGGTGATGCTTGTATCTCTGGCTCCTTGTCTCTTCCTTTGGTTTTCTATATCCAGGGTTGTTTCCATGTGTTCTTTCTTGATTGCTTCTATTTCCATTTTTTAATTCCTTCAACTGTTTGATTGTGTTTTCCTGGAATTCTTTCAGGATTTTGTGATTCCTCTCTATAGGCTTCTACTTGTTAATTTATGTTTTCCTGCGTTTCTCTAAGGGGGTTCTTCATGTCTTTCTTGAAGTCCTCCAGCATTGTGATCAAATATGATTTTAAATCTAGATCTTGCTTTTCTGGTGTGTTTGGATATTCAATGTTTGCTTTGGTGGGAGAATTGGGCTCAGATGAAGCCATGTAGTCTTGGTTTCTGTTGCTTGGATTCCTGTGCTTGCCTCTCGCCATTAGATTATCTCTGGTGTTACTTTGTTCTGCTATTTCTGATAGTGGCTAGACTGTCCTATAGGCCTGTGTGACAGGAGTGCTGTAGACCTGTTTTCCTGTTTTCTTTCAGCCAGTTATGGGAACAGAGTGTTCTGCTTTCAGGCGTGTAGTTTTTCCTGTCTACAGGTCTTCAGCTCTTCCTGTGGGCCTGAAGAGTTCCTGTGTGTTCCTGTGAGTCAGAAATGTGGGCCGAGTGTAGTCTCTTCTGGCTTCCCAGGCTTGTCTGCCTCTCTGAAGGTTTAGCTCTTCCTCCTACGGGATTTGGGTGCAGAGAGCTTTTAATCCAGTCCTTTTAGGTTCTGACGGTGTCTCAGGCGCAGGGGGTCTGCAGCTCCAGTGCAACTCTCTACCGTTTCCCAGAGGCCGTATACAGTTTCCTCTTGGGCCAGGCATGTGGGCAGGGGTGGGCAGTATTGGTGGTCTCTCCAGCTCTGCAGTCTCAGGAGTGCCCACCTGTCCGGGCGGTGAGCTCTCTCTCCCACGGGGTTCAGGAACAGTGAGCTGCAGGCAGGGCTCAGCGAAGTTTGGAACCCAGCTAGAAACCGGAAGTGTCTGGTCTTAGAGGAATTTTGCCTTTGTGTGTCCTGAGACCACCAGTCAGGTCGTTTGAAGCAGAAAAGTTGGTCTTACCTGTGGTTTCAAGTTTGCTCGTGGGGTGTTGTTTATGAGCTCTCCACTAGGGCAGCAGCCAGGAAGATCTGCGCCGCCCTTTCCGGGAGCCCCCGTGCACCGAGGTCCCAGATGGTGTTTGGTGTTTTCCTCTGGCGTCAGAGATGTGTGCAGAGTGCAGTCTCTTCTGGTTTCCCAGGCGTGTCTGCCCCTCTGAAGGTTTAGCTCTCCCTCCCATGGGATTTGGGTGCAGAGAACTGTTGATCCAGTCCCTTCAGGTTCTGGCGGTGTCTGGAGCACAGGGGACCTGCCGCTTAAGTGCCCCAAAATAATATTTTATGATAAAAAATAAACAGCATTATAAATGCCCATAGATGATTTGAAGTAGAGCAATATGTTCATAGATTATACAGACATGTTATTTATAATATTTGGGATTATAATGTCACTACATCATAGATTATACAGACATATTATCTATAATATTTGGGATTATAATGTCACTACATCATTTCTCCAATCCTTTCCTCTCTCCAACCCCTTCCGTACACCCCTCCTTGCTCTCTTTCAAATGCATGGATTTTTATCATTGTTTTTATATGCATCTATGCATATGCACATGCAAATCCCTAAATATAAGCTCACTCTACCCTGTTATTTGTATGTACATTTTTAGGACTGACCATTTGATATTAGTTAACCAATTGGTGTGCTTTTTCCTTGAGAAGGCTATCTCTCATGCTCACAGAATCTCTTAGTTGCCTTTAGTTTATGTGTAGGGCTGACCTTGTGGGCCTCACCAGTGTACTGTGGCAATCTGTCATTGCTCTTGTTCAGCTATGTTTATGTAGTCATGTTGGTGAGGCTTTACAGGTGTAGCAGCTGGCATTTCAAGGACACACAATCTCCCAGCAAACTTCCTGGTTTTCTAGCCCTTATACTCTCTCCAGTGCCTCAGTGATCCCTAGGCCTTAAATATGGGAGTGCTTTTTAGATATCTACTGAGACTGAGCTCTACAACCCTACATTTGGATCTGTTGTGGTTTTCTGTAGAGTTTCCTTGTTGAGGAGTGAAGACTACATTTATTTGTGGATATAACAACAAATATTTCAAATGTACTTAAGGACAATGCTAGTTTAGTCCAGTGGTCAAGATCCACGACACCACAGGCTCTGGATGTCTCTTATTAGCATGTCTGAAGTACAATTAGAGAGTTGTTGGTTACCTTCAAGGAATGCATGCCACCACTGCAGCCTTAGGGTACCAGGTCTATAGTACCAGGCTGGTGGTTGGGGAAGTTCATAGTTGCCATACATGGGTAGGAGTGTTGCTTGCCTCACTTCTTTGGAAGCTTGCATGCCACCTTCCAATATCAAGATAGCTAATCCTCAGGAAGAAGGCTTTCAGGTTAATTTCAGCTCAAGAATCTCTTGGCCTTGTGCCTGAGGTGTATGATGTCTTTAGCAATGGGGCAGTTATCTTCCATCTCTAGAGAGCAACCAAGGACATCAGCTATAGTCCATAATGTTTTAGGAGTCTCTTGGACAACCCTGAGCAAGAACTCTGAAGAGGGCTTCTCATGCACAGTGTTGGGGTTTTGTTGGGTGGTCTTTGGCTCTTGGAGAGATTATTGTTAGCCCAGATGGAAAAATCTTACTTAAAACTATACATGCCTATTTATATTTATTTATTTATGTGTATTTATTTATATTTATTTTGTGTACTATAGGATTTTTCTTAGGAAGATAGCTAATAGTATGATTTCTTTTTCAGATATCTCCTCCCTCCTTCTGTTTTTATCTCGATCCCCTTTCCTAGTTAGAGCTACCCCTTTCCCTTTTTTCTGAATAAATCACTTGTGCCATACCATTCTCCTCTCTATTGCTTCCAACCCTCCTACTCTGGTGATGGTCCCTTTTACTTTCTTAATTACTGTAGTTACTCCAGGGTATGTCTTCAAAATCTTCAATTTTGGCCTAGGAGCCTCCAACAACTTAGAACATGTGCTGTTTGTCTTTCTGGGTTACATCACTCAATATGATCTTTTCTAGTTCCATCCATTTCTCTGCAGTGTTCATAATTTCTTTCCTCTCTTTGCAGCTGAATAATATTTCATAGTATACGTCAACCACACTTTCATTTTCCATTCATCTGTTGAAGGACATTTAGGTTACTTCCATTTCGTAGCTATTGTGAATAGAGCAGCAATGAACATGGATGAGCAAGAATCTAGGTGCCTATGCCAAAGAGTGATATGTCTGGGTCCACACTGGTTTTCATAGTGACTGCACCGGTTTGTAGTTCTACCAACAGTGAATGAGGTTCCTTTTCTTCCCTTTCCCAGCCCCCATGCAGCATTCATTGTACTTTGTTTGCTTGATTATTGCCATTCTGACTGGGTTGTGATAAACTCTTAAAGGTATTTTGACTTGAATTTGCCTAATTGCTAGAAACAATGGATGTTTTTGATACATTTCTTAGTCATCTCTTTTCTTCTTTTTCTTCTTCTGTTCAGGTCCCAAGCCCAAATTTTAATATGTCATTTGGGTTTTGTAGGTGTTTTGAGTTTTTGTTTGTTTTGGTTATTAATCCTGTGACATATGTAGAAGTGACATAGATTCTCTCCCATCTACATCCACTCCCTTTCCAGCTCTTATTAGAAAGCAATGGGCTTTTAAGGAACAGTAATAAAATGCAGTAACATCAGAGTTGGACCACATAAGCAAACAAGAGCCTAAGAGAAAACACAATACTCAGAGACTCTGTCATGTGAGACACTCAGAAAACACAAACTAACACTAAACTGGGAGCTAGAGTATATTCATAGAAAACTTCATACCAATCCACACAGCCCTCGTGTATGTTGCTCAGTCTCTGAGAATTCTTACGATTAATCATATGATCATAAATCACAAATTAATCACAAATACTGACTTAGAGGGCCTTGTTTTCTTGGAGTTCTCCATCCTCTCTGGCTCCTGTACTCTTTCTGCCTCCTCTTCCACAGGGTTCCCTGAGCCCTGAAGAGAGGGATTTGATGGCAACATCCATTTACAGCTGAGTTTTCTAAGGTCTCTCACTCTTAGCATATTGTCTGGCTGTGAGTCTCTGCATTTGTTTCCATTTGCTGCAGGAGGAAGCTTCATTTTATTGATTGCTACACACACAGACACACACACACACACACACACACACACACACACACACAGAGAGAGAGAGAGAGAAAGAAACAGAGAGACAGAGAGACTTTTGTTTTACTTTAGATCTTTGTGTTATCTAATCTTTGGTTCTTGATCAACCATGCAGCACTGGGTATGGGTATAATCTGGTAGAGTGGGCCTTAAGTCAGATACTGTTGGGTTGCTCTCACACCTTTGTGTCATCATTGCACCTGCATATCTTGCAAGCAGGAATACACCATTGTAGTTCAAAGGATTTGTAGCTAGGTTGGCATTACATTTCTCTCTGGGTAGCATGCAGATTCCTTCCTGTACCAAAGATACTGTGGATGAAGGTTTCAGGGTAGTCACCATCTTGATTTTTCCATGTTCAATGATCTGAATAGGGATTAACTTCACCAATGAGGACTTGCATCTAGTTTGTGGAAGCTAAAGAGGTTTGAAGTTTTCATTTTATAGGTCCTTTACTTCCTTGGTTAGGTTTATTCCTAGACATTTTATTTTCTTTGAGACTATTGTGAATGGGAGTGTATCCTTCTCTGTATGTTTGCTTTTGATATAAAGCTAAGCTATTGATATGTGTGAGTTGATTCAGTATCCTGCAATGCTCTGAATTTGTTTAACGTTTCTATAAGTTTTCTGGTTGAATTTTAGGGATCTCTAAGGTATAATATCAACTCATCAACAAATAGGGAGAGTTTGACTTCTTCCCTCTCTGCATCCTTTTAATTTCCTTCTCTTGATTTATTGCTCAACTGAATACTATAAGCATGATGTTGAAAAAGAGTAGGTGGGATGGTGGGCCTTCCTGGTTTTGGTCCCAACTTCAGTGAGACCGCTTCAAACTTTCATCTATATATAATGATATAAGCTTTGTTATATATACATTTTGTTGTATTTAGGTATATTCCCTGTTGTCCTACATACTCTAGGACATTTATCATGAGGGAATGTTGAATTTTGTCAAACATTTTTGTGTGGCCATTCAGATGATCATGTGATTTTTGTTAAGTCCACTTATGTGTTTTATTGAATTTATTGACTTACATGTATTGAACCACTCTCCATTTCAGAGATAAAGTCAAATTGATTAGGGTGCATAACTGTTTTTTATGTATGTCTGTATTCTGTTTTCTGCATTCTGAAGCATATATTCATTAGGAGTATTGGTGTGTAATCTCTCTCTCTCTCTCTCTCTCTCTCTCTCTCTCTCTCTCTCTGTATGTATGTATATGTGTGTGTGTGTGTGTGTGTGTCTGTGTGTCTGTGTGTCTGTGTCTGTGTCTGTGTGTGCATCTGTATGTGTGTATGAACTGTGGTCATGTTGCGTGTGGTTGTTTCTGTTCTCAACGATATAGTGTACTTAAATAATTATGGCTTCATATTTTTCTAACATCTCTTTTCAGCTCTTCAGCCTTAAATATTATTTCCTGTAGATTTGGGTTTTTGATAGAATTTTTTAGGTTGATAAGGAACATTTTCCTTTTTTTCTGCTTCTTCTTTGCTTTTATTGAAAACTAATTTTTTCTTCCAATGTATTCTGATCACAATCTCCCCTCTGCCAATTCCTCTGAGATTCTGTCCCCTTCCCTCTCATCAGAATCCACCCCCATCAGTCTCTCCAAAGAAAACCAAAAGACATCTAAAGAATTATAACAAAATAAAATAAAAGGATAATACAATTTGAAATAGGATAAAACAAACAAATAGATGAAAAAGAGCCAAAGAAAAATTGCAAGATATTCATGTAGATGCAGACACACACACATACCTACATATAAGAATCCCCTAACCACACAAAACCAAGAAATCATAATGTATATGCTAAGGACCTATAAGATTAAAAGATAAAACTCCCTGTCAAACACTGTAAACCACAGAACCTCAGAGTTGCCATTGAGTTCATTTTGTGTTGGCCTTTTTTTGCTCTGCTTGCTTTGTATCCCCAAAGGGACTCCTTTGGAAATAACTCATTTTTCATTTGCAAATGCTCATCAATTGTACAGACCTGCTGTGTTAGGGATGGAGGATGGTTCAATATACTGAAATCCATCAACGTAATCCACTATATAAACAAACTCAAAGAACAAAACCACATGATTGTTTCATTAGATGATGAGAAAGCATTTGACAAAATTCAACACCCCTTCATGGTAAAAGTCCTGGAAAGAACAGGAATTCAAGGCCCATACCTAAACATAGCAAAAGTCATATACAGTAAACCAGTAGCCAACATCAAACTAAATGGAGAGAGGCTTAAAACAATCTCACTAAAAATCAGGAACTAGACAAGGCTACCAAGTCTCTCCTTACCTACTCAATATAGTACTTGAAGTCCTAACCAGAGCAATTAGACAACAAAAGGAGGTCAAAGGGATCCAAATTAAAAAGGAAGAAGTCAAAATATCACTATTTGCAGATGATATGATAGTGACCCCAAAGAATCCACCAGAGAACTCCTAAACCTGATAAACAACTTCAGCAAAGTGGCTGGATATAAAATTAACACAAACAAATCAGTAGCCCTTCTCTACTCAAAGAGGCTGGGAGACTGAGAAAGAAATTAGGGAAACAACATCCTTCAAAATAATCACAAAAAATATTAAATACCTTGGAGTGACTTTAACCAAGAAAGTGAAAGATCTGTATGACAAGAACTTCAAATCTCTGAAGAAAGAAATCAAAGACTTCAGAAGATGGGAAGATCTCCCATGCTCATGGATTGGCAGAATTAATATAGTAAAAATAACAAAAATCTGTAGAAAGCAATCTACATATTCAAGGCAATCCCCAACAAAATTCCAACTCAATCATTCAAAGAGTTAGAAAGAACAATTTGCAAATTCATTTGGAATAACAAAAAAAAGCAGGATAGCAAAAACTATTCTTAACAATAAAAGAACCTCTGGGGGACTCTGGGGGACTCCCTGACCTCAAACTGTATTACAGAGCAATTGTGATTAAGAACTGCATGGTATTGGTACAGAGACAGGCAGGAAGATCAATGAAATAGAATTGAAGACACAGAAGTGAACCCACACACCTATGCTCACTTGATCTTTGACAAAGGAGCTAATACCAGCCAGTAGAAAAAAGACAGCATTTTCAACAAATGGTGCTAGTTCAACTTGAGGTCAGCATGTAGAAGAATGCAAATTGATCCATTCTTATCTCCTTTTACAAAGCTGAAATGGATCAAGGACCTCCACATAAAACCAGACACACTGAAACTAATAGAAGAGAAAGTGGGGAAAAGCCTCGAACACATGGGCACAGGAGAAAATTTCCTGAACAGAACACCAATAGCTTATGCTCTAAGATCAAGAATCGACAAATTGGACCTCATAAAATTGCAAAGATTCTGTAAGGCAAAGGACACTGTCAATAGGACAAAATGGCAACCAACATATTGGAAAAAGATCTTTACCAATCTTACATCTGATAGAGAGCTAATATCCAATATATACAAAGAACTCAAGAAGTTAGACTCCAGAGAGCCAAATAACCCTACTAAAAATGGGGGACAGAGCTAAACAAAGAATTCTCAACTGAGAAATACCAAATGGCTGAGAAGCATCTAAAGAAATGTTCAACATCCTTAGTCATAGGGAACTGCAAATCAAAACAACCCTAAGATTCTACCTCATACCAGTCAGAAAGGCTAAGATCAAAAACTCAAGTGTCAGTAGATGCTGGAGAGGATGTGGAGAAAGAGGAACAGTTTGAGGGTTGCAAGCTGGTACAACCACTCTGGAAATTAGTCTGGAGGTTTCTCAGAAAATTGCACCTGAGGACCCAGCTATATTATTCATGGGCATGCATCCAACATATAACAAGGACACATGCTCCACTGTGTTCATACATCCTTATTTATAGTAGCCAGAAGTGGGAAATAACCCAGATGTCCTTCAATGGTGGAATGGATAAAGAAAATGTAGTACATCTATATAATAGAATACTACTCAGCTATTAGAAACAATGACTACATGAAATTCTTAGGCAAATGGATGGAACTAGAAAATATCATCTTGAGTGAGGCAACTCAGTCACAAAAGAATACACATGGTATGCACTCACTGATAAGTGGATATTAGCCCAAAAGCTCAGAATACCCAAGGAACCTTTCTCCTTTAAGTGGATAGTTTTGCTTGCTGTATTAACCTAGACTATCTACAATAGTTTATTTAGAACTTAAAATACATTGGTGTGGGCTATTATGGTTTTTAAAGTTTCCACTAGGAGATATATTATTAATGTGTATTCCTTCATACTTACCTTATGCTTTTGCTCTTGCATGTTTCGGTACACTTTCTTTGATATGTATATTTAGCAATTTAACTGTAATGTCCTATGCCTCTTGCTCTAAACCTGGATGGAGTATAAAACATGTCTCGTTTGGTGGAAAAGTTGGATGTAGTGTTGATGGGGCCTGTGGGCTGTGGGAACAAAGTAGAATTGTAGCAAAAGCCTAAATTTTTGGTTCAGGTAGACTAATCTGGGGTGCTGGGTGTGAGACCCAGGCTAGATCTGAGAGGTTGGAGAGGTTCAAGGGAGACTTACTGGCTAGCCTCTTGTGAGGATGTGGAAGATATGGCCGGGTGCAGAGGTTTGATGTGGCATAGAGGGGCCTGTGGTGGTAGCCTCATAAATTATATCTTGAAAATTGTACCCCCTATAATGAGTTTAATCTTCCCTGGGTGTGGGTGTCCACAGGAGTATCCATGCACGCTCACAGATGCAGAGATAATGACCTTCTCTAAATACAGGATACTAAATACAGGATGTTGGTCACATGCTACAGCCTGCTCCTCATGGCTCACTAAAGCTGACCATATATTTGGAAGGTTTGTGAAAATTGGTTGTGAATCACAGCCAATACAACAGTTAAATTTAATTATCCTAGAATCACCAGTAACAGAAATAAAGCATTGCTTTATGATCACCTTCACTGAAGGCTGTCGATAGGACTGAGGCTTAAATGCAGAGTTTCACGTGTGCCAGGCCACCACTCCACCACTCTGCTCCAGGCCTCTCCTATTCACAATACATATTACTCCTTATATTCTTGAGCTTGGTTATGCCATTTGTGTGTCCAAATGATGGGGATCCCATGTGATGTGTTACTGTCAGTCTCAAAATTTGCCACAGAATGAGTATTTCTATCAAGAAACAAGCAGGTCAAGCAGAAATCATGCCTGACCCGTCTTCAGGGAGACAGTAGACATTTGCTCACAGGAGCACTGCAGTGAGAAGAGACTGGAGATTGCTGGGAGACCCACTAACAGTCACACTTTCTCTTCCTTTTGAATCAGGTTCTACATTCGTGTAAATAAGTTCATGCCAGAAGCTGAGCTCAATTTGATAGGTATTATCTGGCCAAATCTGCCAGGTAAACTTGATGCTGCTTATGAAGTTAGTATGATAGATCAAGTCCGCTATTTCAAAGGTAATGTTTCTAATTCTTTCTCTTTGTTTTTATAAACTAATTTTTCATGCAGTTTTAGAATGAGGTAAAAGGGTATTTCAAGCTTCTCCAAGTAAGTTGATGGGAGACCATCAGCTTAGTTAAAAGTTATATTGTTTATTCAGCATTATTTTTCTTAAGACGTAAATGACTAGAGTTCTAATTCTTTAGACTTGTTCAAGACCTTGCAAGCAATTACTGTGCTTTAAACCTCCTCCATATGCTTGGGAGTGCTCAGAAATGAAATTGAGAGTCATGACCAAACTCTACAAAATATGATATCAAAAGATTTTGTGTATGCAATTTCCTCGACCCCCATTGTGAGGTGAAGCACCCTCTTGAGAGGGGAAAGCCATCAGCAGGTGGGCAAACCAGGCACTGCTGACTGATTTCTCCTAGTAAAGCGGTAACATGTTCCTGTGGTAACATGTTCCCCTGCTTGTCATTCCAGAACTTTTTCATTGATATCATTGTGTATGACAGTCTTGAATCTGCATAAATTTACACATCTACCTTGTAGGATGCTGTTGAAATTTGAAACTACAGAAATGGACTAGAAATCATAGTTGTTTGAGGGTCTGGCTTTGGAAAGGGACTTCAACTGCAATGACAGAGGGGAACAGGGCATAATTTTCAAGGCATGGTACAGATTAGAATAGCCTGGAAAGAAAAGAAAAATCACATATAAACCAGGCTTGGCAACTCATGCCTTTAGTCCTAATAGTGAAGAGGTTAAAGCAGGAGGATTGCTGCAAATTGGAGACCAGGCCTGGTTATGCAGAGGATTCTAGACCCAACTAGGTTGCAGTGTTTCTTGTCTCAAAAACACAGCAATCAAACAAACAAAAGTCAAACTCATTCAATTGCTTTGAGTTTGGATCTTGATAATCAACATTCAGCAGAGAAGTAGACACCAAGCCCTTCCCAGCACGGTTGCAGTCTGTGGCTAGGACACTGTTCTAGCTTGTGAGGCTTAGATGGAAATGTAGACAAGGAGGTTCATCTGTGCCTTTTGATTGGCAGGCAATAAAGTCTGGGTTGTTCGAGAGCATACTGTACTGAGAGGATTCCCCACAGACATCCACAGCTTCTTTGGCTTCCCTAGCAGTGTGACACACATTGATGCTGCTGTTTGTGAGGAAGAGACTGGGAAAACATACTTCTTCGTTGACAACATGTACTGGAGGTAAAGACTAAAATGTGAGGAATGTTAGGGCTCCAGTTCTCTCTATACGGAAAGATCCTTAAACACATTTCAAATGACATTGTCAAACTGGCTTTTATATGAATGTCTGTAATCATTGAGGATCCATTAGTCGGTGGACCAACAGGCATTGCAAGGTGCTCATACAGGGAATCCAATGAGCATGTCATGTTGTTCTGTGCTATGGAATGGTAGGGGAGTAAGGGCAATCAACTTCTTGAGCTTCTTTGGTCTAAATCTCCCATTCACAAAACATTTTACCTTAAGAGAATATCTGTGTCGTTCATTGGATTTTTAGAAGGACCTGATGCATATTTTGATATATCCAACATTCTACATTTCCTCACCCAATTCATTCTTTTTTACTTTCAAGAACTGAAAATTTTATGCCATCCATGCTCTTGTGTTTTCTGTAAATATCTTAAGCAATCTTCATGTTTGGTCAAAGGTCTTGATACATTTAACTACTTTTTGACCAGGTATGATGAAATTACACGGTCCATGGATCCAGGTTATCCTAGATTAACAGCAGAAGATTTCCCTGGAATTGATGATAAAGTTGATGATGTTTTCCAAAAAGGCGGTAAGAGTATAAATATATTTTTCCATTTTGTTATTTATTAAAAGTAATAGCATTGCTATTTAGACAGCAGATGTAAAAAAAAAACATGCATACTGATGACAGCATGGAGCACTCAGGAGTGAGTCAAAATCTGGAAATCTCCCGTATTACATAATAATTTTTTTTTTATTTCCAGAAAATTTCTACTTCTTTCACCAATCAGTTCAACGCAGATTTAGCCTCCGAATAAGAAGAGTTGATGACTCCCGTGATTCTAGTACCTGGTTCAACTGCTAAAAATATTGGCAACCCATTACCAAGTCAATGGAAATACATATTCTGTGATCTTAAAGAAGATATTTTTCTGAAGATCTAGATCTTGTGTTTTATTTACCTTCCAGAAGTGCTGATACACAGAGCTACTAAGTACAAATTAATTTTATTTCATAGACTTTCACAATTTATAGTATAATATTATATGAACTGAAACAGTTTAGTACCATAGTTATTAGCCTAAGAAGGCCATGTTCATGGTGGATGAGTCACTGAAGAAAGGCATTTGTACAGTGGATGGCTCTCACTGTGATCCTAGGCATCTCCTTTTGAGACAGGAGGGTCAACAGAGGAGCTCTTCCCAAAGTAAAAGTGACTCTGATCTCAGGAACAGATACTCAAGAGGAAACACATTGCTGCTTTGGTTTTGGGGTTTACAACAAGATCTTAGAGTTCAGTAGACTCTGAACTTTTCTACCTCTGATTCCCACATGCTGGTATTCTCTAATGTCTACCATACCCAACTAAGAGACATTCCTTGTACAAAAGTATTTGATACCTAAATAAAGACATTCTTGTCTCTAATGTTTTATAAGTTCTATATTTCATTATGTTATTTCCTGATTGTAATTCTAATTTATAAGTGTTTTTTCTCGTTTATAATGGAAAACAAACATTATGAAAATTCTCATGACAAAATGAGTCTATCCAAAATTTTGAATTTTCTACAGTTCTTTAGAGTTTGTTCTATGTAGAGATGAGTGGGTTCTCGATTTCCCTTGTCCCAGACAAGAAATCTAAACATGGCTTAAAGGCTAAGTAAGCAGAAACACGAAAGATTTTTCTAAGTTGATTCTGCTTCATCAGTTAGGCAAATGGGAGAGTGAGGTTTTCCCAAAGTTGTACTTCTGGACACTGCTGGGGTTGGGGGTGATGGGCAGCCAGCGGGTTCTGTGCAGAAGTGAGAAATCCCAAGTCTCCAGGTCAAGACCCAAGTGAGAGCTGAGAGATGGTAACTGTCAGAATCGATTCAGGAGAAGGCTGCACACTGCCCAGCCGAATAGTGAGTAGACAAACCTGAGAAGCTCCAAGTCCACCAAGTCAGTGAGAGGAACACAGCCTGCTCTGACCCCAAGAGAACTTGTCTGTGATCACACCTCCCAGAAAGTGCTGACTACTGAGTTCAGAAGATAAACACGTCACTTCTGGTATAGGCTAAATTATGTCTGCAGCAACATGTGTCTCCCAGAGCAAAGGCATCACAGCTTTTGATCCTTGTTAACTGTCATCAGTTGCCAAGGCAACGTGCTCCGAGTGCATCTTTAGAGCACTGGACAATGATATGTGTGGCCAGGATTCAAGGCTGCACAGTAAAGAAGGGACTGGATTAGGGACCTGTACATTGGGATTGGGATTTCAAAAAGAAATCCAGGAGTTTTTCCAATGTCTTGTTCCCCTGGCACCTCACACCGTGGACACAACAATAATCGATAGTATATGACCGAGATCAAAACTTCTGTCTCACAGTATAGAGTGAGCAGCCAGAAGGCGCAACGAAACTGGACTTATTACATGGAACTGAAGCCCCCTGCACTAGAATGCCATCTTTGGGAAGGCCCTAAGGCCGTTTTCACTAAGAGTATAAAATATATGTCAAAAAGGATGTGTACTGGTGTCTGAGGTGCATAGGCCTGTGGTCCCAAGTACACAGGGCTATGGGGATCAGACAGCAACTCAGATCTCATCTTCGTGTGCCTTCTTTCTTTCCTGTCTGTCCGTCTTTTTTCTTCTCTCATTCTTTCGACAGTATCTTTCAGTGGCCTGGAACTCATGTGATGGTCTGGGCCAACTGGCCAATGAACCTCCAAGATTCTCCCCTACTTTCCCACTGCTGTAGTTACAGTCACTGTGTTTTACATAGTAACTGAAGATTGCAAGAAAACTGGGCTACCTCCCCCGCCACCACCACTCCCAAGTCGCCTTAAGGTTTTTATTTTTATTCCTTTCACTCATTACATCCTAACTAAAGATTCCCCTCCCTGACCTCTTCCTGTCTCTCCCTCACCTCCATTCTCCCTCAGACCCACCCCTTATCCTGCCTCCCCTCAGACAAAGCAGTCCTCCCAGGGACATCAACCAAACTCTGCTACAATAAAACCAGGCATATACCATCATCACATCACGACTCAGTACAAGGAAAAGGGTCGCACAAGCAGGCAAAAGAGTCAGGGACACCTCCACCCTTTCCCATTGTTAGGATTCCCACAAGAACACCAAGTTTCACCCATAACATATATTCAAAGGACCCAGGTCAGACCCTCACAGGCTGCCTGGTCTCTGCATGCCACCCTGAGTCCCAGTCAGTTGATTTTGTGGACCATGTTCTCCTGCTGTGTCCCTGACCCCTCTGGTTCCTCTGATTCTTCCTACTCCTCCTCAGCAGGACTCCCAGAGCTCCACCTAATGTCTGTCTGTATGACTCTGCGTCTGCTCCCATCAGTTGTTCGATGAACTCTCTGTGGTGCTAGGCTCTGGTTCCAGAACACTCTGCAGGCAGGACAAACTGTAAGTGGAAATTGTGTGACTGGATTGGTGCCCCAGTGCCTCTTTGAGGCCTTGCCTGGTTACAAAAGATGGCCGATTCAGGCTCCATGTCTCTGTCACTGGCGGTCTTTGTTAGGGTTACTCTTGGACTTTCCACTGCGCTAGGTTTCTACGTTGCCCCCAAAACGCCTCCCAAATCCAGTCTTTTCTTCCAGTATTTTCCCCTCCCTCACTACTCGAACCCTTTGTTCCCACCCATCCAGTTCATCAGCTGAATCTACTCTCTTTACCCTTCCCAGGGAGATCCTTGTGTCCCTCCTTAACCCACTGAACATGTGTGATTAGCTAGCCTTCTGTGAGATCATTCTTTAGTTTTTATAATTCTAATCTCAACCTTCTCGGGTTGCTCCTCAGTTTACAAACAACACATAGTTAAAAATCTCACATGATAGGAACTCTGTTCTAGGATTGCACCTTGCCTTAATGAACTGCATATGCCTGCTTGCTTTATGCTATAAATATTCAGTACCTTTTATAAATAATAACTTACTTAAAAATAAACAGGACTCCTTAGCCCCGAGCTATTAATCTCCTGCAGGTGTGGTAGCCTAAAGTAGAGTTCATTTATCCACCAAAATCAATCCTGGGAGGCACACCCTTTCATGGTTAGTCAACCATAGTCACAACCATAGCCTCTGATCCACAAGAACCATCAGCAGGATGTGCCATCACCAATAAAGGAATGACTCAAACACACATGAGGCATCTCGTAACGAGTTGACTCAGCACCTCAGGCACAGTTAGGAATCTGCCCGGCTAACAAGCTCTATCAGTTAACAACTCGGGAATAAAATAAAAAGAAGCTTACTGCCCGAGTGAAGTACACATAAAAACTGAGACCTGGTACAGGGTTATCCACACCACATGGAAAGCAATCATGGGGTGAAATTACACACTTGCTCAGGTCTATCTAGCTGACTTGGTCTCAGTCTGTCGACCTCTTTGTCTCTCGAATTTTCAGGTTGGCATATTCTCTGTGTAGTACCTACACTAAGCCACAAATTGATTTAGCTGGCCAAGGGCACACATCCCTCACCCAAGCTGTGGCTCAAAGGCCTCAGAGCCTCCTGGTTAAAGAGGTCTGGGTGTAGATGGTACGAAAAAGTCACCACTACATTTTTTGACTTAACTACAGGCTTTCTGTATTTGAAGAACACTCTGCTTGGTCAAGGGAGGAAACTGCTTATTAGCAATGATATGTGAAGAGAAAGGGCTTGAAATGCACTGTAAACCTCAGTCTAGCTCATTTGTATTTTGGGAGAAAGGAAAAGAATAAAAATTAAAAAGCAAAAAGGAAGATAGAGGTAGAAGGAGTATTTTCATTTAATATGCAATTAACTGATTTCTGTTTGACAAGTCTTTACTACAGAGCCAGTATATGCTGATAGTGATCATTCTGAAACGGAGAGTGTCCGTGTTGACTGCTTTCTCAGTACTTCTTACCCAAGGACTCGAGCAATGAAGACTCTGCCATTACAGCTTCCTAGGCAGCAGTCCTCAGTCACATTGGAATCTCTTTCCATTAAACTGTTCACTCCTTGCCTGCCAAAGGCACATTTTAAAAATTACGCTGCTTTCAAAATATCTAATTTTGTTGTTGTTGTTGTTGTTGTAGCTGTTGACGGGAGGAATTTCTTTTCTGATCCAGTTTACTTGGAGTTCTGTAGGCTTCTTGTCTGTTTATGGGCATCTCTTTCTTTAGTTTAGGGAAGTTTTCTTCCATAATTTTGTTGAAAACATTTACTAGCCCTTCAGGTTAGGAGTCTTCATTCTCTTCTATACCTAATATCCTTAGGTTTGATCTTCTCATTGTGTCCTGGATTTCCGGATGTTTTGGGATAGCAGCTTTTTGCATTTTACATTCTCTTTGATGGTTGTGTCAATGTTTTCTATGGTACCTTCTGCCCCTGAGATCCTCTCTTCTATCTCTTGTATTCTGTTGGTGATGCTTGCATCTATGACTCCTGATCTCTTCCCTAGGTTTTCTATCTCCAGGGTTCTCTCCCTTTGTGCTTTCTTTATTGTTTCTGTTTTCATTTTTAAATTCTGGACGGTTTTGTTCAATTCCTTCACCCGTTTGGTTATGTTTTCCTATAATTCTTTAAGGGATTTTTTTTGTTTCCTCTTTAAGAGCTTCTACTTGTTTACTTGTGTTGTCCTGCTTTTTTTCCAAATATCTAAATATTTTACAAACATTAATTACCCACTCAGTTCCTTTTCCTCTTTATAAACACAGAAGCCACATCCTTGAGATTAGGCATTCTTTCAAGTTTAGTAGGTTGAGAGATTCACTGATGTAAGCTATCCTCTTCATCCTATGAATGCACTTGCAGTCACTCAGATTAAAATTAGCACCCACGTGAGTCATGCTTAGTGACCTAAACACCCTATAAAAGAGTAGCCACTAAAGGGAAGATATGGAAGTTAGGTGCTACAGAAGGTAAAGGCTGTCTCTATGGAGCCACTGGCCATCCTGGTGCTGCTGTGCTTGCCGATCTGCTCAGCATATCCTCTGCATGGGGCAGTGAGACAAGACCACTCAACCATGGATCTTGCTCAGGTAATCAGTCAGTGGCGGGGATCCACTTTAGCCAAATGGAGGCATACCCAAACCCCTTAGTCTTCCTACAGGAGCAGTTAAGTCAATTAGAAGTTGTGTTGGAAAATATCAAAGTGTAAGAGGTAGAAACTCCATCTTAACAGAAAAGAGGCAAGAAGGAAGCATAGTTACTCGGGGTAAATAACAGCAGCATATGTGAGGACACTAGGAAATGGATGAGGTCGCTCCTGTGTTAGAATTATATAACTTAAAATACTTTAAGAGAGAGGACATGATATTATTTATCTCCTACAATTTCAAGAAACAAAGTATACTCTAATTTTTCATTTGTGAAAAAATGAGTTTATCCAACATACTCAACATTGACAGGTTTGTGTTAATGATGGAAATAAAAAGCTTAGATATAAATAGATTACTATTTAATGCGCTCATATACTCATGCCAACATATTTACTTTGGTAGCAAATTAAATTGCAATGAAATAATAAAATGAGGCATCTTAGCAGGAAAAAATCAAATGAAGAACTATGTCTTCTTTCACTAAACTGGGGATAAGTAAAATCGATCTTGAGATTTGTATAAGTGTTTACATTTCATAGCAATCATTCTAAAACTATGCTTGTTGTTCCACTAGCAATACCTAGAAAAATACTACAACTTTAGAAAAAATGAGAAACAATTTTACAAAAGAAAGGACAGTAGTTCTGTTGTCAAAAAAATTCAAGAAATGCAGAAGTTCCTTGGGCTGGAGATAACAGGGGAGCTGGACTCGAACACTGTGGAGCTGATGCACAAGCCCCGGTGTGGTGTTCCCGACGTTGGTGGCTTTAGTACCTTTCCAGGTTCGCCCAAATGGAGGAAAAACCACATCTCCTACAGGTAACGGCTCCAGAATATTCACACAGAATTAAAAAATGTGTCGAAAGCCTCACAGAAACAAAGATTACCTTCTCTGATTTCTCTCATCCAGGATTGTGAATTATACACTGGATTTGCCAAAAGAGAGTGTGGATTCTGCCATTGAGAGAGCTTTGAAGGTCTGGGAGGAGGTGACCCCACTCACATTCTCCAGGATCTCTGAAGGAGAGGCTGACATAATGATCTCCTTTGCAGTTGGAGGTAATGCAGATGTATAGTCATTCATCTGATATTTGGGTTGTTCAGGCCACTCAAACAAAATACCTCACATTGGGAAATCTGTAAACAACACAAATGTATCGTTCAGACTTCCAGAACCTGAGAAAATAAAATAAAGGGGTGGTCAGACTCCGGCTGGTGTGTTCTTAGGTGGCACCTATATTACCTCCTATGGCAAAAGCAGATGAGGGCCCCCCTCCAACTTCTTTCCCCTAGGCACTGAGCATCCACAGAGACTCACACCCTGGCCATCTTCTAAAGACCATGACTGCCTAGCATTCCTGTCATACAGAAGATTACATTTAGACATCTGGAGTTTGAGAGAAATCAATAGTCAAGTCACACAGCCCCTCTGCTCTCTTTCTGAAAAGGGGCTAGAGGAAACTCTAATACTTACATTTCTGTACATTTTTTCCCATCAGAACATGGAGACTTTTACCCTTTTGATGGCGTGGGACAGAGTCTGGCTCATGCCTACCCACCTGGCCCTGGATTTTATGGAGATGCTCACTTCGATGATGATGAGAAATGGTCACTGGGACCCTCAGGTAGGATGGGGTCATATATGAGTTTTCTAAAAATAGCTTGATCATCTAGAGCAAGTCTCAAATGGAATGTTCTGCTAGCTGCACTTTCTGATTAGCTGTGTGGCAAACTGACGCGTTATTCATCTAACTATCACTAATGAACCATGGAAGCTGATTCCTTCTTTGCCCCCAAGTACAATATAGTGGGTGCCATCCGACAGGATTTAAGTAGAAGCTATTCACCACTGTTGACCACCCCTATAATAGAGGAGTAGTGATTAATGAATGAATGCCATTGAGTAAGTTGAGCCCCTCCATGTTGCCCTGAGCTCTCAGAGAAGCAAACATTAACTGAAGTTAGTCCTTACTAACTGGGCAGCCCTGCAGCATGTGCCATGTGATATGATCTGCTTTTGTTTGAACAACATTTCTTCTCTTTAATTGCATGAACCCCTGCTTGGTACTCAGTGCCAACAGAGCCCTTTCAGGTCTGAGTCCAGCTGTGTTCATGGCAGAAACCAGTAATAGATGTTTCTGTTCATACTGAGTTGTGTGGTCTTCCGATGGCACTTCCAATTACCACACAGCTAATTTTCTCTAAAATTTAGTTTTGGGAAGTTTCATAAATGTGATGCACTGTGAATTTATCTGTTCCATTAACTTAAGGATATTTTTATAATAATCAGATGTTCATGATGGTGATGAAATTCTCCATGGTTTTGTTACTTCAGAAGTTGAAGAATATATAAACAACTTGTGATTGATTTAAACTGTGGTTAAATGCAGCTCATTACTAAATCTTAACAATAGCTTCTGGTTTCTAGACAATAAAGATTGCTGTTTCTTGCATGTGAATCATTTTGGTCCAGCCAAAGAAATCTCTTTGCAAACAGGGCTTAACACTGTAGATACAGGAAGAGCTATCTTAAGCGAGAGGACAACTACAGAGCAGTTAGTGAAACACTGTCTTATACACTGACTTCAAGTCAACTGTGAACATCTGACTAGTAGGCAGCGTGCCATCGAGTGAGCCCACAAAGAAGGAAAAATCAGTGTGGAATCCCAAGGACGCCCTGTATGGTTGGCATGAGCAATACGTGCTTGTTTACGGAATAGTAACTGCTAAACTCTGAACATTTGTGGTTTCTCAAACAGGGACCAATTTATTCCTGGTTGCTGCACATGAACTTGGTCACTCCCTGGGTCTCTTTCACTCAAACAACAAAGAATCTCTGATGTACCCAGTCTACAGGTTCTCCACGAGCCAAGCCAACATTCGCCTTTCTCAGGATGATATAGAGGGCATTCAATCCCTCTATGGTGAGCATGAAGAAAAAGAGGCCTGGGGTGGGCTTGCTTTAGTCAGTGCTCTTTAAGAATGTGATTCAGTAAGTCTCAGGAAAGCTTTGTTTTTATTAGTGTGTGTGTGTGTGAGAGAGAGAGAGGGGGGGAGGGAGAGAGAGCGAGTGAGCGCTATGCATGCCTGTGTGTGTATACTACGGCATACATGTGAAGGTCAACCTGTGGGAGTGGGTTATCTCCTTTGACCATATGTGTCTTGTGTGGTGATGACATGAGACATCCCAAGTTGTCAGGCCTCCAGCAGGTTCCTTTACTACCAGCTGAGCCTTCTCTCTGGCCCCAGGATCAAATATCTACACACTGTTTCATCTCAAAACACCATGAAGAAGTTTGGATAGTTTGTAAATTGTTTCATGCTTCCCTAACCTACTAATACTTGCTTTTTCTAAACTTCTCTCCCTTCAGGAGCCCGCCCCTCCTCTGATGCCACAGTGGTTCCTGTGCCCTCCATCTCTCCAAAACCTGAGACCCCAGTCAAATGTGATCCTGCTTTGTCCTTTGATGCAGTCACCATGCTGAGAGGGGAATTCCTATTCTTTAAAGACAGGTTAGACAAAAACATTTTCCTAGCTACTCTCCTGGTATTCAATGCTCAAAAAGAAAAATAAACTTGAAATTAGATACAATGAATGTATAGAATAAATGTAATATAATAAACAATACATTTCAGGCGTGTTTTAAAATCATTCAGCTCTGGTTTAAAGAGTATTTTTTAAAGACCCCCTTGGCATTGTCCAGAATATTTTTTTTAGACTCCCAGATGATTATTTTTGGAAAGTAGAATGTAAGATCCATACAATCAGGGAAGTCTGTCCCTTATTTTTATTTTTCATTTCTTATATATCATAACTCATAGAACTTCTAAAAGCACCAGCCATCTTTAGAACAAGACAAGTATCTTTATTCTTGTTAGGAAGTGCTATTATTTCAATTAATTCATTTTAGAAAATATGATTCATGTGCATGCAGAATTCTCAAGTAGTATCAAAAGATATAAGAACAATCCCTTCCATTTGTGCTGTCCCTGAGCCCTACCTATGTGTACCTCCTGCCACCAATTTTTTGGACTGACTTCCAAGGTCCTCACATTTTAAAAGATAAATGTCATTTTAAAAATTCTTAAAATATATAATATTTTACATACTCTTGAGTGGAATCGAGCTGAGGAATTTTATTGGAACAGGGTGAACGTTCCTGTTAACCTGGGCTGTATCCACTGCCTGGAATCTCATGTAGAACTCCAGGGCACACTGCTGCTGCAGATGAAGCAGCATCAAGCAGAAGGCTGTTCCCCAGGCTTAGTGTTTTTAAAGAGAAAGACTATTGTGGCTTTCATATATTACAGGCACTTCTGGCGCAGAACCCAGTGGAATCCCGAGCCTGAATTCCATTTGATTTCAGCATTTTGGCCCTCTCTTCCTTCAGGCTTAGATGCTGCCTATGAGGCAAATAACAAGGACAGAGTTCTGATTTTTAAAGGTAAGAACTGTACAAAAGTTTGTTGAAAGAAATCTTATTACAACACCTTTGCCCTATGAAGTCTCTTCGTTGTATTAAATTTGAGATGTTTTATTGGAATGAGAACAGATCAAAATTGGTGATTTTAAACATTTGTGAACGAGCATTTTAAACAAATCTGACCTTCAACAAGTTTGCCTTATAAGGTGAATCTTTCAAGGGAAGTCTTAGAAGTGTAGACCAAGTGGTCATTATAAGAAATGGTTATAATAACTCATAGGGAATAAGTAATTGATATAAATACAGAATAAATATATAAAAATGAACTCAGAAAAGACAGTGAATCTGTTCATCTGTTTTTTCATTTACTGTTTACTCATTCACAAAGTATCATTTTTAAGGCAAGGTCTTAGTATGTACCCCCAGATGATCTCAAACTCACTTACTGTGTAGGTAAGGCTGGCCTCAAACGCCTAGAAATCCACCTGCCTCTGACTCCCCAGTGTCAGGCTTAAAGGTCTGTGCCAACATACTCAACCAGGAACTGTTGTTTTAAATACCTGCGATGTCCTAAGCACATTGGCAGTTATGAAAAAACAAGACTTCGGCTTTCATCTTTATTGCAACAATTCACTATTCTCATTTCTAAAACCAATTAGCTTCATTCGAACCAATTTTCTTGGGTGTGGTTACTCAACAGGAAGTCAGTTCTGGGCAGTCCGAGGAAATGAAGTCCAAGCAGGTTACCCAAAGGGGATCCACACTCTTGGCTTTCCTCCCACTGTGAAGAAGATCGATGCAGCTGTTTTTGAAAAGGAGAAGAAGAAGACGTATTTCTTTGTAGGTGACAAATACTGGAGGTGAGTTACACTGGGCAACTCTGCTTAGAGCACAATTCCGGAGGTTAGTTCTCTCTTTTGAAGGATTCCTGCATGCCTTCTAATGTTCCCAAAATTCAAATTTTCTGATTAAGTAAAAGACAATGATTCAACTTGACAAACACAAAGGGCTTTTCCAGTGTGCATCACTGGCCATGAGGAATAGTGAACTGGAGGGCCACAGGCACACTGCCTTCCCCTGCCACTGTCCCTCATCTTAAGGCTGCTCTCAAAGCCTGGTGCAGCAGACTGGAGGCTCTACCAGGATGATCCTAGTGTGGTACAAACCAAGAGTCTATTTTTAGCCAAGTGTCATAACTTAGCTTTCATCTTCTGTTTATATAGATTCTATGCATTATGACAGGTAGTCCATGGGGTCTGTGTCCAGGCTTAGAAAATTGACCTTAGGTACATACGTGGAATCTGTATAAACTTTAGCATGATGTCCCTGTTTCAGGAGCTCATTCATTACTCTATGAGAGATGCTTGCAAGCCCAGGAAGTGTGAATGTTACCATACCCTCCTACACAAAAACTACTTAGCACTGCACAATTAGAAAAGTTATCCTAGGATCCCATGCAGGATTGTTAGCAGCACATCACACTGAGTCAATGGGACTTGTCACAGTATGGATCTGTATTTTTTCATTTGCTGTAGATTTGATGAGACAAGACAGCTTATGGACAAAGGCTTCCCGAGACTGATAACAGATGACTTCCCAGGAATCGAGCCACAAGTTGATGCTGTGTTACATGCATTTGGTAAGAAGCACTTCATACCATTGACAACAAGGGTATTTTGGGTATTTTATGGTATCACAGTTAAATGTATGCTGGGCTGTTTGAAATATTCTTAGACTTTCATATAAAACTGTTACAATAAATATTTGCCCACAAAATTTTAATATTTCCTAAAACTTATCAAAGTATACATAAAATTGACTGATCAAAACTTGATGAGGTAATTAATGTCAATAATTAAGTGAGAAATTGAAAAGCTTTCAAATCATTTGCTTTGTATCTTTTTATCTCAAATCCTTAAAATTGTTAACTTTGTAATTGATGCAAATTTCGTCTAAAGTTTTCGTTTTTTCTTTTTAACAATTTCCAAGGTTCTGTTCTATAACACTAGGACATTCTCAAAGGGAAGTCATTGTCTTTCTGACCACTATGTCAATAGGAGATACAGCCAACTGTGACAGGTGTCCTACTGTCCTGGCTGGTGGCTGGTAGCATTCTCCACCAAGTTTTCTTGCCTTTTCCTCAACTGTGTCTGGGATTCTGTTGCAATCTGAAATTATTCACATTCTTCACTAGGAAATAGATAATAGGTTCATTTCATGTGCTCAAAGGAAAAAATTTGATTGCTGGTAATGATTTATGGGAAAACAAAACATTCACTCAATCCCTCTGAGGGTATACCTGGAGGGGTCTGCTAAGCTTCAGTTATGATACTCAGGACACCACTGACAGTAATATTAAAGTAACTTTCCATAATATACATAAAAAGAAAATGAACCTTGGATAAATTTCATCATTGTCTCATTCTCTTAGGTCCGTTGCCTCCCACACTGTGATTTAAGAACTACTTGGTGCAAGGGAGGCTGGAAAGAAAGGAGGAAACTCTTCACTATTAAAATCCCTTGGATTCTATCTGTTTAGAAATAGTATATTCTGGTGTTTTAGCACACTGTATTCATAGGCAGAGAAATGAAGTGAAATCCTCACTTGGCCATTTATTAGGGCTACTGGTTGGGGAAATGTTTAAACTTTCCTAATTTTCAGTTTGTCCTCATTCACTTTGGGCAAACATTTTGGATAAGAAACCGTCAGTGGGTTAAGTCATGCAAATCGTGCTGCTCAGTGTCAGGCAGAGTCACCTGGTACACACCCTCCTGCCTCAGCCCATATCCTTTCTTAGTCATGTCATAACCATGATTGATTAAGAAAGTGTCATCATCATTCTCATGTGTGTTTACAGGGTTTTTTTATTTCTTCCGTGGATCATCACAGTTCGAGTTTGACCCCAATGCCAGGACGGTGACACACACACTGAAGAGCAACAGCTGGCTGTTGTGCTAATTATCATGATGACAAGACGTATATATACAACACTGTAAAATAGTATTTCTCGCCTAATTTATTATGTGTCAAAATGATGAATTGTTCCTGCATGTGCCGTGGCTCGAGATGAGCCCAGCAGATAGATGTCTTTCTTAATGAACCACAGAGCATCACCTGAGCACAGAAGTGAAAGCTGCTCGGTACACTAGGTGAGACGATGCATCCCCGTGGGCACTTTATTGTTTAATAAAGAACTTTATTTTTGAACCATTCCTTGCTTCCTAGAGTAATTACTGCTCAGAACATTAATCACACTGTGTGCTGAACATCTGAAAGGTGATCTGTTAGTAGGTATAATGGAGTCATGTACTCCATGAATGGGACCGTGCAGCTGTCACATACCTCCCTAATCCTCTGTACTAACAAGGACTTTACTTTTTCTTATATATATATTGTGTTCTTTATGTATCTAAAGAAGAATGAGATATATCAGGAGTTGTCCTGTAAGACTGGAATAGGAGCATTCTAGCACACTGAAACCAGTAAACTGAGGATATGAGCTAGTCTACTTCATGGCTTTACATGCAGAAAAACAAAATTAATTTGGGGGTTTAGCCATCTCTTCATTTCTTCATTGGTATTTCTGCTGGTTACAAAGACTGGATTTCTCATAACAACTTCATTCCTTCATCAGAACTTCTCGATCTTCTGTACCCAGAAGTGTCTGCGTCAGATGGCTTTACATGCATATTCCAGTTGTATGGCAGCTTTGTCAACACTAACATGTATTATATCCCATACCACCTACATTAATATTGATTCACATAAATGCATGTTGCTGTCATAGAAGCAGAGCACAGAACTGAGTCAAGAATACATTTAACCCAACCTCCGTAATTTTCGTTTGGGGCAGCTGGGCATAAGTCAAGCAAACACATACAAATTGCTATATAACCACAAACACTGGATGTTATTAAAGAACTGACATATTGGAGGAAGAATAACATTGAGAAGCACCTACTCTTTTAGTTTAGTTTAGTTGTTTAAAAATCTTTCTCTAGTACTACAGTGGAAAACCTCGCCTAACCACGGAAAGGTACTGACAAGCTGTTTAACAAAGAAAAAAAAAAAGAAAAAAAACCCAAAGTGACAAAGAAACAGAGCTCAAAGAGGGTGAAACGGAGATTTAGGGGCATCAGCTCAGCCCACTAACTACTCAGTAACATTGATTGATTGGAGAGAAAAAAGATGATGATTCTGGATGAAACCTCGTCATGTGAAATGGCCAGAGGTCAGGACACACTGTGGTACTGAGCAGACCTTGAATTTCAGTGGCCCATCATCAAAGGTGCATCAAAACATCCCACTGCAATGTCTGCTCTGGGTATCCTAATGTAAGACCTCATCATTTTGGCCTTGCCCTTCCCTATGGAAGTGTTAGACTGCCTCCCAAAGCTCCTTCCTGGTGTAACAATAATTACTCACATGTTACAGACCAAAAGTTTCATATCTTCTACGAAGCCACAATTACTCTTATACCTAAACCACACAAAGACCCAACAAAGAAAGAGAACTTCAGACCAATTTCCCTTACGAATGTTGATGCAAAAATACTCAATAAAATTCTTGGAAACCAAATCCAAGAACACATCAAAATGATCAGCCATCATGATCAAGTAGGCTTCATCCCAGGGATGCAGGGATGGTTCAATATATGAAAACCCATCATTGTAATTCTCAAAGATAAGAACCACACGGTCACTCCATTAGATGCTGAGAAAGCATTTGACAAATTCAACACCCCTTCATGATAAAAGTCCTGGAAAGATCAGGAATTCAAGACCCATATCTAAACATAGTAAAAGCCATATACAGCAAACCAGTAGCTAACATCAAACTAAATGGAGAGAAACTTGAAGCAATCCCACTAAAATCAGGGACTAGACAAGGGCCCTTCAGCTTGTTAGCCTTCTTAAGTTCTGTGGATTGTACCCTGGGTATTCTATACTTTTTTTGCTAATATCCACTTATTAGTGAGTATATACCTTGTATGTTCCTTTGCGCCTGAGTTACCTCACTCAGGATGATATTTTCTAGTTCCACCATTTGCCTGCAAAGCTCAGGATGTCCTCATTGTTAATACGGGAGTAGCACTCCATTGTGTAAATGGACCACAGTTTCCTTGTCCACTCTTCCCTTGTGAGGCATCAGGGTTATTCTCAGCTTCCGGCTATCACACATAAGGCTGATAAGAACACAATGGAGCACATGCCCCTGTGACACACTGAAGCATCGTTTGGGTATATGCCCAAGAGTGTTATAGCTGGGTCTGCAGGTAGATCTATTTCCAATTTTATGAGGAACTACCAGATTGATTTCCAGAGTGGTTGTATCAGTTTGCAATCCCACCAACAGTGGAGGAGTGTTCTTCTTTCTCCACATCCTCATCGACATGTGCTGTCCCCTGCGTTTTGACCTTAGCCACTCTGATCTGTGTAAGATGGCATCTAAAGGTCATTTTGAGTTGCATGTCCCTGGTCACTAAGGACTGTAAACATTTTTTTAAATGTTTCTCAGTCATTCCAGAGTCCTCTGTTGTGAATTCTCGGTTTAGTTCTCTACCCCATTTTTTTATTGAACTGTTTGGGGTTTTGGTGGTAAGTTTCTGAGTTCTTTATATATTCTGGATATTAACCCTCTACTGGATATGGGGTTAGTGAGATTTTTTATCCCAATCTATAGGTTGCCAATTTGCCCTATTGACTATCTCCCTTGCCTTACAGAAACTTGCCAGTTTCGTGAGGTCCCATTTATCAATTCTTGACCTTAGAGCATGGGCCATTGGAATTCTGTTTAGAAAATGTTTCCCTGTGCCAATGAGTTCAAGGCTCTTTCCCACTTTCTCTTCTATTAGATTCAGTGTATCTTGTTTTATGTTGAGGTCCTGGATCCACTTGGATTTGAGCTTTGTGCAAGCTGACAAACATGGATCTATTTTCACTTTTCTACAGACAGTCAGTTAGACCAGCGCCATTGATTGAAGATGCTTTCTTTTTTCCATTGTATATTTTTGGCTTCTTTGTCAAAGATCGAGTGTCCATAAGTGTGTGTGTGTGTGTGTGTGTGTGTGTGTGTGTGTATGTATGTATGTATGTATGTATGTATGTATGTATGTATGTATATGTGTGTGTGTGTTTATTTCTGGGTCTTCAATTCTATTCCACTGATCTACCTGCCTGTCTCTGTACCAATGCTCTGTACTGTAGCTTGAGGTCATGGATGGTGATTCCCTCAGAAGTACTTATATTGTTAAAAATTGTTTTCCCTATTCTGGTTTTTTGTTTGTTTATTTTGGGGGGTTGTTTTTGTATTCCACATGAATGTGAGAATGACTCTTTCTGTGTCTTTGATTGTGTTGGGATTTTGATGCGGATTGCTTGAGAGACTTGAAGTTCCTACCATACAGCTCTTTCACTTATTTGTTTTGAATTACCCCAAGATATTTCATATTATTGTGGCTATTTTGAAGGAAGTTGTTTCTCTAATTTCTTTCTCAGCCCATTTATCATTTGTATAAAGGAAGGCTACTGATTTATTTGAGTTAATTTTATATCCAGCCACTTTGCTGAAGTTGTTTATCAACTGTAGAAGTTCTCTGGTAGAATTTTTGGGGTTGCTTATGTATACTATCATATCATCTCCAAACAGTGATACCTTGACTTCTGCTTTGCCAATTTGTATCCCATTTGATCTCCTTTTGCTGTCTTATTGCTCTAACTAGAACTTCTAGTACTGTATTGAATAGATATGGAGAGAGTGGGCATCCTTGTCTTGTCCTTGATTTAGTGGGATTACTTCAAGTGTCTCTCCATTTAATTTGATATTGGCTGTTTACTGTAATCGTTTTTATTGGGTTTAGGTATGGGCCTTGAATTCCTGATCTCTCCAAAACTTTTCTGAATATTTTATTTATTTACATTTCAAATGTTATCACCTTTCTTGGTTTCCCATCTGCAAACCCCCTATCCAATCCACCTTACACTGCTTCTATAGGGGTGCTCTCTCATTAGCCCACCCACTTTCACCTCACCCCCTAGCATTCCTCTATACTTCAGCATCAAGCCTTCACAGGACCAAGGGCTCCCATGCCATTGACGCCAGATAAGGTCCCTTCAGCTCCAAGAACCAAATAACCCTACTAAAAAGTGGGGGACAGAGCTAAACAAAGAATTCTCAACTGAGGAATACCAATTGACTGAGAAGCACTTTAAGAAATGTTCAACATCCTTAGACATTAGGGAAATGCAAATAAAAACAACCCTGAGATTGACCTCATACCAGTCAGAATGGCTAAGATCAAAAACTCATGTGACAGTAGATCCTGACAAGAATTTGGGGAAAGAGGCACACTCCTCCATTACTAGTGGGATAGAAAGCTGGTACAACCACTGTGGAAATCAGTCTGGCAGCTCCTCAGAAAATTGGACATAGTGCTACCTCAGGGCCCACCTATACCACTCCTGGGCATAAACCCAAATTATGCTGCAACATGTATTAAGTACACATGCTCTACTAGGTTCATAGTAGCTATATTTTTAATTGCCAGAAATTGGAAACAACCCAGATGTCCCTCAACAGAGGAATGGATACAGAAAATGTGGTACATTTACACAGTGGAATACTACTCAGCTATTAAAAGCAATGACTTTATAAAATTACCAGGCAAATGGATGGATCTAGAAAATATCATCCTGAGTGAGTTAACCAAATCACAAAAGAGCACACATGATATGCACTCACTGATAAGTGAATATTAGCCCAAAAGCTTGGAATACCCAAGATACAACTTATAGACCCTATGAAGCTCAAGAAGAAAGACCAAAGTGTGGATGCTTCAGTACTTCTTAGAAGCAGGAACAAAATACTCACAGGAGGAAATACAGAGACAAGTGTAGAGCAGAAACTGAAAGAAAGGCCATCCAGAGACTGCCACACACAGGGATCCATCCTACATGCAGTCACCAAACCCAGTTACTACTGGGGATGCCAAATAGTGCATGCTGACAGAAGCCTGATATAGCTGTCTCTTGAGTGGCTCTGCCAAAGCATGGCAAATACAGAGTTGGGTGCTCACAGCCAACCACTGGACTGAGAATGGGGTCCCCAAAGGAGGATTTAGACAAAAGACTGGGGTAACCAATGGGGTTTGCGACCCTATAGGAAGAACCAAAATGTCAACCAACCAGACTCCCTAGATTTCCCAGGGACTAAACCACCAACCAAAGAGCAGACCTGGAGCAGCCCATGACTTCAGCTGCATATATAGCAGAGGATGGGCTTTGTCGGGTACCAATAGGAGGTCTTGGTCCTGGGTCCTTGGTCCTGGGAAGACTCAATGCCCCAGTGTAGGGGAATGCCAGGGCAGGGAGGTGGGAGGGAGTAGGTGGGTGGGGGAATACCCTGATGGAGGCAGAGGATGGGGAGATGGGATGGGGGTTTCTGGAGGAGAAACCATGAAAGGGGATAACATTTGAAATGTAAATTTAAAAATATCCAATAACAGAAAAAAAGAAGAAATTCTTTGTCCTAATTTAACAGGAAGCAATTATAAGAAGACGTTTAAGTTTTGGTCACTATATGAGTTATAGATATTTTTTCATATTAGGGGGTGGTTACAAATAACTATGGTCTTAGATGGGGAGAAACAAAATAGAGAGGCTAGATTCAGGGATTTCTTTCCTTTCCTTTCTTTCTTCCTTAGATAAATGAAATGGGGTAGAAAAGAAAAAAAGGAATATAGAAATGTTATAAAAAATTAAACAAACAGATTATTGAATCTGCTCTTAAATATTTAATTACCCTAATCTTACAGTGGTAGAGATCTCTTTATTTTGGTGGAAATTTGAAGTTTTGTTACATTGATACAGAATTTTGTACATTGATACAGGTTTAAGGTTTTCATTGGTATAAATCTTTGAGTACTGATACAAATTTTAAGATTAATTTTTGTTGCAACATAATAGATATATGTTTCAATTCTAATATAGGTATTATGCAACTCATTTAAAAATACAAGGTTTAATTCAGTTCTCTTAATATCTATTATTGCAAATTGTTTAGGATAATTGAGTAATGCAAGTTAACATTCAGTTAGCTTGGTCATGCTAGATACTCATCTGAAGTATACATTCTAGAATGTACAGATAATAGGTAGCTGGAGACAGAAGACATTCGCTTGTTCATGAATAGATAGATGGTCTTCAAAAGAACCTCAGAAATTCACAGAATATGGCATTTGATGATGTTTTATTAAATCAAAACATTTTTGACATTGAGACTTATCAGCTCCTGGCTGACTTGGAAGAAGATGATGAGCATTGAAGGACCTCCATTTGGAGATGGCTTCATTTGCAGCAAGCTAGTAGCTGAAGAAAGAAAATGCCCTAACTTCATCTGCAGGCAGAATGCTGTCCAGAAAGGACAAATGAACACATGGAAGAAGCTCTGCCAAGACAGAGTAAGTAAGTACTTTACAAAAGGCCTGTCAGATACTTTGTCCCAAGAGGCTAAGAATAGATGCTCCAGTGTTATATAAAATAGTGGGGACTGTCCAGGTGATCATATGTATAATTTCCTTCATTCCTTCACTTCCTTCATACTCAGGTAATATTTATTCCTTCTCAGGTATCTAACAGGTTTTAAAACTAAATCATCATAGTCTTACTCTAAGCTTAAGTTGTTCAGGATTTAAGAAATATTCTAGGTCTAAGAAGATGTTTTTAGGTGATAATGCAAATTGAGTTAAGTACAGAACTTTAAACACACCAAAAAATGATAGATAATAGAATATTTTCTAAGTTGCCAAATACTATGTCCTGGACATTGTAAATATATATCGTACCTTGTAGTTTTCATAATTGTTATAATTGTATTGAATTTATATTTGAAGGAAAAGGACTTTTATTAGACTAAAATTGGGGATTGCAGAGAGAATATCTTACTGTATGGATGCATCACCTGTCAATTAAAAAGCCTATGGCCTATGGCTTAGGCAGAAAATAGAAGGTGGAACATCTGGAAGGAGAAAGAATTCTGGGATAGAGTCAGGCATGGGAAAGTCTACCCAGAAAGATGTGAGGAGATAGTCACATGGTGCCTGAACACAGGTAACCAGTCATGTAGCAAAATAAATGATCTTAAGTATTTTTTTAGTCAGAGAAGAACGGGGCTATATAGCCAAAGTATTTGTACTATAGTGCAATACCATACTTGTACTATATAATACTTGTACTAGGAGGAAGAACTGCACTTTAACTTCAACAAATGCTCATCAGTTTGTCATGAATACTAGTCTAGTCCTGTTATGAGGTTCCATGAAATAGTAAGAAATACACACACACTATGCTATGGCCATATTGGGGATTCTCACAGAGCCATGGACCCACACAGTAAGGACTTCATCCTCACTATCGCACATGGACAAGCCACCGGAGTTCTCCAAGGAAAGTAGACACAGAAGTGGAAAAGCAAAAGACAACAGCTTAGTGAATGTAAATGAGGTCATAACCACTCCTCTGTTTGATTGAGAAGAGGGGTTTACTGTAGACATGCAGGAGAGTATAGCCAGAAGAATTTGAAAGAGTCCAGACTGAACATTGCCAGTAGAATAGAATGGGTCACGAGAGGAAGGGAGCTCAAGAGAGGAAGAAAAGGGAGGTGAGAGTCAAAAGGACCAAGAGACAAAGGGACCAAGAGCTGAGGGCAGAGAGACCAAGAGAGAGAGAGAGAGAGAGAGAATATGAGAATGAAAACCAAAATGGATGAGGTAATATAGGACTCAGAAGCTAGAAGAAGGGGAGGGGAAGGGAAAGGAGGGGCAAGGAAGGGAGGGGAGGAGCAGGGAAGGAAAGGGAGGGGAGGGGAGAGGAGGGACAGGAAAGGGGAGGGGAGGGGAGGGAAATCCAGCCTTGGGCTGGAGTGGTTTGCAGAAGGCAAAGAGGTACTGGAACCTGACACTTTGGAGGGAAGAGGAAGGACGGAAGGAAGTGAGAGCAATGGGGAAAGTCCAGGTCTTTTGTCTCTTTTGTCTACCAGCACTTCTCAAACCATCTTTGGTGAAATACTAAAATCTTTACATTTCCAATAAGTCTCAGAATAACAAAGATGCTATTCTGAAAAATAATAAAGATGAGAAAATCATAATAAAATGAAAATATAATGATATTAAGAATCCTACCGAGGTTTTGTTTCGCACTGATTTTCATGTACCCCAAGCTGGCCTTGAACTCACTATGTAGCTGAGGATGACTTTGACGTTATGATTTTTCTACTTCCATTCCCTGAGTACTGGGATTACAGGTATATACCATGACAATTGGCTAATGTCTCACTGGAGAGAGGTCCTGAGACTTTGTGCATGCTAGACAAGTACTCTACCACCTGAGCTAGGGCCCTCAGCCCTGCTTTTAAATAATTATATTTAGTAGAAATACATCACACTGCCAGACTACTATAAGTACTTATTTTTAAGTACTTGTTCTCTAGTTTTATATAAATCCCATTATAGGATAGTAGCAAGTAATTCCTGTTCCAGCAAAGACTATATGTTGTTTAATATTAATCTATAGTCCATAAAGATTTGCATTTCAAAAAGGAAAGGCATTAGAGCCCTCCACTGTAGAAACTTGTTCTATATGCATTTGCTGCTTAGGCTACTGAAAGCCAGGTCTAGAAGCCAATTATGTTCCTGGGTGATTGGTACAGCAGAATCTACACCATGTCTTCTACTAGAAAAAGAAATAATTCTCATAGGGACATGGGATTTCAGCAACTGGAGCCAGGAGGGTTGGGAGTACTGGGTGAGGATTGTGGTAAGACAATTTCCTCACAACACTGGAAATCTTTATTCCTGGAAATCTTCAACTCAATACAAGAGCCCCTCTTCCTTCAATTACAACAACTCCGTAATCAGAGATTTCTTCTTTATACTCCTGGCTTTGAAGAAACTTTTGCCCAGTGCTTCCCAAATATTGACCATGTTCCACTATAATCATTGTTTTAAATGTATTTATCCATCCAAGGGCTACTTCTTTAAGTTGCTTGCTAGGCTCTGTCAAGAGGTCCATGATGTATGTGCACAATTGGTAGTTGTTGTATGGATGGGTGGATTGTATGTGATCCTAGGGAGGAAGTGATATTTAACATGAAGAATGAATAGGGGTTGTCAGGCCATAGTCTGGAGAGGAAGAATGTCCCAAGAACCTGTATGAGCCATGGCTTGGAAATTCTGGATGACAGACTATACCTGGGAAATTCCAAAGAGATGTTCAGTAGTGTCTAGAAAGGGGGGGTCGTTTCTAACATACATTTTTGAGAAAAAAAAATGATGCAGCCAACTTTTCAATTAATAGCTAAGAGTATGAAATTTTTATCTAATACACAAAAGAAATGCACTCAAGGTCTCTAAGTGCTTAATGATTTACTTAGCATATTCAGTCAGTGATCATTAGATCTCAACACCAAATCTGTTTTGAAGCTATCAGGTTATAAGTTGAAAATAAAGGACCAGATCTGGCAGAACATGCCGGTTATCCCAGCACTCAGAGTGGGCAGGAGGATTGAAGAGTTCAAGGTCAGCCTGAGGTACAGTACAGAGCAAGACTCACACTCAGAGCAACAAATAATGTCTGGGGAAGTGACTGGCAGCAGACTGCTTCCTACCCTAGAGGGAGAACCTGAGCTCAGATCTCAAGAATCCATGTAAAACTGGACACAATTGTTTGAGTTCACAATTCTAGAGCTTCTAGGACAAGGCAGGAGGCACACAGGGGAATCCTTGGAAGCTTGAGGACCAGACACCCTGATGAGAATCAGACATGGCTGAACAAGAGACCTTGTCTCAAAGTAGATAGAAAATGGGGCCCAAGACCTGAAGTTGTCCTCCGACTTCCAAATGCATGCCCCACACACATGTACACACGTACATCATACACTCAAAGATTACAAAAAAGTTGCGATATTCAAAAAATGAAAATAAAAGCATAACTCACAGGCTAGCAAGTGCCCCAAAGCTCCTCTACTCAGCCCACTGCATCCCCTCCACAGCTCAATAGGTAAACAGGGCTGCACTAGGTACAGAGAAGGACTAACCCGGCTTCCCAATGCTCAAGTCAGGCTCTTACTACATAACAACGAAATAATAACAATGAGACGCCTCTCCAAACCCATAGCCGCAAACTCATCACTTCTGTTTATGTGGCTTATGCTGTCCAGCTGTGGGTTCTGGCTCACGTGATCACAGTCAGACGGTTAGCACAAACACACTCATCTCTGGCTTCTTCGCTCACATGTCTGACAACCTAGCAGGAAAGGCTGCCTCATTCCTCACAGCTTGATTTCTTCACGGTGTGTGATTTCAATAAAGTCTGCCTTCTCCCAAGGACAGGAAGCACTTCAAAAGCTAACTACTCAAAGGCTACTGACCTTGGGCACTACTTTGCTTTTGCTTATTCTTGTAGTCAAAATTTTACAGATTCCACCCAAATTTAAGAGGAAAGGATATAGACCTAATCTCTCAAACAGAATATAAAATAGAATGCCCAGCATTTTTTAATCCATTATAAATTATTTTTACTACAGCTATCTAAGAACAAATGCAAGCTCAACCCTGGGAAAATCAGTAGAAAGCTGATCTGTATGGAGCATCCTGTCACAGCCATACACACACACTGAGTACCCAGAAGTTCACTTGTAGGTGAATGGTGTGGCTTTCACAATAAGATTTGGATGAAAGAGAATCACGCCAGGCTTGCCAAAAGCTCAGCTGTAGATGTCTAGGATGGGTGGTGGAAAGTATTTGTCTTGAAACCATGACATTTTGCCACTTATTCTTAACTTACTCAATACTCAGCTCATGGCAATGATGATGGTGTGGGAATTTCTGATCATGTGGCTCTCTCTGTAAACAAGGCTCCAAATTTACACAGGACATGATGTACTATGTGGTTCATAATGTGGATTCAGCTAAAAGATATTTCTATTTAAATTCTCAAGAAACTGTTTCCTCAGGAAATTTACTTTATGAGGTTGAAACCCATTTCCAATGACTTCATCCAGCTCTTCAGATCACTTCTTTCTGTCTACTTGTCTAAGAAATGGACATTTCTGAATTTCGTTTCTACCATCTCATACATGAGGGAATTCAGCTGATTTTTTTTAAAGATAGTTTTCTGGTGGAAAAAGAGATTTGTCCACTTTAAGATAAATCCATATTCATTGAATATTGTTCCTTAATATAGCAATGTAATTCACTCTACTTCATCTAGCCCTCCAAAAAAATCATTTTGAAAGTTTCGTTTTATTTTAGGTTCTTTGGTTCTTTTTTTTTTTTTTTTTCTTCCGGAGCTGGGGACTGAACCCAGGGCCTTAGCTTCCCTAGGCAAGCGCTCTACCACTGAGCTAAATCCCAACCCCTCGTTTTATTTTCTAGACAGGAAAACCAAACCATATACAGGTAGGGAGATTTAACTCTAACTTAAAGTTCACAATTCTCTCTGCCTCTCACAGAGCTGAGATGACTTCAGCTTTCTGTTGCTGACCCACTAGCCTGTGGCTGGGAAGTTATCTCGCAATTGATGTCAACCACGTGGAGCTTGCACACTCTTGTCCTATGCATCTGCTGATGTGGGTCTTCTTTTATCATGCAGAAAGAGACGTATGAGCTAGATTTTGTGGTGGTTTAAATAAAAACAGTCCCCACAGGTCCATGGGAAGTGGCACTATTAGGAAGTTGAAGTATGCATGGGTTTTTTTTTTAAGGGAATACATTACTCAGAGTGGGCTTTGAGGTCTCAGAAGCACAAGCCAAGTCCAGTGTGACATTCTTTTCAAGTCACCTACAGATGAAGAAGTAGTACTCTCAGCTCCTTCTCCATCACCATATCTGCCTGTGGACCACCATACTTTCCACCATGATGATAATGGACTGAACCTCTGAACTGTATGCCAGCCCCAATGAAATGTTTTCCTTTATAAGAATGGCAGTCACGGTGCCTCCTCACAGCAATGGAACCCTAACTAAGACATTGGTGCAGGAAGGAGACCATGTGCGTTAGACTTTATATAGTTTAATAACATGAAAATATTTAACATCAGCAGATAATTGCTAAAATTTTAATAGTGCAATTCACAAAGGACTTACTATACACTTACACTTTTAATAACAAGTAGATAAAGCTTTATTTCCCTTTATGACATTAAGAAATATTTTCACTTTGCAGAGTTTGTAGGCAGTGAAGCTTGGGCTCAGATATTCATTCTAGAGTCATCCTGGTCATCAGTGCTGGGTTTAGGGACCGAGCAAACAAGTGGGCTAGGTCACTAACAGTCACAGTGGCAGTCAGAGATGAAGGGGATACATTGTGCATTCCAGTTTCATCCTGTTGCTGCAGAAAAAACATCATAACCAAGACATCTTTGGGAAGAAAGGGTTTATTTGGATTATATTCCTAGGTAACAGACCATCACTGAGGGATGTAGGGAAAAAACTCAAGGTAGGAACCATGGAGAAATGCTGCTTTCTGGCTGTCTCTTGCTTACTAAAACCCCCCTTTTCAAGTGATTCTAAGCTGTATTGTATTGATAGTTAATGCTAACTGAGACAGAATGATTTCAAGTAACTAATGTCAGTCCTGAAATGGATATAAATGCAGAAATCACATTAAACAAAATTATTACATCATATAATCTGGCCTCTTTTTTTATTTTTTCTTGAGTTAAGTGCCCAAAGAGTATCTTTCTTTCTTCTTAACTTTTGGTGTCCTTGAATCACCTAAACCATTTTTTCTAATGTTGGGTAGCATATGTATTCCTGAGATTGCTGGGTATGTGTATAGTCACTGGCATATTCACTTGTCCTTTTATTTAGGCATCTGTTTCATATGTTCTCATTGAATCGTATAGTTTTATATGACCACATATCTGAGCTGGGAGTTAGACAAGTGGATTGTCTTAAAACATGCATGTTGTCACCCTTCTACTCTGAGTAAATTCCTCACCAAAATTCTAACTTTGTGGTGAATGATGTGCTCCAAATGAGATTTGGTCTGTCAAGTGGAGTAAAACAAAAATAAAGATGGTTAGTTCTCAATACTGGCACTATACCACAAGGCTCCCTTCTAAGTCTGTACCAGGACTTGTTTGTACCAGTTCCTTAACTTGCTTGGACCACCTTCAAATCAATGTTTAATGAAGGCTCATCTACCTTCTCTCAAAAATGCAGTTAAAATCCTAGATGATCTGTGTTCACTGTTCTAGGATTAGCTAATTGGTTTGCGACTTGAGGGGGCTGAGTCAAGAGTTCATGTACTTGTGTGGCATGAAAAGTTTGAAAAGTCATTTATCTTTTGTGAGGAGCTCAATATCTCAATGGGGACTGATAGTCTGCCCCAATTTCTCTATAAGACTGCTACAAAATCTTTCTGCCCAGTCCTTTCTGCTGGGACAGACTGCTAGTTAGTCTGCTTCCCAGAAGACACCATACCCAGAGACATGGCAGATCTGCTGTACTCAGAGCATATGATACCACATCCTGAGGCATCGCAGGAGATGCACAGCACTCAGGACACCACAGCTTGAGAGCATCCCCAGAGTTCCTCTGTATGCAGGGCAACTGGGCAACTGACACCACAATCTGAAGACCTCCCGGGGGCTTTGTGGTATGCAGGGCTACTGACCCAAAAGACTGAAAGCCTCCCTGGAGTTCTGCTGCACACAGGGGAACAGAAACCACAGTCAATGAATAGGCTCCTGTGGAGAACAGCTTCACAAAGAACAATAGCTCGACTGCTCCTCTGAAGACCCAACAGTCTGAAGGCCTCCCAGAAAATCTACTGCAGCTAGGCCAACAGATCTGCAGCTCCTCTGAATACCCTCCAGTTGGAAGACCCCACAGATGGTCTGCTACAGCCAGGGCTGCAGGCCTACCAGGAGACTTGCAGCAACCCAGGGACAAAAAAGGCAGGGTACAGGCAGAGTTACCCAGACTTGCAAACAGCAGGAGATGGAGAGAGGCAAGACCATAAGCAACAGAAGTCAATGTACTTTGGCAGCATAAGAACTCAGTTCTCCCACCACAGCCCTGAATACACCAACACACCTAAAAATCAGGAAACTAGCCTAAAATCCTATCTCCTGAAGATAATAAAATCATTTAAGGAGGATTATAAATAACTCACTGAAAGATATACAGGAAAAGACAGGTAAACAGGTAGAAGCCCTTAAAGAGGAAACAAATAAATCCCTAAAAGAAATAGAAGAAAACACAATCAAACAGATGAAGGAATTGAACAAAGAGGTCGAAAACACAAATGAAGGCAACCCTTGAAATGGAAAACCTACAAAAGACGTCAAGATTTACAGATGTATCATCAACAGAATATAAAAGATAGAAGAGAGAATCTCAGGTATAGAAGATACTATAGAAGATATTGATGCAACTGTCAAAGAAAATTCAAAACATAAGAAACTCCTGAGTTCCTGCGAGTTTCCTCCTACTGCGAACATCAGTGCTCTGGCCTCCGTCTCCTGGCCACCTCCCTCGCGCCATGGCCCCGAAGCGGCAATCTGCGATCCTGCCTCAGCCCAAGAAACCCAGACCCGTTGCTGCCCCGAAGCTGGAGGACAAGTCGGCCTCTCCCGGCCTGCCGAAGGGAGAAAAAGAACAGCAAGAAGCAATTGAACATATTGATGAAGTACAAAATGAAATAGACAGACTTAATGAACAAGCCAGTGAGGAAATTTTGAAAGTAGAACAAAAATATAACAAACTCCGCCAACCATTTTTTCAGAAGAGGTCAGAATTGATCGCCAAAATCCCAAATTTTTGGGTAACAACATTTGTCAACCATCCACAAGTGTCTGCACTGCTTGGGGAGGAAGACGAGGAGGCCCTGCACTATTTGACCAGAGTTGAAGTGACAGAATTTGAAGACATTAAATCAGGTTACAGAATAGATTTTTATTTTGATGAAAATCCTTACTTTGAAAATAAAGTTCTCTCCAAAGAATTTCATCTGAATGAGAGTGGTGACCCATCTTCAAAGTCCACCGAAATCAAATGGAAATCTGGAAAGGATTTGACAAAACGCTCAAGTCAAACGCAGAATAAGGCCAGCAGGAAGAGACAGCATGAAGAGCCAGAGAGCTTCTTTACCTGGTTCACTGACCACTCTGACGCAGGTGCTGACGAGTTAGGAGAGGTCATCAAAGATGATATTTGGCCAAATCCTTTGCAGTACTATTTGGTTCCCGATATGGATGATGAAGAAGGAGAGGCAGAGGATGACGATGACGACGACGAAGAGGAGGAAGGGTTGGAAGACATTGATGAAGAAGGAGACGAGGACGAAGGTGAAGAAGACGACGATGAGGATGAAGGGGAGGAAGGAGAGGAGGATGAAGGCGAGGATGACTAGCACAGAAGACCGATGGATCCAACCTTCTTTTTCATTTTCTTTTTATTTTTTAAATTTCCCCAGTCCCTGGGAGCGAGTTGCAGTCCTTTCCTCCCTGTCCCTCTGTGCTCAGCCGCCCTGTTTTTGAGGTCTCAACATCATGGTTCTCAACTAATTTGGGGGAAAATATCTTGAGCAAAATACAACAGGAAAAAAAAAAAAAAAGAAAGAAACTCCTAACCCAAAACATCCAGGAAATTCAGGACACAATGAAAAGACCAAAATTAAGAATAATTGGAATAGAGGAGAATGAAGATTCCCAGCTTAAAGGACCTGAAAATATCAACAAAATCATAGAAAAAAACTTCTCCAACCTAAAGAAAGAGATGGCCATAAAAGTACAAAAAGCCTATAGAACATAAAATAGATTGGACCAGAAAAGAAAATCCTCTTGATACACAATAATCAAAACACTAAACCAACAGAAAAAAGAAAGAATATTAAAAGCTGCAAGGGCAAAAGGCCAAGTAACATGTAAAAGCAGACCTATCAGAATTATACCAGACTTCTCAACAGAGACCCTAAAAGCCAGAAAAGACTGGACAGAGGTCAAGCAGACCCTAAGAGAACACAAATGCCAGTCAGGCTACTATAACCTGTAAAACTCTCAATCAACATAGATGAAGATATCAAAATATTCCAGAACAAAACCAAATTCAAACTAAATCTATCCACTAATCCAGCCCTACAGAGGATCCTAGAAGGAAAACTCCACCACAAGGAAGGTACCTACACCAAAGAAAAGACAAGATATTAAGCATTTCACTACAAAGCCAAAAGGCGAGGACCACAAGCACATAAAATTACCTACAAAAGCAAATATTACAGGAACCAACAGTCAGTCATCTGTCTTTAATACTGCTCAATATTAATGGAATAACTCACCTATAAAAAGACATAAGCTGATTGGATACACAAATAAGATCCAGCATTTTGCTGCATATATGAAACATACCTCAATAACAAAGATAGACACTATCTCAGAGTAAAAGGATGGAAAAAGGACTTCCAAGCAAATGGTCCCAAGAAACAAGCTGGAGCTGTCATCCTAACATGCAATAAAATAGAGTTTCAACCAAAAGTTATCAAGTGTGATGAGGAAGGACACTTCATATTCATCAAAGGGAAAATCCACCAAGAGAAAGTGTCAATTCTGAACATCTATACTCCACTCTCACCAATGGACAGGTCTTGAAACAGAAACTAAACAGAGACACAGTGAAACTAATAGAGGTTATGAAGCAAATGGGTTTAACAGATATCTACAGAATATTTCACCCCAAAACAAAAGAATACAACTTCTTCTCACCTCATGGTACCTTCTTCAAAACTGACCATGTAAATGGTCACAAAACAACCCTCAACTGATACAAGAAGATTAAAATAATCCCATGCATCCGATCAGACTGCCATGGCCTAAGGCTGGTCTTCAATAACAGCAAAAACAACATAAAGTCCACATGCATGTGGAAACTGAGCAACTCTCTACTTGATGATAACTTGGTCGGGGAAGAAAGAAAGAAAGAAATTAAAGACTTTCTGGAATTTAATGAAAATGTTGACATATCATACTCAAACATATGAGACACAATGAAAACAGTGCTAAGAGGAAAATTCATAGCACTAAGTGCCCTGGTAAAGAAACAGGAGAGATCTTACAATAGCAACTTAACACAAATGTGAAAACTCTAGAACAAAAAGAAGCAAACTTACCCAAGAGGAGTAGACAGCAGGAAATAATCAAACTCAGGGCTGAAATCAACCAAATAGAAACAAACAGTACAGTACAAAGAATCAACAAAACCAAAAGATGGTACTTTGAAAGAATCAACAAGGTAGATAAACCCCTAGCCAAACTAACTAAAGGGCTCAGAGGCAGTATCCAAATTAACAAAATCAGACATGAAAAGGGAGACATAACAACATAAATGGAGGAAACAAAAATAAATCATCCAATCCTACTACAAAAGACTATACTCAACAAAACTGAAAAATCTAGATGAAATGGATGGTTTTCTAGACTATACCACATACCAAAGTTAATCAAGAGCAGGCAAACTATCTAAACAGGACCATATCCCATAAAGAAATAGAAGAAGCCATTAAAAACCTCCCAACCAAAAATAGCCCAGTGGCAGATGGATTTAGTGCAGAATTCTACCAGACCTTCAAAGAAGACCTGATACCAGTATTCCTCAAACGATATTGTAAAATAAAAACAGAAGGAACGGTAACTAATTCATTCTAAGAAGCCACAATTTCTCTGATACCTAAACCACACAAGGACCCAACCAAAATAGAAAACTTCAGACCAATCTTGTTTATGAATACCGATGCAAAGATACTCAATAAAATTCTTGCAAACTGAATCAAAACATACATCAAAACCATCATTCACCAAGAATAAATAGGCCTCATCCCAGGGATGCAAGGTTGTTTTAGTATATGAAAATCTCTTAATGTAGTACACTATATAAACAATCTCAAAGAAAAAATCACATGATCATCTCTTTAGGTGCAGAAAAGTATTTGACAGAATACAACACCCCTTCATGATAAAAGTATTGGATAAATCAGGAACTCAAGGTCTGTACCTAAACACAATAAAAGCAATTTACTGCAAACCAACAGCCAATATCAAATTAAATGGAGAGACACTTGAAGCAATCCCACTAAAATTGGGGGCAAGAAAGGATGCCCACTCTCCTCATATCTATTCAATATAGCACTCAAAGAGCTAGCTAGAACAATAAGACAACAAGAAGAGATCAAGGTATACAAATTGGCAAAGAAGAATTAAAGGTATCATTATTTGCAGATGATAAGATAGTATACATAAGCAACCCCAAAAATTCTACCAGAGAACTTCTCCAGCTGATAAATAACTTCAACAAAGTGGTTGGATATAAAGTTAACTCAAATAAATCAGTGGCCTTGTTTATACAAATAATAAACAGGCTGAGAAAGAAATTAGGGACACAACTCCCTTCATAACAGCCACAAATAATATAAAATATCCTGGGGTAACTGTAAACAAACAAGGGAAAGATCTATACACCAAGAACTTCAAGTCTCTCAAGAAAGAAATCAAAGAAGATCCCAGAAAATGGAGAGATCTCCCATGCTCATATTGACAAAATTAACATAGTAAAAATGGCCATCCTGCCAAATGCAACCTAGATTCAATGCAATCCCCATCAAAATTCCAACACAATTCTTTAAAGACATGTAAAAAAGCAATTCTCAAATTCATCTGGCAAGGCAAAAAATCTGCATGGTATTGGTACAGAGACAGACAGGTTGATCAATGGAATAGAATTGAAGACCCAGAAATAAAACCATACACTTATGCACATTTGATCTTTGACATAGAAGCCAAAAATATACAATGAAAAAAAGAAAGCATCTTCAATCAATGGCACTGGTCTAACTGACTGTATGTAGAAAAGTGAAAATAGATCCATATTTGTCACCTTACACAAAGTTCAAGTCCAAGTGGATCTAGAACCTCAACATAAAACAAGACACACTGAATCTAATAGAAGAGAAAGTGGGAAAAAGCCTTGAACTCATTGGCACAGGGAAAAAATTTCTAAACGGAACTCCAATGTCCCATGCTCTAAGGTCAAGAATTGATAAATGGGACCTCATGAAACTGGCAAGTGTCTGTAAGGCAAAGTGCCACAGACCACCGCAGCTGGGTGGGGGGGTCTCTGGGATGAGGGTCTTCGAAAACTAGGTGGATAAGGATTTGGTGGTGACAAACAGAAACAAACACAGAGGCAGTTTGAATTTGAGAGTATTCTACAGCTCTCAAGCAATGATTTTAATGCTTAAAGAAACAAGTCTTACAGCTCTGAAAAGATGTGTTCAGTGAAGCAGTCCAATAGAACAATTATCATATTCATTTGGCATAAGAAAATGCAAAATCATTCAAGTATTACAAGTTCTAAAAAGTATGCTCAATGAAGCAATCATGGATGGAACAGGTAACATCATTATTATTTGGCACAATTAAGCACAAAAATTATTTAATATTGATGGCATCCTTCCAAGGACAGGTTCATAAGCTCTTTTTGGGCACTTGTTAGTAACATCCAATTCCTAAACAAGCTAATAAATTTTTATGGGCAATTATTGTCTAACATCTAGTTCCTACCTTTTATAAATCTTCAAAGTATAATTTAAAACTATTTTTTAATTTTTCTCTTAAAATAATGCTTTCTTTACCAAAATGCCAAAGCCCACCTCCAACAACACACACATAGCCATACAAAGTCATTTATTGTTGGAAAAGTTTTTATTTGTCTTGCCACTATTATGTGATTTTGTAAATGATCTGTGAAGTAAAACACCTACTTCTCTGGAAATAAGGTTATAAAGTTCCAGTCTAGGCTGTCAGGAACATCATGTGAATAAGAAAGAGAAATAGAAAAAGATAGAACAGACAAATTGCCATGAAAACTATGGATCAATATTTTTCTCTGGCCAAGAGTTCCACAACTGGTTCCAGGAGGTCTCCTTCTTTTGAAGTTTTCACCTGAGTCTGTGGAACTTGTCACACAGAATCTACTGAGTTTGGTGTGGCAGCAAAGGACATAGTTAATAAGACAAATCAGCAACCTACAGATTGAGAAAAAAACTTCACTAATCCCACATCCAATAGAGAACTAATATCCAAAATATATAAAGAACTCAAAAAGCTAACCACCAAAATACCAAACAACCCAACCAAAGTATGGGATATAGAACTAAACTGAAAATTTACAACAGAGGAGTCTTGAATGACTGAGAAGCACCTAAAAAATGTTCAAAGTTCTTAGTGGTCAGAAAAATGCACATCAAAATGACCCTGAGATTAGAATGGCTAGGATCAAAAACTCAGGTGACAACACATGTTGTCGAAGATGTGGAGAAAGAAGAACATTCCTCCATTGCTGGCAGGATTGCAAACTGGTACAACCACTCTGGAAATCAATTTGGAGGTTCCTCAGAAAATTGAAAATAGATCTACCTAAAGACCCAGAAATACCACTCTTGGGAATATACCCAAAAGATGCCCCATCATGCCACAGGGGCACATGTTCCACTATGTTCTTAGTGGCCTTATTTGTGATAGCCAGAAACTGAAAACAACCCAGATGTCTCCACAAGGGAAGAATGGATATAGAAAATGTGGTCCATTTACACAATGGAGTACTACTCAGCTATTAAGAACGAGGAAATCCTGGGTTTTGCAGGCAAATGCTTGGAACTAGAAAATATCATCCTGAGTGACGTAACTCAGACCTAAAATGACATCCACAGTATGTATTCACTAATAGGTAGATATCCCCACTCCTCAAAAACAGTACAGAATGCTCAAGATACAGCCCACAGAACTCAGAGAGTTCAACAAGCTCAAGGGCCCAAGTGAGGATGCCTCAGTCTCATTTGGAGAGAGAAGAAAGCAACCACAAGAGGGAGAGAGGGAGGAACCTGGGAGGGAAAGAAGACTGGGGGTGGGGGGGCTGGGGGGGATAGGGGAACATGATCTGGTATTGAGTGGGGGACCTGGACTGAAGGGGGGAGCATAAAGAATGGAAACAGGCGATCTCGGGAGGCAGGAGGTTGGGAGGACCCTCCAGAATATACCAGAGACCTGAGAGGTAAGAGTCCCTCGTGACTCAAAGTGACCCTATGTGAACTGCCCTACAGTGGGAAAGGGAACTTGTTGAGCCCACCTCCAGCAGAAACATGGCATCAAGTGAGGGATGGGGTTGCTATCCCACAGTCAAAACTCTGACCCATAATTCTTCCTGTCTAAAAGAAGTGCATGGATGGAAATAGAGAAGATCCTGGGGAATAGAAGGTCCAGCGACAGGCCCAAAGGGGCATCCAGCTCAAGGGGAGGCCCCAAGGCCTGACACCATTACTAAGGCCATGGAGCACTCACAAAAAGGGACCTATCATGACTGCCCTCTGAAAGTCCCAACAAGCAGCTGAAAGAGTCAGATGCAGATATTTGCACAGGAACAGAAGCTGCTGACCCCTGTGGTTGAATTAGGGGAAAGCTGGAAAGGGCTGAGGAGGAAGGCAGCCCTGTAAGAGGACCAGCAGTCTCAATTAACCTGGACCTCTGAGACCTCTCAGACACTGGATCACCAACCAGGCAGCACACACCAGCTGATATGGGGTCCCAACACATATACAGCAGGGACTGATGGGTCTGGGTTCAGTCAGAGAAGATGCAACTAATCCTCAAGAGACTCAGGCCCCAGGGAGTTTAGAGGTCTTGGGGATGTGGGGTGGAGACATCCTCATGGAGACAGGGGGCTGGGGAGGAGGTATGGGATGTGGAACAGTTGGAGGGTGGACTGGGAGGGGAATAAAATCTGGAGTATAAAAAAGAAAAAAGAAAATAATAATAATAATAATAAAGACTGACAAAAAGACTGCTACAGACAAAATATAATCACATTTGTGAAGTGTCACTTGCTGAACATTTTGAATGTCACTTTGGGGGGGGTGTCAGATCCCCTGGAACAGGAGTTACAGACAGTTGTGAGCACTGGAAACTGATCCCAGGTCCCCTTAAGGAGCGGCCAGTGCTCTTAACCACTGTGCCATCTCACTGGCCCCTCTGAATGTTCTTTTTTATTCGGCATAAATTTTAGGGAGAGCTGAGTAATAAGGTACAAACAACAGATCAGAACAGTTGGTGTGACGATAGCTTAGAGATGGAGGCATGAGTAGCCTAGGGACAGACATAGGATGTTTAAAAAGATGACAGACTTTGTGTCGTGTATATTTCCTTTGTTAAGAAGAGAGTCAAATTCATCCAACTGAACATAATGTGATTTGTAAGGTGAGCCTGATTCCCACCAACAGGTTCCCAAGTCAAAAGTTTACACGAGAAACACAGGAATTATGCACAAAATCTTGTCGAGACCTGGGCAACTCGGGCAAATCACATCTTTCTGCACAGAGTTGGAGGCTGGAAAGGCAGGACCTGACTAACCTCATCTGCAGGATATTACAAGTTTCTTTGGGTTGGACTTCTCAGAAAGAGAATGTAGTAGTTGAGGGGCTGGAGAGATGGCTCAGCAGTTAAGAGTACCAGCTGCTTTTTCAGAGAACCTGGGTTCAATTCCCAGTACCCACATGGCAACTGCAACTGTGTGTAATTACAGTTTGAGGAGATTTAACACCCTCACACAGACATGGATGCAGACGAAACACTAATGCTCACAAAATAAATTTTTAAAAAAAGAGAACATAGTAGTTTGAACCAGAATGGCCATCATAGGCTCATATGTTTTAATACTTCCCAAATTGAACAAATACATCATCAATTGATGGGACTGTTTGGGAAAGACTGGGAGGTGTGGCCTTGTTGGGGAGGTTTATCTCTGGAGAGAGGCTTGAAAGTTTCAAAAGACCACATTGTCCCAGTTAGTTCTCTGTGTATGTGTGTCTCTGTCTCTATTACTCTGTTTCTCTCTGTCTCTCTGTCTCTGTCTCTCTCCCCACCACCCCTGTCTCTCTCTGACACAACTGTTGTCCCAAGATGTGAGCTCTCAGCTACTGTTCCAGCACCAGCCTGCCTGCTGCCTGCTGCCTGCTGCCTGCTGCCTGCTGCCTGCTGCCTGCTGCCTGCTGCCTGCTGCCTGCTGCCTGCTGCCATGCTCCCCAGAGGGTGCCAAGGACTCACCCTCTGGGACTCTAAGCCCCCAATAAACTCTTTCTTCCATAAATTGTTTGGTCATGGTATCTCTCCAGAACAATAGAAAAGTAACTACAAAAAGAGACACACTGACCTGTGAAGGTCATGTCCCCTGTGTCAGCATATGCTGTGAACTGCTTCATCAATTAAGGAAGGACATGCTAGTGGTATGTGAACAGAAAAAGCTAAGATGTTTAACAAGCGGACCTAAATTATCCTCAATTACAAATCTTTCCCTTAAAATGTCCACTCACTTTTTACCTGCATCCTCAACTATCGTAATTTAAAACTGATCATGCCACATTAGATCTGAACATCATATGCTCATCTCTTTGTCTGCCCCTTCACTCTGTCAGCAGTTAGGACTTATCTCCTAAGTGCCATGTGGGAGAAAGGAAGGGCTAATATAAATCCTTCCTAAAACACACACACTAGAAATGAAGGCCTGTGGTCCTGTAAAGTGTCTTTCAGAGATCATCAGGGTTGGACAGAGAGCCACACCCCACTGAAAACAAACTAACACGTAGTGAAGAATAAAATTACCAGATAGGCGGTCAGTCTTCACTGTCAATTATACAGTGTTTAGAATCACCTTGGAAACAAAGCTCGATGAGGAATTATTAGGTCGGGTGAAATGAAGTGGGAAAATTCACTCTTAATGTGGACAACATTAACGCGCTGGCTGGAATCTTGGACTGAATACAGAGACTGGGCGCACCAGCTTCCATTCTAGCTCTCTCTTCCTGGCTGTGGGCCCACAAGATGGCGCTGGCTTCACTGCGCCCCCGTGGAAAGCTGGGATAGCTTCGCCATTACAAGATGGCGCTGGCCTCCGCCACGCCAGCCAACTTCCTTTCAGGAAGTTAACTGTGTGCGCATGTGCAAGAGTGCCTTCGTGCCAGGTCTTTGCCCACTCTGGGGTGTGCCTAATGAGATCATGGGTAAGCAACCAATCAGGTGTGGATGCGCCGTGCTAGGGTGTATATAAGCCGCGCCATGCTGGCGCCTGCCGCCGTCTTTTTAATAAATAATAAGCATTTTGGCTACAGAAGGATTCGTGTGTCCCCGTGTGTTCTTGCTGGCGAGACGATAGCGCGGGACATCTGGTGCCGAGAACCCGCGAAAAAACGCCACGCCATCGCCAGGCGCCGAGAGGGGGTCCTCCGTCCGCGAAGGAATCCAGAACTGTAGTGTTTAAAGGTAGGCTCTGAAAGATATGCTTAGTCTTGATCTGTTCCACTTCACTCCCCCGCTAGAAGATGCGGCGGAAGTTTTTGTTATCGTTTTAGCATTCTTCATGCTTTCTCTATTGGTTTTTGAATTTTTGCTGCTGCCAGACAGCATCAGAGGTCGTATGGGAGCCGCCCAGCTGTAATAGCAGGGCAGAGAGCGCTAGGGGAGGTACAAAACGGCATGTCAGAAACAGGGTGGGGTAAAAAATTAAAGAGCTCAAGGAAAAAAGATAAAAATAAGCAGATAGTCCCTTCCAAAGACTTCAGATCTGCGGAAGCGAGAGACTGGGGAAAAAACTCCCCGGGAGAGATGAAACAGAGAAAGGAGAAAAAAGTCTTGAAAAGGAGAAGTCTTTATCCGGTAAAGGAGTTAGAGGCTTTAGAGCTTGATAGCTCAGAGACAGACGAGCTTGGCTCCTCTGAGGAAGAGGATTTAGAAGATGAGGCAGCTCGCTATGAAGAAGAGCTTCACAGAGTCATACTGATCAGATTTGATAGAGGTAGACCGCCTGAAAATTTATTCAGGAGAATCAAACAAAAGGACATCTCAATGCCCATGCACAGCTTGATGGAGTTAATGTAATTGGGTTGTGAGTGGAAATATTCAGGACTGTGTTTCACTTCCATACCATTTGTGAATGTCAGTCGTGCTGCTCAGATATCCCGTAATATATCTCAGTATCTTACAGGAATTTGGTTTCAACACGTTGATGGACTAGTCCAGGAATTGAGACAATCCATCGTCCATATCAACTCCACTCGAGTGGATGGTCACCGTGGAAGTGGTGGGAAAGGGGAAATCCTACCTCTCTGCTGACACCATCTGGTTTTTTCCCTCTTTGTCTATTGTCTGTCCTTGGTGCACCAAGCTGTCCCTGTATGTCAGTTTATGTCTGTGGTTTTTGTTTCTTGTTGCTTAAATGTTTTATGTTTCATGTTCAAAAGAAAAAATGGTAAAAACTTTATCTGCTGGTCGTTCACATCTTGATTTGGTTTTAACTCGTTTCAAAAAGGAACAAATGAATAAAAAGCAGTTTCAATCGGCCTTTAGAGCCCTGCACCTGTAGCTAGGAGCATAGGTCAGCTGGAGAAGCTGCCCGGGGGTGAGCGTCTACATGAGCTGATCTTAAAGGCGCCAGCAGCTCCTCAGCTTCTTTGGTACAAGAGCTGATAGCTGTTTCTCTTAGAAAAATCCCTGACTTATTATTTGACTCAACAGGTGACAAGGTGCTTCTCTTAAAATCATAGCTAAAAAGGTAAAAATGGTGCTTGGTCTAAATATTAAAGATATGTGTAGCCACTTCAATTTTGTTTCTCATTGGTTTTAAATGTATAAATATGCTCTACTTGCCTTGGTCATGGATTGTTGGCTTTCAAGTTATTGGATATGGTTAAAAAGGTATAATATTGGTAACAGAAAGTTGACGTAAAGCTGGTAATTTGGATGAAGTCATTCTAGACAACATGTGGCATGAGCCAACCTAGGGAAACAGGTCTAAATTGAGATAATATTTTTATGGAATTCTTATTCTAGAAACCAGGCTTCTAAAAGAATTTAGGACAATGTCTCTTTGTTGAGGTACTGGAGACTACACCATCGTGCATTCATATGTAGGAATTGGCAGTCAAACTTTGTAACATGAAGGATAGACTCGGTGTCTTAGAGACTAGATTTTGGAGACTAGATTGTTGGAAGTTGAGTTTTGCTTTCCAAAGTTGTGGTTTGCCTGAAGTTATCTGTATTTTGATGCTAATTCCACTGCCCCAAGAACAGCTGCCTAGTCAGTACTCAGAACTCAGGTGACTTTCCAAAACTGTGGCTGTGCTCTGGTGTTACAAGGAGAACTGAAAGATTGTGATTAAGGATTGCCAGTGTTACATTGACTAACTCAAACTTATTTGTAATTAAGAAAAATCAAACAGGTAGAGATTGTTACAGGATTTACAAAGGATTGATGAGGTTTTAGAACTTGTGAGAGCATTACAGCCAGTTTGTTTACTCCAACTGCCATTTCAAGATAGATTTAGAGGATTGATTTTGAGTTTTCTTTTCTTGAGCTTGCTTATAATTTTAGAGAGCCCATAAAGTGATATCATTAAGAATGGCTAATAGCCTTATATTATGTAATGTTGTTGCTTCTTCAATGTAAGAAGTTAGAACTTTAAATCTTTCAGTGTATATGGAAAATTTTACTACAAACCTTTGCTCTCAAAATGAGCTTTAATATTTGGGGAGTAGCTGTTGCACTACTCCAGAAAAGAATATTTGAAGCTAATTTTAAGCTTCTAAAGATATGTTAATTGGCTAAGTATCTCACCTTGCCAGAGGACTTAGGTCTTTGTTATCCACATTGGAGATAAAGAATTGTCGGCTAGAGTCATGGAAATATGTTAAAAAGAAACCTGGTGAAACATACCTTATTCCAAACAGCAATCAAATTGGTTATTACAAAATACTGATATTTGGCCTATTAGATATACAAATTTTTCAGGCAAAATTGATAATTTTACTCTTTACATGCTTTTGTATTTACTGTACATTTGTACATACAACCCATAGGAAATGCGCTTAGTGTATTTATAGGTGGTTCATGTAATGAAAAGGCTACATGTATGATTGGATCACTTGTTTATTCTCTTGAGTTTCTGTTGCTTCAACACAGATTATTAAATTCCGTGGTTTAGCCACTGTTTTTAAATCAAGCTTTCAATTCATATACTGACAGCCAATGTGTGGCTTGTGGTTTCACAATTGATTAAAAAGTTTTCCTTTTTTTTTAGATACTACTAACCCTTAAATTTTACAATTAGTTAATGCCTTATTGGAGACAAGTTTTCTACATGAAATCAGTGAGTGATGATTTCAGTGTGAATGTCTGACAACTCACTGTCCTTTGAGTGCTCTGGCTCAGACAACTAAACAAAACCATAGCCCAGCTCTTTAAAATGGAGTTTTTTAATGGAGTTGATATGAAAAGAGGAAGACTCCATTTGCCTACTTTCAATTCCCAGCCTCACCCTGCCAGCTCAGGGATTTCTAGTACGACTAAATCTAGACAATATTTACAGGTTTTGACATTTCTAATTAATGCTTATGTTTAGCTAAATAAAGTTTGTGAGGTGCTAGAGAGATGGCTTAGTGGTTAAGAACACTAAATACTGTTCCTTTATAGGCCATTTAAGAACTCAAACTAGATTGCCTAGACTCCTTAACAAGGGAGGACAATGATACCAGACAGATTATAGGCCTTACATAGGAACAATTAGTCAAAAAATCTCATTCTTTATATATCCAAAACAATAATGCTAGAGACAATAATTTGGTATGCAAGTCAATTTATAAATACAAGTGCTCAGTGTCCTCAATTTAATCCTCGAGAACTTACCTTAATAAATAATATCTTTACTATATCTTAATAAATAAAAAGCGGGAGTTATCCCTGTATGCTAAATAATGCTCCTTTTATTTCAATTTTATAATTTGGGTGCCAAGGAACCCTTGAGTGTTTATGGCACCCTACAACTAGGCATACTTCTGCCTAGGTGAAATAGAAAGATCCACATATTGACATGATCCTGTCCAGATATTTTATATGGGGAAGAGGGAATGTTTGTGTTTTTTCTACAGGATGCTACAAGAGTGTGCCAGCTGCCTGAGTGGCTGGTGAGACTTGCTGATCCTGGTTGCATAAAGATTCAGCTCTCCTGGTTCGGGTCCCTGGAGTCATTCCTCTGCCCTGAGAGGAAGATGGAAGATTCCCCCTCATCGTTGGTCATCACAGAGATTTTGGCGTTGCTGCAGTCAGTGTTACCGCTGCGTGTGTCCTGTCCCACTGTGGCCTGCTCTCTGACCCTCTGTGCACTGCTGCTTGCTGGAGAAGACTGGACTCCAGCCATTGCTGCTCCCCTCATTCCCTTGGTGACTCTTGCTGCCTTACTGGTGTTGTCATCTTGCAGTCTATAGCTTCACAGGAATGCCACCTGCGTAAAGCTGCTGTGGACTGGGGACCTCTGTCCTGGTTATACAGATCTCAGACATGGTTCCATTGCCTGCTGGTTGTTCCAGAAAAGAATGGCTGATCCTGAACTGTCCTGGGAAAGACCTTGTTACTTTCGCTGCTATTGTAGCAGCCATTTACTGCTATAGCCATTGTGTCTACAGTGTCTGGAGTTACCCTCCCCCATTCTATTGTTAGACAAGCACAGTGGGTGAACTTTCTGGAGTAGTTGCTAACAATTAGGAATTTAAATTTTATTATAGGAGTGGCTTGACTACGGCCCTTGGTGGTAACAGCTGATGAGAACCAGATGAGGTGCCCACTACTTATCGGGAGTGGCTCTGTTTGGTGCAGCCCTATGCTGTGGATTAGTGTTCATGCTATGGTTGGTTTGCAAACTCAGATCTCAACAGAAATGTGACAAGGTTGTTGTCACTCAAGCACTTGTGGCCATTGAACAAGGGGCCTCCCCTGAAATTTATCCTCAAAAATTAGCCGGTATCTGAGTTCTCTGCTCTTGCACCCCATGGATCTGTGGATCCATTGCACTGGGATGAGAGAGACTCAATGATTCTTTGATCAGCCCTTCTACATCGCTGAGGTTTCCTCATTGCACGCGATAGGGTGATCATGATTTCCCCACTAACTCATTTTCTGGCTGGCCTCTTTTTAGAGTTTGCCCTAGGTCATTTAACAGTTACTGTCACACAGCACTGCGGTATCCAGAGATGGGCAACTTTCCTCATGCACAGTACATGGGGCCCGGTGGTGATAGGGTTACCCTTCGACGGATAAGGCTGTGACATAGAGGAACGAACTAAGACAGGAGCCACAGCAGATGGACATAACTGCAGAGACCTAGACCAGCCTAGACAATAATTTATTGTTATTAATAAAACAATAAGGGGGAGATGTAGAGGGCCGCAATAACATTCGCCACCACAAGATGGCGCTGGCTTCCACTGCGCCCCACGTGGAAAGCCGGGATAGCTTTCGCCATTACAAGATGGCGCTGGCCTCCGCCGCGCCAGCCGACTTCCTTTCAGGAAGTTAACTGTGTGCGCATGTGCAAGAGTGCCTTCGTGCCAGGTCTTTGCCCACTCCGGGGCGTGCCTAATGAGATCATGGGTAAGCAACCAATCAGGTGTGGATGCACCACGCTAGGGTGTATATAAGCCGCGCCATGCTGGCACCCCGGCCCCCTCTCTCTTTAAGAAATAATAAGCATTATGGCTACAGAAGGATTCGTGTGTCCCCGCGTTTGCTTGCTGGCGAGACGATAGCGCGGGACACTTCCTCCCTGCACGGCCTTTGTCTGGTATTTCATCACAACTCAGCACACAACTGGAGAACAGCACCCAAGCCAGAGAAACAACAATAAGGCCATCTGTCACGTGACCTATTTTAGCCAATGCCAAGCATCACAACTCCTAGCTGTCACATGAGCAGCCTAAGCAGGAACACAAATGCGAAGGACAAAGGTTCTATTCTAGATGAATTCTCAAGGAAAATCCCCTGGCAATAGAAAGAGAGAGGAGAATGGAGGTTCCACTATGGCTTGAAAGTGGGGGTGACACAGAGGAAGGCAGTCCTTTGGGTCTATCTAGTCTGGTTGTGACACTTTACACCAGTGGGAACTCTTCAGCATGAACAGTCATAGGATTCTGGGATTCTAGAAGCAAACAGCCTGCCATCTCCTCCACCCTATGGATTACCGGGCTTTGGCAGGAACCCCTTGAGGGCCACCATCATGTGGTAGCACTAAGAGAACCAGAGGAGGACCAGAGACAAGGATATAAAATCATAATGAAACCCAACATGTGTATCAACTAAAAATGAGAGAGGGAAGGAACGAGGGAGAGAAGGATGGATGGAGGGAGGAAGAGAGAGAGAGAGAAAGAGAGAGAGAGAGAGAGAGAGAGAGAGAGAGAGAGAGAGAGAGAGAGAGAGAGAGAGATCAGTTCCTAGCTTATTTCTGCCAGGCAGTTTATGGAAACTAGAATGTCTCTTCCCAAACATAGGTTATAGAAACTGTGCATCTCCCACTTTCCCCTTGGAGCTGGCCACAGAGAAATTCTCTGGTAAGACCTTCTTATTCCAAAGAAGTCCTGCCCCATAGCCCAGAGACAGGTAGTGCACAGCAGGACAAGAGGAGCCTGGACTGAGCTTGATCTGTTAGTATTCCTGCCTATGCAAAAAAGTACCCATTAGATTTTTAGAATATCTCATTTTATAAACATTAAAAATATGTGAGATATATTTTAAAAAGACACAAAGGAGGGGGGAAAAGACGTGTGCCTGTGCGAGCATAAAGAGTCGTGTGCCTTGCTTCGCTCCCCTCTCTGTCTGTCCCTTCACCTGGTAATATCCTTCATGACAACTCAGTAAACGAGAGAGGGAAAGGAGGAGAGGAGAGGACAGCAGGGGAAGAGAAGAGAGCACCAGAGAAAGGGAGGGAATGAGGGGAAATGGGAAGGGTAGTGATAACCCCTGTGGCCAGCAGGGGTCAGCACCCAATAGCCAGAAAACAAGATGCTTGCAAGGACTCCTCATAGAAATAAAACTGCATTTGCCCCCAGTGTCGGGGATTGTTGGGGGTGGGGGTGGTAATGGGGGGTAGATGGGGAGAGGAACACCCATATAGAAGGGGAAGGGGAGGGGTGAGGTGGCTAATGGACAGGAAACCAGGAAAGGGAATAACATTTGAAATGTAAATAAATACCCACTTTAATAAAAATAGGGGGAAAAGAAATAAAAATGCATTTTCCTTCATCTCCCATCAAATAATACTAGTGTCTGCGCCTGCTCCCAGCTACTTCTTGTACAAGCCTCCACCTGACACCTTTATCACCATGCCTTAGCTTTTCCATTCAACCTACAATCGTGTTTCCTTAATTCGACAGCTTAAAAAAACTGAAGCTTCTCTTCCCAATGGATGCCTTACTGTAAGCCTTCACTCCTGTTTCTTTCCATTCTGCACCCTGTGGATTTAGTCCAAATAGTTGTGATCCCCCAGGTTGTTCTTTAACTGAGGTATTTGCTGATCTTCCTGGATTTGCTATTTATTTGTTACAGCTGGATCATAAAATTTTTGTAAATAACTACTGTGCATACATGGTTTTCCAGAAGTAATTTGCAAATTCTACTGCTCCAGAGTCAATGTGGCATAAATGATTGACCACAATAGTGTTGGTTTCAGAAAGAGCTGAAGTTCTCTCATTTCCATGTACAGCTTTGTTAATTTCTACAAAAGAAGGAAGGAAGGAAGGAAGGAAGGAAGGAAGGAAGGAAGGAAGGAAGGAAGGAAGGAAGGAAGGTTCTCCTGGAGACACCTGGGAACCCTGTGGAGACACCCAGATAATGAACTTTGACCTCAGGCCCAACTCTAGAATTCTGCCATGTCTCGAGGAGTAAGGCAAACAGTGGAGTCCATTTGGAATGGGATGGAAGACGGTAGAAGGAACGCATGGTTAGGTGCTTCCTTTTAAGCTCAGACCTCCAAATGCAGCCTCTGCTTCTCCTTTGCTGTGTTCATCACAAATTGAAAATATTCTTGACCTCATATGTTCTAAACACTTTTGTAAAATACATTTTTTAAAAAAATCCCTTTTCAAAGTTGATTTTAGGGGCTGAGAGTAAAACATAGTCTGTGAACTACTTTATGTCATTCAAGGATGAAGACAGGAGTTAGATCCTCAGAGCCCATGTGAAGACAGGCAGGCAAGAAGAGAGATGGTGCCCTGTGTCACCACAGTGTCTGGAAGTCCTCACATACCCACTAGCACTCTGGGAATGTGTGAGACATCTATATCGTTCTCTCCCTTGTCCTCTTGTCCCTGAATCTAGGACAACGTTTTCCACTTGCTGTGAGCCTACCGCTACTGATGGTCCTGTCTGGATTCAAATAGCAGGTTGATGAACTAGACCCTGGTATAGGATGGGCTCTGTCGCTCTCACCATACCCATAGGCTCAAGTCCTCTACAAAGTGAGCATGTGCCTCTCTCTCCTGGGTCTTCCAGCTTCTGTTTTTCCTGCAAAATGATAGCAATAGCATGTTGCTCCAAAGGCTGTGTGAGAATGAGGGATTTAGTTGACAATAAAATGTTTGAAACATTGTAAATACAACAGTTTTTGTCTTAAATATTCCTATCATTGTCCTTTCTCTGGAAAAATACACCTTACAGATAGTGAATGTTTTAATACATCTATGGCAAAGTCATGTCCTACAGAAGCTGCTGTTTAGGTACGTATATGCACATATGCAGTTAAAAGTGAATGTTCATGGTTTTGGGGGGGGGGCAGGTCAAAGGAAAATCTTGGGCACCATTCCCTAAGTGCTATAATGTGGGATTTGTTTGTTTGTTTTGTGACAGGGTCTCTAACCAGCCTGGAACTTACCAAATAGACTAGGCTGTCTGGTCAACAAGCCACAGATATCTCCTGTCTGTCTCAGACCAGTACTGAGATTACACTTATGTACCAACCACTAAGTTCAGTTCTTTACCTGCATGCAAATGCAGACCTCATGCTGGTGTGGTAAGCACTTTTCTGACCAAGCCGCCATCTCCAGATGTTGCTTTTGGTGCCTGCTTTGTGACAAGACACTTTGGTACACATGGTCAGGCAGCAGTAGTGGATTAGAAGCAGAGGTCTTACAGGTGTGCATTTGTCCCCAAGGTGATCAATGACTAGTCTTAAAATATTTCCCTGGTTAACTAGTACAACTTCCTTATTACAAACACACAGAAATTGGAAGCCTGTAACCCCAGCGCCAGGCACCTCGCCCTGTCGGTTTGCAAGAGTAGCGACCCATCTTGTTTCGCTGAATGACTCCCCCACTCCTAGGTTCCAAATCACATTCTAACATTGCGGAAGTGTTCAGTGCGGTTAACTACGTTGCTTCACACCGCTGAGGCAGCAGTTGCTCAAGATGCAGCTTTATAAGGGGCCAGATAAGAGCAGTGATTGGCAGGGAATGCGGTGAGCTTCAGGGCACTCGCCAGAGGAGCAAGGGAAGGCAGGAGAGGTTGTCTTGGAAGATAGATCATGCTTCACCTGAAGACACTTCCATTTCTGTTCTTCCTCCACACACAGCTTGCCGCAGCCCTCCCATTGCCTCCAGAACACCTGGAAGAGAAAAATATGAAAACTGCTGAGGTAAATGAGCTGTCAATCGCAGGTGACTTTCTGATGGCTACGGAATTCAGAGGGTGGCTTTCCCTTTTAAGTCTGGAAGGCCAGAAAGAGATTCTCTGGATGGCTTTGCTGAGCTCAGCATTACCTTCTGGGACTTGGAAGACTGCGTGTGGGCAAGGCCTGTCTCTGGAAAATGTAGACATGAATACAGCTGGGTGCTTTAAAGCCTGAGGGACACTACAGTCAGGCCGGCTGTAGCTGGGGCCCTTTCAGGGAGAATATTTTACTTATAAAGTGAACTGAGTTTCTTAGCTAATGTTTTTCTCTTTCAGTAACCCTGTAACCCAGTTGTTCCATGCTCTACGGGTCAATGCTAGACTGATAGAATGCTTGCTGGTATCCCAACACTAAAAAAGGGGAGGTCCAATTATGACCTGCCAACTGCTTTCTGTATGGAAATTTTCTGCAGTCAAAAATACTACTATATATAGAAGATAGAATGGAAATGGGGATTATAATTAATTAAAATTAACGCATTGTATAATCAGATTTTCCCAGAACTGTTTATTAAATTTTGGAAGCATCATAAAGGCAGAGCTGATCGCAACTCTCTAGTTTTATTGTATTAAAAAAGGCCAGGCTTTTTATGCAGAGAATGGGATCACCAACTCTTTGTTCATAATTTTCTTAGTACTGAAATTTCCAGAAGCATCATTATTGCTCTTTTTTCTCATGGTCATTTTTGTGACAGGCACAGAAGCCCCTAAATTCACACTGAGGGTGGGCTGGGTTTACTCTGCAGACATCACTCTTCCAAGCGTCACAGTATCTATGAGGGAAAGCTCGGTTTCTCCATGTTGGAGACAAAGGGCTGTGCTGGGATTTGCCCTAAGCTGTAGCATCCAAAAGTTCAAGCTTTGCTCCCTGTCACCTCCAAAGAACTGGGAAGTCACATCCGGTGCACAGTATGAACACATAGGCTACATATGGCAAGGTAAAGAGAACTTACCCTTGATTAGCAAGTCAACACTTGTGAATGGCGGTGGCTTCCAAGATCTTATCTTGATGAGTGAGATGCTGCTGTTGCCCCAAACATTTTTAAATGACCAGTTCTCATTTGAGACCCACTGCAATAAGCCAGGACCTGAACTGTCACTTTCCCCTTGCTTCTTGGTCCCACCATTTCTTTGTGAGGGTGATTAAACCCTCTCTCCATTTAGTGAATGAGTATTTTTAAGCAAAGAAGTCCTCATTTTTACACCTTAACAGATGCAAAAACAATAATAACCCAAAGTCAATGCTAATTAAAAAATAATAATAAGTCATAGATGGTGCTGACTGTATAGTAGCAGTTTGTACGTGACTTGGATTCATTCTTCCCCTTTTGTAAGACTTCTGCTTTTTATGCAAAAGTCATTAGATCTCGCTGAATGCAGAGAACGTTCTATAAGCATTGCTCTTTCAAAGTCAATCTGCAAGTTATTTAATTAAATGCATTTATTTTCATGAGTGTGGGAGGGTATTGCATGCCACAGTGCACATGTGGTGGTCAGAAAACAACTTGTACGAGTCATCTCTCACCTCTACCATGTGGGTGGTGAGGATCAATCTTGGCTTGTCAGGTTTGACCCAGTGAGCCATCACACTGTCCCAAACCACAATTTCTGTTATTGTCCCTTGTCTGTCAGGTCGTGGTTTATACTCTATGGCATCTTAGAAAGAATGCACAGCAAGTACTCTGATGTGTTTGTTTTTATCAGAATTACCTACGAAAATTCTACCACTTACCAAGCAATCAGTTCCGGTCTGCAAGGAATGCCACTATGATTGCCGAGAAGCTTAAGGAGATGCAGCGCTTCTTCGGCTTGCCCGAGACAGGGAAGCCAGATGCAGCTACAATAGAGATAATGGAAAAGCCTCGCTGTGGAGTGCCTGACTCTGGTGATTTCTTGCTGACTCCGGGAAGCCCCAAGTGGACACACACTAACCTGACCTACAGGTGACATTCCTAGAGTCTGAGGATTCATCCACCCAGCTAGTGACTGACAGTCTGTGAGACCTCAGACATTGTTGCAGAACTTGAAAGTCCCTAGAGGCAATGGACAAATAAACACCCTGCCCTCACTGAATGTGACTAAGTAGAATGTGAGCTGCAAGTTAGCTCGAGACTGAGAAAGCAGGGAGCCCCAGGTTCTTTCAACCCTAAAGCTTACCACATTGTTTCTGTTCAGCAATCTAAAAAGACTATGGCACCATGAGACTGTCTCTTCTGGTCAGTCACCTTTAAGTCCAAGAGGCTTAACCATCGCTGAAGAGAATCTAGCTCTCTTCTGTATATCTTGGTAATAGCAGTAATATCATTCAGTTTCTCTGTTGTCTAATGTTTAACCCACTAACTACCTGCTTCCAGTGTATTTAATTTCCTCAGCCACTTATGAGGGAGATCGTACTGTGTCATCATCTTATGAACAGAGACACTGAGGCTTAAAGACAAGTAGTTATTTGTACAGACTCCAGTCTGTCTTCAGCCCTGAGATGTTCGCTCCTCTGATGCTCTGTCCTAGTGGTAGTGCATTGCATAAGTGACTTACTCCAAAATGGAGAGACTGAGTAGTCCAAAGGGGTTGATAATAACAGCAAACTGTTCTTGCTCCTTCTCACTTTCAAAGGATTATAAACCACACCCCACAGATGTCAAAGGCTGAAGTGAAAACAGAAATCGAGAAAGCTTTTAAAATCTGGAGTGTGCCATCAACCCTGACCTTCACTGAGACCTTAGAGGGAGAAGCAGACATCAACATTGCTTTCGTCTCAAGAGGTTGGCTCAAAGCAATTTGGCTTTCTCTAGCTAACCTGAGGTCTTAGACAAAGACCCAACCACAAACCATCTCGTTTCAGACCATGGTGACAATTCTCCATTTGATGGACCCAATGGAATCCTTGCCCATGCCTTTCAACCAGGCCGGGGTATTGGAGGAGATGCACATTTTGATTCAGAAGAAACATGGACTCACGATTCCAACAGTAAGTGGGTCACTGTTAGAGTCACATGAAGTTTCTAAATTCGTCTTCTCCATCTTAGAGTCAGCATGTGTATTTATGAATTCACATCCACTCACATGACTGTAGAATTTAAACTCACAAATCAATCATTTATACTTTTTGCGACTTAAAGATAAATCACCTTAAGAGTTTGTTGCTGTTGTTGTTGCTGCTGTTGCTGCTGTTGCTGCTGCTGCTGTTGTTGTTGTTGTTGTTGTTTTAATCAGAAGCTAATGTTGGCCTTATTTCCCACCACAGTGCCTAAATCCATGTGCACTACTGTCATGGAAGAAATGAAACAAAATAGCTGGTGAACTAAAGAAACCCACTTCCTTAGCTGTTTAAGGGGCTGGAAAGACAGGAGCTAAAGTTCTTAATGCATCTTCACATGGCAGAAGGATGAGGGAAACCAAAATAAATGACACTGAAACCCCTTGACCTTCTCACCTCAGTGTCTACCCAGACCATTCACCTCCCAGTATTTTTTCACTCAAGATTAACTTTCTAACACATGATTTCTAAGAGAAGCATTTAAATTTTAGCAGACAAGAAGATGAACATTGAAGACCACAGCCAAACCCTGCCTGGGTCCTGGTTGTTCAGACAAGGCTGGGTTGAGGAGGACCACACTCATTTAGTTACATATGTTCTTTGACAGCTTGCACTCCCAATGGCTATCCTTTAGTTCCTCCACCCCTGAGTTTAACGTTTGACATGGTCTGATCTTCATATCTTTCACAAAAGTTGAAGTACTAGGGTTCATGAGAAAAGGTAGTCTGTTCAAAGAGCAGCCTCGTTCTTGCTTCTAGCAGCCTAACTTCCTTGACTTCCTTCTCAGCAATGTGTGTCTGTGCAACAAGACACCCTTGCAGGAGCCTCCTGACAAGAAGGGCTGGGCTGCCTGAGGAGAAGAGAGGAGGCAAGGGCAGTGTATTTAGATCCATGCTCAGTCAGCCTTTTGTCTGAGCCGCTGCACTGAGAGTCAGGCTCTTCTCTGACTCTTCCATTGAGACTCTGCCAATGAGCCCGAGGGCCAGTCAGGATGTGAGCACAAGAGAAATAGAATTCTTCCGTCCTGAGATCCACAGCTCTGCCACCATTTCACTAACCCATCACATTCTTAAAATGGAGTTGGAATAAAGACAGATTTTATTAGTCTCTTGAGACTTGAGAAGCTTGTATCTCCTACCTTGATGCCTCCTAATTGCTGTCCTTTAGGTGCCTGAAGAGAAAAGGAAAAAGATGAATATATGAATGTTTTCTTCCTGGTCAGTTTTGGCCTCAAGGTCACATCCTTTGAGGTCATATTTTTACCACCTGTGGAACCAGATAGAGCATCCATCATCTATTCTTTCCTTTCAGATTACAACCTGTTTCTCGTGGCTGCTCATGAATTTGGACATTCCTTGGGACTCTCTCACTCCACTGATCCTGGTGCCTTGATGTACCCAAACTATGCTTACAGGGAACCCAGCACCTATTCACTACCTCAAGATGATATCAATGGAATTCAGACAATCTATGGTAAGGGAGGTCATGTGGACAACATGGTAGAGCATAATAGGACTTGAGAATTGGCCACAAGCATCTCTCCTTTGGAGTCTCTGTGTTTTATCCTCAAAGGAAGCTCAAATTAATTTCTTAAAGTTGCCAGTAATGCCTACAGTGTTGGCAAGAGAGAGCCTGAGCTGCTAATGTGATTTTGCTACATCTTGGTTTTTAGTTATTAGATGTCTATTTCTGCCCTAAAGTAAACATTAAAGGACAGGCCTGTGGACTCATATCTGTAATATTAGCATTCAGGAGTCTGAGGCAGGTGAACCAGAAATCTGAGTGAAGCTTAAACTACATGGTGAGATTTGGTCTCAAGAAAAGAAAGAGGAAAAGGAAAAAGAGATGGAGAGAAGGATAGAAGAGAGAAAGGAAGGAAGGAAGGAAGGAAGGAAGGAAGGAAGGAAGGAGAGAGAGAGAGAAAGATGAAGAAAAAGGAGAGAGAGAGAAAGAAAGAACGAAAGAAAGAAAGGAAGGAAGGAAGGAAGGAAGGAAGGAAGGAAGGAAGGAAGGAAAAGAAAGAGGGAGGGGAAGAAGGGATGGAGGAAAGGAAGGAGAGAGAAAGGGAGGAAGGAGAGAAGACAAGAGGGAAGACTTAGGAAAATGGATAGAGGTACTTCTCTAAATGATGGGAACATTTTCCTCCTCCATTTTTAAGCTTTCCAATTTTATGTATTCTGAAAAGACATGATTATCCATTTTCATAGAGCAACTCTCCTTCCAGAATCATTTGTGAAAGAATTCTTCACATAGATCCCTAAGCAGACATGTGTAAGGCCTGTCAAGAATGTCCACTGAAGTATAAGAATAAGGAACCTCACTCAAATCCCCAACTCCCCAACACATGCCAGCAACCATTTCCTTTGTTGTCCAATGTTCCCAGTTCCATTGATGCTCCAGCATTCCTAAGTGACAAGTACAATCCTTAGTTCCATGATAAGAAAATGCATAAAGATGTAAATTATTGTGTATTTATTTAATATTTTGAAACATTTTCTCACTCTGTGTCCAGACTAGTCTCAAACCTACAATCCTCCTGTCTTACTATCCAGTGCTGAGATTACAAAGCCTGTGCTGCCATGTCCAGCTAAAAATGTCAATTTTTATAGAAAAGAAACTGAGGTAGATTTATGCTATTGTGTAAAAGACTAATGTAGCTCTATCATTGCATTTGGATGTTAGTGAAGAACAAGGAAGTGGATTCTCAATGACCAAAAGGCAGAAAGAAGAAACAGGAAATAAAAGAGTGACTTAGAAGTTAAAGGAAGCATCAGATTCAAATGATTTTTCAGCTTAAGTAAAAGCCATCACTACTCTCGTGAACAGGCCAAGCCTTTAAAAGGATCATATGCACAGAGTCTGCTGTGTCTTGTGGAATCAGCTAGTCACTTTTTCTTCATGAAAAGACCCTCTGCCTTCCTACGTATTTGAAGCACATCAAAAGCATCATAGTAATTCTACTTATTAAATAATTTTGTTTCCCAGGACCTTCAGACAACCCTGTCCAACCTACTGGACCCAGCACGCCCACAGCCTGTGACCCCCACCTGAGATTTGATGCTGCCACCACACTCCGTGGGGAGATTTACTTCTTTAAAGACAAGTATAAAATTGAGCTGTCCTTCCTTTGTACATGTCTGTGTGTCGGACCTTAAAACTGGCTTCTAATGAAACACATCACTCAGCTTTTTTTTGACCCAATACATAGGCATCTCCTTGGGATTCTTAGTGTTCTCTGGATGTCATGAACTATCCAGAGGGTGGGGGACTAAAGCATCAAACATCCACCAGCATCTCCGTTGTGGTCAGAGTCTTTCAGCATTGGTCCTATTAATCGCTGAAAGACCTAACCTTCTTAGGTTTGTCAGGGTAAAGAGAGGGCAAGATGCCAACTGGGATCTAAACCGTCAAGGGCTCACCAAATGGACACCACTACCAGAAACTAGGGTCCTACAAGAATCCTGCATGTTACACATTTATAGACTGCAGGAATATGCAAGGGTCATTTCTAGCCAAGAATCACAAAAACCTAACAGCTCTCTGTCTCTTCCTATCTCTGTCCCTGTCCCTGTCCTTCTCCATCTCCCCACTCCCCTCTGTCTGTCTCTGCATGTGTGTTCTTGTGTCCCTTTAGGTACTTCTGGAGACGGCATCCTCAGCTGAGAACAGTTGACCTCAACTTCATATCTCTGTTCTGGCCCTTCCTACCTAATGATCTTCAGGCTGCTTATGAAGACTTTGATAGAGACCTAGTTTTCTTATTTAAAGGTAACACCCTACCATCTCCTCCTCCTCCTTCTGTTCTTCCTGAAGGGCGGGGCAGGACTTCTCTTTGTCCCACAGCACTTTCAGAAGGGACAAGTCAGGAAGAGCATGGTGCTAGTGAGGCTTGGGCCCCACCATGGTCACCAACAACTGAGTGAAATTTGCACAGTCTGAACCCTCATTTAGGTCTTAATATTGTCCTCAATAAATGAACTGCATGAGACAATCTTCAACATTTCTCTGCCCTCATCCTAGACATGATCTTCTAAAATACCTCAAGGCTGTGATTTAATTTTTGTACAGAAGTCACATCAGGCAAGACCTCTAGTTTGGGAACCATGAATATCAAGCTGTAACATTTGACGTTTTCAGGTTCAGGGAGGAACTATTAGTACTATTATCACTGCACTCAGAACTCCACTGTGACGCCCTTGTCTTTCTCAGATTAACAAAGGAAGAGCTTTGTTAAGGATTTTCTCTTAATTGTTGGCAGGCAGACAGTACTGGGCTCTAAGTGCCTATGACCTGCAGCAAGGTTACCCCAGAGATATATCCAACTATGGATTCCCAAGGACTGTCCAAGCCATTGATGCAGCTGTTTCCTATAACGGGAAGACATACTTCTTCGTAAACAACCAATGCTGGAGGTGATATGTATGAATGAGTTTTTTTCATTAAAATTGAAATGTGTATTTCTCTGCTCTATGTACAAAACATCAATGTAGATATCTGAAGGCTTAAATCTACACAATCTTTTGACCTCTTAGTAAGAATGTAGTCTTTATCACAGAGTGTTGTTGCCATGAATTTTAAATTTTTTTTAAAGATTTATTCATTTATTATATATAAGTACACTGTAGCTGTCATCAGATACATCAGAAGAGGGCATCGGATCTCTTTACAGATGGTTGTGAGCCACCATGTGGTTGCTGGGAATTGAACTCAGGACCTCTGGAAGAGTAGTCGGGTGCTCTTAACCTCTGAGCCATCTCTCCAGCTAAATTTTTGTTTTTATCACATAAGACACCAACACGAATGTGCTAAGGATTCCACATTATGAGCTCTTTCACACCTTCATAATGCTCTAGGGTGAGATATGGGAAAGAAGTAAGTTGATTCTTACTATGAGTTGAAATCTGATATCCCCAAATGAATTTTTCCCACATCATTTACAGAATTTGGTGCACAAGAGAAATTTATTAAAATATGAAAACAAGGGAGGAATTAATTATCTGTAGGGAGGAAGAGGACAGGTGGGTGGACTAAAAGGGAGGACAATGGAGACATGAATATAAATAAACAATGCATCTATGTGGGAAAGTGTAATAATGAAGCCCATTACTTTATGTGCTAAGAAAAATATTAATAAATGCATTTATTTTCATTATATACACATGCACATAAACATAATTATGCTCATTTTACCAGTTAAGTAAACTATTTAGAAAATTTAGGCTTTAGTTTTGGGAAATAACCCCTTCATCAGTAATCAGAACGCTGTTTTAAAATCAATGGCATTTCTCTATTTTCTAAACAAAATACCCTTAGGTAGAGAGGTTAAGAATTCCAAATCTCAGCCAATTGGACACAGTGAAGATTTAGTGTGAACATGTGTAAGAAAGTACTTCATGACTTATACAAATTAAAAGAAAATTTTCATAGTGTATATTGTTTTTAAATCATGTGATATTTTGTTCCCCTTAGATACGACAATCAAAGAAGATCCATGGATCCAGGTTACCCCACTAGCATAGCAAGTGTGTTCCCAGGAATAAACTGTAGAATTGATGCAGTTTTCCTGCAGGATTGTAAGTTGGTGGGGGGAGTTTACAAAATTCTTTAAAACTTTAAAATAATACATTTGCTTTTCTATATCCCATTTGGTTTATTTGGTGAGAGCTGAGATCCATAAGCTAACTTGTATATGTCTCTTTCTTACAGCCTTCTTCCTCTTCTTCAGTGGACCACAATATTTTGCATTTAATCTTGTCAGTCGCAGAGTCACTAGAGTTGCAAGAAGCAATTTATGGCTTAACTGCCCATAGAGTGGAGCAAAGTCAAATGTCCTTATATCTACCCTATGAATACAAAAGGGAAGCTCAGTCTATATATTCATCCCATGTGTCTTGTTCAGACCTCCCTCAGTTGTAACTAATGCTGCAGCCCTCCTCGAAGAACCAGCGTTTGTAATCTTTCATTCCCAGCTGTGGCTGACTCCTTCTGCACATTCCATCCCTGGTTAGTGAACGCATCACAAAGAGAACAAGCCATTCATCAGTTTAATCTTCGCTATTTCATTATCTGCTCTTATGCCTTCTAAACCTCCTGTTTTATTACTTGCTTGTTTAGCTTCAAATGTTCCTACATCTCTTCAAACATGGAACCTAGCCTTGGATTTTCATTATGCATGAGGATTATAAACACACAAAGATTATCCCCTCATCTGTACAGAAAAATGTGCTGTTACTTCCTCCCTTGGAAATATATGAAAAATATTTATTGTGGATTGAATCATGCCCTTCCACATGCCAGGAGAAAAAATGCATTAACTCCAGCTGTTTATCTAGAACCAGAGTCTTGAAGACATAATAAATTAGGTGTAAATGACAAGATAGCTTTAAACAGGATTAGGATGAACCTTAAGCCCATACATCTGTTCTTATAAAATGGGGCGAGGGATGTGGATGTCACTCAGAGATAAAGCATTTGATTAACATGTTTTATTCTGAGGCGATTGGGGAGAGTCAGCAGAGGCATAGGCACATGGTAGAGAGACCAAGCAAAGAGAACCAGAGTGTAGTGATGCATCTCTTAGGCTATTTGCCTATAATTTCCCAGCCAGAAGCAGGTAGGAAGGGGTTAAAAAAATCTGCAAGCAGATTCCAGAACTGAGACACTTGCTGATGTGGGTTTTCTGGCTTTTGTGAAAAAATAAAGTTGTTACTCTACTCTATTGAAGATGTGTTGTTTGTTAGAGAAGCAATAGAAAGCTGTCTCGGGAGAGCCCTTAAGACCACTGAGTGGTGTTGCTGCGAAGAAGAGTACTTAACTAGCATGTGTGAGGTCCTGGGTTCAATTCCTGGTAGTGGGATTTAAAAGAAAACACACAAAACTCAACAGTAACCAAAATAAAAAAAAAATGCCACCATCAAGTTCAGCCCAGGTAATTATGTAACAGAGGGCTGCCTTGTCTGGCCTCAGAGGGAAAGGATGAGCCTAATTCTCTAAAGACTTGATGCTCAGGGTAGAAGGATAATACCTGGGTGGTAGGAACCCTCTCAGGGGTGAAGGGAAGGGAGACAAGAAGGGAGCAACATTTGAGATGTAAATAAGTAAAATAATTAATAATTAAAAAGAATAAAAGAGGAAAAAGCCAGCCCCAAGGAGAGACTTCAGGCCCAAGATCAGAGGTAAGACCAACTTTTCTGCTCCAAGTGATCTGCCTGATAGACTCAGGGCACACAAAGGCAAAATTCCTCTGGGACCAGACACTTTTTTTTTTTTTGGATGTAATAAGCAAAGGTGAGGTTTATTATGGAGATCTATTATGGGGATCTCCGGGTCGACACGTATCCTGCGCAGGAGACAGAGGTGTCAACCCCGAAGCTCAAAAGTTAGGGGTTTATATAGGGAAGGCTAGGGGGTTTGGCACGGTTACACACAATTGGCTAATTCTGGAGTGGCTATAAGTGATTGGCTCATTTAAACATGGCAGTGAGATTACAGCACAGCAGGAGAGTACGTATTGACTGGAGCGTACAGGATTTTAAGAGCTAGGGGCGTATCAGGGTTTGAAGGACATCTGGTTAAGGTGTGACTCTGAGTAGGCTGGGGGAGGTGCCCTCCTGCCAGATGGTTTGGGTCAGTCCTGATAACTCGGGCTGGTTCCTGCATTCCTTTTCTTTATCTTTATGGTCTATTAGTCCTAGCGGCAGGGCGGGGTTGCCTGGACTTGCTTTTCACAGTGTTTAGTCCTGAGTCTGAATTTTGAAACTTATTCTTTTAACTTCATATTTTTAAACCTTAAATCTGTATAATTTTCCTTTCATTCCCCTCTTCTTCTACTAAGTAATTCTAATCTTAGAATTTTGATATCAAGTCTCGTATTTGGTCTCACCAGTTGTCCTAACGGACTGGTACTGTTGTCTCAGAACCATCAACCGCACAACAACCACTCGATTTTTAACAAAAGCAATTAACCTGTTTATCATGCAGGGTCCAAAAACTAAAACCAAGAAAATTATTAGTAATGGCCCAGCCATATAGCAGAGAGTAGGGTAGTCATCCAGGGAGACCGAGTGAACCAAGACTCAAACCAACCTTGTTGAGCGTCTCTATCTTTCTGTAGGAGTCAAACCTATTAACTAGTTTCTTTAACACACATGGACCTATAATCAGAAGCAGAAGCAAAACTAAGAAGGGTCCCATAAGGGAAGATATCAGAGTAGTCATCCAAGGAGATCTGCTAACCAGCTCTCAAACCAGCCCTGATGTGCTTCTCTGTCTGTCTTTTGTCTAAACTTTCTCTTAAGTTTATTCATGGAGTCTTTAATTACTCCTGAATGGTCTGCATAGAAGCAACATTCTTCTTTCAGTGTAGCACACAGATTCCTTCTTTAAGGAATATCAAGTCTAATCTTCTCCTATTCTGAAGGACTACCTCTGAGAGGGAGGTTAGGTATTCTTGGAGGTCAGCTAAAAAGTCTTTTACTCTTTTTATATCTGAGTCAATGGCAGTTCTGAATTCTCTATAAGCCTTGCATTGCAGGGCAATGGCAGATGTCCTTGTGCTGCCCTTGTGGCACCTAGATAGCCTTAAGTAATTCTCAACTCTTTTTTTTTTTTTTTTGTCTTACTAAGTCTTTAGCATAAAGGATTCCAATCTGGACACCATCTAAATCTATACACCAAGGTCATGACTAGCTTTTAGAACTTCTAAACTTATACAGATTGTGATCCCTGAGGCACAGTCCCAAGAAGTGTTAGGAGTACTAACATATGCAATGTTACATCATTTGTAATAGAAATCAAGCCTATCTCTATACCTATCTCGATGGAACCCAGGGCAAACATGCTGAGTGTCCCTCTAGGTTCCAGCTCTCAGCCCCAACAGCTAGTACACGGCCGGTGAGGGCTGAGAATTGATGGCTGTCAGGGTGGTCAGCAGCACCAGGTACGGTCCTTTCCAGTGAGGCTCGAGTATCTGGGTTCGGTGCCATCGTATGTAGCCGAGTCTCCGACCTGGAACTGATGAGATGTCTTGGGGGTCCCCGGGGCATAGGCTGCTGCCAGCTGTGACCAGACTTCTTTCTGTATCACCTGTAGGTCTTTTAGCCTGGCATACAAATCATTATTACTATGACATGTTGGTTTAGTAACATCATCTAATACAGTCAGAGGAGCTGAGGCCCCGTATAAGATCTCAAAGGGGGTAAGGCAGTATCTGGAAGGGGTATTTCTTGCTCTGAAGAGAGCAAGAGGGAAGGAGTACCACCCAGTCTGTGCCAGTCTCCATGGTCAATTTGGTCAGGGTCTCTTTTAGAGCTGTATTTATTTATTCTATCTGTCCTGAACTTTGAGGTCTGTAAATACAATGTAATTTTTAATCGACCTCTAAATATTTGGCCACACCCTGGCTTACCTTGGCAACGAAAGTAGGGCCGTTCTCTGACCAGATTACCTTGGGCACTCCAGACTGGGGAAGATTTCTTTCAGTATCAGTATCTTCTTGATGACTATGGAGGCCGTCTCTTGCTTGGTGAGGAAAGCTTTTATCTATTCTTGAAAAGGTATCTATAAGCACTAGGAGATACTTGTAACCATATTTTTTTAGTGGTTTACTTCGACTTCTCGTTAAACTCTCTAGGTCTCTTTGTCCTGTTTGTTTATTAAGCATTTACTTAGTGACATATCTTATACTTTTTTTATTGTCTCTCTGGCTAGAATCTTAAAGTCTATTATATATACCTTAACTACTTGGACAAACTTTTTATCTCTTAAATGAGTCCATTTCTTTATTTGGCAAAGTGAGTCTTTTGTTTGTTCTCTGGGGAGTATAGCTTTCTCCCCAAGTGTGTCATTGTCCTTTTATCTTTTAAGCAACTTGGGCCTTTTCTAAGTGAGGCCATCCCTTAGTCCGATCCTAGTTCTCAGTGGCTGTCTCTTGTAGGCCTGTAACCAGGATAGGCTCTTGTATAGCCATTTCTCGAGCCACTTTATCTGCTTTGTTACTGCCCCATGTCACTGAATCTCTTCCCTCCTGTTTTCTTGGGCAATGAATAGTACTCACAGTTGCTGGCTTCATCAGGGCATCCAAGAGATGGCAAAGACATCTGTGGCGCTGATGTGTTGGGGGGTTGGGGTTTAGCCATCCCAGATGATATTGTGTTGTCCACCATGGCAGCACCCACTTATCTGACCTTCATGAAGAGAACTGTTCCCATCTGTGGACAAGGTAGCCTCCACTTTCAGCAGGGGTCAATCAGTCAGTCGCAGAGATCTTTCTTCCACCCATGGGCTTCTGTCAGTGCTTGACACTCATGTTGTGGTGGCTCCAGGGGACCAGACACTATCTGGTGCTCAGACCTCGCTGATCCTGGCCCACAGTTCCCTGCTCCCAAACTCCGTGGGAGAGAGAGCTTATCGCCCAGAAGTGTGGGCAATCCAGAGACTGCAGGGCAGGAGAGACTGTTACTTCTGCCCACCTTTGCCCACATCCTTGGCCCAAGAGGAAACTGTATAGGGCCTCTGGGCAGGAGAAGATTGTAGCAGTCAAGCTGCAAGAGCCCTGCGGTACAGACACCGCCCAGATCTGAAAGGACCCGGTCAAACAACTCCCTGCACCCAAATCCTGTGGGAGGGAGAGCTAGAACTTCAGACATGCCTGGGAAACCAGGGAGACTACTCTCTGCCCACATTTCTGACTCTAGAGGAAAACACCTAGTGCCATACAGGCTCCCTGTGTATAGGGACCTAGCAGAAGTAGGGGCAGGCCCTCCTGTTTCCGGCACACAGGGACAGCTGAAAGCCAGTGGACAGGAATGACTACACATCTGAGAGCAAAACACTCTGTTCCCATAACTGGCTGAAAGAAAATGGAAACACAGGTCTACAGCACTCCTGACACACAGGCCTATAGGAAGGTTAAGCCACTGTCAGAAATAGCAAAACAAGTGACACCAGAGACAACCTGATTGTGAGAGACAAATGCAGGAACCCAAGCAACAAAAACCAGGACTATATGGCCCAATTCTCCCACCAAAGCAAGCACTGAATATCCAAACACACCAGAAAAGCTAGATCTAGATTTAAAATCACATTTGATCATGATGATGGAGGACTTTAAGAAAGACATAAAGAACTACCTCAGAGAAATGCAGGAAAACACAAGTAAAAAACTAGAAGCCCTTAGAAAGGAAACACAAAAATCCCTGAAAGAATTACAGGAAAACACAATCAAACAGGGGAAGGAATTGAAAATGGAAATTGAAACAATTAAGAAAGCACAAAAGGAGACAACTCTAGATATAGAAAACCAAAGGAAGAGACAAGGAGTCATAGATACAAGTGTCACCAACAGAATACAAGACATAGAAGAGAGAATCTCAGGAGCAGAAGATTCCATAGAAATCATCGACATAACTGTCAAAGATAACGTGAAACAGAAAAAGCTACTGGCCCAAAACATGCAGGAAATTCAGGACACAATGCGAAGATCAAACCTAAGGATAATAGGTATAGAAGAAAGTGAAGACTCCCAACTCAAAGGACCAGTAACTATCTTCAACAAAATCATAGAAGAAAACTTCCCTAACCTAAAGAAAGAGATGCCCATAAACATACAAGAAGTCTACAGGACTCCAAATAGATTGGACCAGAAAAGAAACCCCTTCCGTCACATAATAGTCAAAACACCAAATTCACAAAACAAAGAAAGAATATTAAAAACAGTAAGGGAAAAAGGTCAAGTAACATATAAAGGTAGACCTATCAGAATTACACCAGACTTCTCACCAGAGACTATGAAAACCAAAAGATCCTGAACAGATATCATACAGACCCTAAGAGAACACAAATGCCAGCCCAGGTTACTGTATCCAGCAAACTCTCAAGTAACATAGATGGAAAAACCAAGATATTCAATGACAAAACCAAATTTACACAATATCTTTCTCCAAATCCAGTCCTACAAAGGATAATAAATGGTAAAGCCCAACACAAGGAGGCAAGCTATACCCTAGAAAAAGCAAGAAACTAATTGTTTTGCAAGAAAACAAAGAGAAGATAAGCACACAAACATAATCTAACCTCCAAATACCAAGATAACATGAAGCAACAATCACTATTCCTTAATCTCTCTCAACATCAATAAAAGACACAGATTAACAAACTGGATATGTAATGAGGACCCAGCATTTTGCTGCCTACAGGAAACACACCTCACAGACGAAGACAGACACTACCTCAGAGTAAAAGGCTGAAAAATAACTTTCCAAGGAAATGGAGTAGCCATTGTAATATCGAATAAAATCGATTTTCAACCAAAAGTCATCAAAAAAGATAAGGAAGGACACTTCATATTCATCAAAGGAAAAATCCACCAAGATGAACTCTCAATCCTAAATATCTGTGCTCCAAATACAAGGACACCTACATACATAAAAGAAACCTTACTAAAGCTCAAAGCACACATTGCACCGCACGCAATAATAGTAGGAGATTTCAACACCCCACTCTCATCAATGGACAGATCATGGAAACAGAAATTAAACAGAGACATAGACAGACTAAGAGAAGTCATGAAACAAAGGGATTTAACAGATATTTATAGAACATTCTATCCTAAAACAAAAGGATATACCTTCTTCTCACCACCTCATGGTACTTTCTCCAAAATTGATCATATAAGAGGTCATAAAACAGGCCTCAACAGATACAGAAAGATAGAAATAATCCCATGTGTCCTATCAGACCACCACAGTCTCAAGTTGGTCTTCAATAACAATAAGGGAAGAACACCCACATATACATGGAAGTTGAACAATGCTCTACTCACTGATAACCTGGTCAAGGAAGAAATAAAGAAAGAAATTAAAGACTTCTTAGAATTTAATGAAAATGAAGGTACAACATACCCAGACTTATGGGACACAGTGAAAGCTGTGCTAAGAGGAAAATTCATAGCTCTGAGTGCCTGCAGAAAGAAACAGGAGAGAGCATATATCAGCATCTTGACAGCACACCTCAAAGCTCTAGAACAAAAAGAAGCAAATACATCCAGGAGGAGTAGAAGGCAGGAAATAATCAAACTCAGAGCTGAAATCAACCAAGTAGAAACAAAAAGGACCATAGAAAGAATCAACAGAACCAAAAGTTGGTTCTTTGAGAAAATCAACAAGATAGATAAACCCTTAGTCAGACTAACGAGAGAACACAGAGAGTGTGTCCAAATTAACAAAATCAAAAATGAAAAGGGAGACATAACTACAGAATCAGAGGAATTAAAAAAATCATCAGATCCTACTACAAAAGCCTATATGCAACAAAACTTGAAAATCTGCAGGAAATGGACAATTTCCTAGACAGATACCAGGTACTGAAGTTCAATCAGGAACAGATAAACCATTTAAACAACCCCATAACTCCTAAGGAAATAGAAGCAGTCATTAAAGGTCTCCCAACCAAAGAGAGCCCAGGTCCAGATGGGTTCAGTGCAGAATTCTATCAGACATTCATAGAAGACCTCATACCAATACTATCCAAACTATTCCACAAAATTGAAACAGACAAGCACTACCAAATTCCTTCTATGAAGCCACAATTACTCTTATACCTAAACCATACAAAGACCCAACAAAGAAAAGAGAACTTCAGACCAATTTCCCTTTAGCTTTAATATCGATGCAAAAATACTCAATAAAATTCTGGCAAACCGAATCCAAGAGCACATCAAAACAATCATCCACCATGATCAAGTAGGCTTCATCCCAGGCATGCAGGGATGGTTTAATATACGGAAAACCATCAACGTGATCCATTATATAAACAAACTGAAAGAACAAAAACCACATGATCATTTCATTAGATGCTGAGAAAGCATTTGACAAAAATTCAACACCCTTCATGATAAAAAGTCCTGAAAGAACTGAAATTCAAGGCCCATACCTAAACATAGTAAAAGCCATATACAGCAAACCAATAGCTAACATTAAACTAAATGGAGAGAAACTTGAAGCAATCCCACTAAAATCAGGGACTAGACAAGGCTGCCCACTCTCTCCCTACTTATTCAATATAGTTCTTGAAGTTCTAGCCAGAGCAATCAGACAACAAAAGGAAATCGAGGGGATACAGATTGGAAAGGAAGAAGTCAAAATATCACTATTTGCAGATGATATGATAGTATATTTAAGTGATCCCAAAAGTTCCACCAGAGAACTACTAAACCTGATAAACACCTTCAGAGAAGTGGCTGGGTATAAAATTAACTCAAATAAATCAGTAGCCTTCCTCTACACAAAAGAGAAACAAGCTGAGAAAGAAATTAGGGAAATGACACCCTTCATAATAGACCCAAACAATATAAAGTACCTTGGTGTGACTTTAACCAAGCAAGTAAAAGATCTGTACAATAAGAACTTCAAGACTCTGAAGAAAGAAATTGAAGAAGACCTCAGAAGATGGAAAGATCTCCCATACTCATGGATTGGCAGGATTAATATAGTAAAAATGGCCATTTTACCAAAAGCGATCTACAGATTCAATGCAATCCCCATCAAAATACCAATCCAATTCTTCAGAGAGTTAGACAAAACAATTTGCAAATTCATATGGAATAACAAAAAACCCAGGATAGCTAAAACTATCCTCAACAATAAAAGGACTTCCAGGGGAATCACTATCCCTGAACTCAAGCAGTATTACAGAACAATAGAGATAAAAACTGTACAGTATTGGTACAGAGACAGGCAGATAGACCAGTGGAAGAAAATTGAAGACCCAGAAATGAACCCACACACTTATAGCCACTTGATCTTTGACAAAGGAGCTAAAACTATCCAATGGGGAAAAAATAGCATTTTCAGCAAATGGTGCTGGTTCAACTGGAGGTCAGCATGTAGAAGATTGCAGATGGATCCATTTTTATCACCCTGTACATAGCTTAAGTCCAAGGGGATCAAGGACCTCCACATCAAACCAGATACACTCAAACTAATAGAAGAAAAAGTGGGGAAGAATCTCAAACACATGGGCATTGGAGAAAATTTCCTGAACAAAAACACCAATGGCTCATTCTCTAAGATCAAGAATCGACAAATGGGATCTCATAAAACTGCAAAGCTTCTGTAAGACAAAGGACACTGTGGTTAGGACAAAACGGCAACCAACAGATTGGGAAAAGATCTTTACCAATCCTACAACAGATAGAGGCCTTATATCCAAAATACACAAAGATCTCAAGAAGTTAGACCCCAGGGAGACAAATAACCCTATTAAAAAATGGGGTTCAGAGCTAAACAAAGAATTCACAGCTGAGGAATATCAAATGGCTGAGAAGCACCTAAAGAAATGTTCAACATCTTTAGTCGTAAGGGAAATGCAAATCAAAACAACCCTAAGATTCCACCTCACACCAGTCAGAATGGCTGAAATCAAAAACTCTGGCTACAGCAGATGCTGACGAGGATGTGGAGAAAGAGGAACACTCCTCCATTGTTGGTGGGATTGCAGACTGGTACAACCATTCTGGAAATCAGTCTGGAGGTTCCTCAGAAAATTGGACATTGCACTACTTGAGGACCCAGCTATACCTCTCTTGGGCATATACCCAAAAGATGTCCCAACATATAACAAAAACACACGCCCCACTATGTTCATAGCAGCCTTATTTATAATAGCCAGAAGCTGGAAAGAACCCAGATGCCCTTCAACAGAGGAATGGATACAGAAAATGTGGTACATCTACACAATCGAGTACTAGTCAGCTATCAAAAACAATGACTTTATGAAATTCATAGGCAAATGGATGGAACTGGAAAATATCATCCCAAGTGAGGTACCCCAATCACAGAAAAACACACATGTTATGCACTCATTGATAAGTGGATACATGAAACGCAAGAAGGATGACCAAAGTGCGAATGCTTCACTCCTTCTTTAAAAGGGGAACAAGAATAACCTTAGGAGGGGATGGGGAGGCAAAGTTTAGAACAGAGACTGAAGGAACACCCATTCAGAGCCTGCCCCACATGTGGCCCATACATATACAGCCACCAAACTAGATAAGATGGATGAAGCAAAAAGGTGCAGGCTGACAGGAATCAGATGTAGATCTTTCCTGAGAGACACAGCCAGAATACAGGAAATACATAGGCGAATGCCATCATTAAACCACTGAACTGAGAACTGGACCCCCATTGAGGGAATTAGAGAAAGAACTGAAAGAGCTTGAAGGAGCTTGAGACCCCATAGGAGCAACAATGCCAACCAACCAGAGCTTTCAGGGACTAAGCCACTACCCAAAGACTATACATGGACTGACCCTGGGCTCCAATCTCATAGGTAGCAATGAATAGGCTAGTAAGAGCACCAGTGGAAGGGGAAGCCCTTGGTCCTGCCAAGGCTGGACCCCCAGTGAACGGGATTGTTGGTGGTAATGGGGGGAGGATGGAGAGGGAACACCCACATAGAAGGGGAAGGGGGGGTTAGAGGGATGTTGGCCTGGAAACCAGGAAAGGGAATAACATTTGAAATGTAAATAAGAAATACCCAATTTAATAAAGATGGGGAAAAGAAGAAGAAGAAAAGAAACCAAAACAAAGCCAAATCAAAGGCCTTCTGGGGACTCTGAGGCACTTCCTAGCACAGTAACAGGAGAGGCCACCTCCTCACTGCCCTCCCTGATCTCTCCTTTGAGATGCCAAACCAGCAAGTGCAGGAAACATGAACTACCTATCTCCCTGTCAGTCACAACCAACTTCTAAAACTTCCTGGTATGACAGTTTTTAACGATATAAATGCAAGATACTTCTGTGAGCTGCTCATGTGAGATTGCTGACCCAAACATCATCTTTACAGTTTGAGGTGAGAGCTTAGTTCCTACTGTTTTCTTAGCCATACTTCGGGTCACAGGTATTTTCTAGCTATCATATGTATGTGAGCATAGAGATACAAGATGCTAAGCTTATATTTTAAAGGACAAGATTTCTCTGCACTTATTTTGAGTTTATTTGAAAGTAAACCCTAAATAAAGACCCCGATGAAATTATTCAAGAGGGAAGCATGATTCCAGGTGCATTCTATGCAGGGAGAAGGAAAAGGAGGGAGATCTGCTATAGTTCAGTGGGTGTCACCAAGGTTTCTGCTATGGGGACCTGGCCTGTGCTTCTACCTCCTGAGAATTGACAAGGTACTTTGTACTGGAGGTGGGAAAATTCTTCACCATTTCACAGGCCCTAATGGGAGATAATTATTTCTGGGGTCTTTAATTCCTAAACTTCTAAGCTATAACTACATGCAATTCCAAGTGCAGAAACATTCATAATTTCTCACAAGAAGGCAAGTTGCACAAATCAGAGGGGCTGAGGGAAGTAGCTTGAGGCATCAAAAATGTCTTCTACCAGACTTGCATCTAGGAGGAGGCATATAGGAACCTGGGGTCTCTGCTCTGGAGAAATGTAGCCAGCTGGGACAGCAGGTCTATACATGGTGACCCTGCAGAAGCCTCTGTGTGGCTGCCCTGGCATTCTCTGCTTCTTTTGCAATCCAGTTTCAGTGTTATCATTGTGCACAACCAAGACTTTACAGCCTTCCTACAGACAGGTGTTGCATGTACCTAATTCTCACCCAAAATTTATAAGTTAACTATTGGGTGGGGTTCCTCAAAAGATATTAGGAATTGTATTTCTCTTCCTTCCTTGTTTTGTGCTGCCTGCAATGTAGGTGCAATGGCCATCTCTTGAGAAACCACACAGCCTCTGATGATGTGAGGTGATTCATTCTAGAAGCCACAGACCAAACCCCAGCCACTCTTACATAATGAGAACATCAGTGTTAGTTTTATTAGCTATCTGCTATTGTGCATCTTCCTGTTGTGTTCATTAAATCTCATCGCAGCCCATAGAACACTGGGACACACCCTGCCTCCTGTAACGAAGGTCTCCAATCCCCAGACCCATCTTGGGATTAACAGCTTCCAGACACTTTTCTTTCCCAGAAGTTCCAAACAGATTGCACAACACAGAGTCACCAAACATTTGAAAGCTGGCAATGTGATAAACAGAGACCAAACAATAAAGTCTGAGAAACCAGAGACAATTCTGGTAGGAAAACAAAAGCAGTCAGTATACATTTCACATTATGGGGGAGAGAGAAGTAGAAGAAGGATTGAAGGAGAGAAGGGAAGGGAAACAGGTCAGGACATAAAAAACAAACAAATAATTTTTTTAAAAGAATGTTTAACCTCACCACCATAAAAAAGGCATTACAAAATCATTCAAATAAATAATGCTATAATAAATAATAATAACCAACAATTACTCCGATTTAATTAGACAGTACTCCTAACAGTTAAAGATACACATGCTGGGAGGTGACTCAGAGAGTAGAATGCTTGCCATGCAAGGATGGGACTTGAGTTAGGATCTCCAGAACTCATATAGAAGCCAGGCACATGAGCACAGTGCAGTACTTAACTTACTAGCTGACTCCACTGTCTCTTCCCATCATACACCCAAGATATGCCAGTGTTTCCTGCCAAAGAAAATTATATCAAAATTCATAACACCATATGTTAAAAACTACCAGTTTGGAGAAGATCAGAGTAACTTGGGGCCTTGCTATCGTGAGCACTGGAAAGCGAGCAATATGCTAGATAAATAATCACAGACTCTGGTTGCAAAATTCAAGTTTATCTAAGGGGAAAAAGAAGTCATGAGACACTTCATGGCAAGGGTGCTTTGCTGTTATTAATTAAATGATTACTTCATGCCACGTCTCACTGTCAGCTTTCTAAAGGCCATGCAAACAGGAACAGGCTTTAACTGAAGAGACAGGAATGAAGTGCCTTCTGCCTCTGATGGTTAATTTTATAACACTTTCCTCTGCGTTTCCTCCAGACAGAAAGGACAAAAATGAGGAGAACAATCAACTGGCCCAGGTAGGCTCTCAATGCATGCTAACAGCAACAAGCAATAAAATGCGCCTTTTATAGCCTCTTTCCGGACCTTCCAAGACAGCACATTCCTGCAAAGTCCCAGAGCTTCTCAGAGGAATCAGACCCTTTCCATGTGTCTAACTTGCATAAGGGTTAAATTGCTTAAGTCTGCAAAATAGATAATCATCTCTGATGTCTCCTAGAATTTCAAGAGCATATCAAGATGAAAGGAACAGTAAGAATATATAGACCTTGTGTGCACCTGACAAGCCAAGCCGCTGCCCTTAGTTGTTATATGGGTGTGTAGTTTGGCTAATTCTAGTCATTGATAAATCAACTGATTCCTGGCATCAAAGAACAGATGAGGGGGACTCCTTCCTTTGCCCTTGGCATCTTGCCTTTCTCATCCCCTTGCAATTTATTTCCTTCTTATCCTTCCTGCTGCCAAAGGAGACTTCAGGCCACTTTGCTTCATTTGAGGATATTTGCTCTCCTGTAGCCTGTGTCCTTCTTGTCTTTCCTGTCAGGCATATCTCAACCAGTTCTACTCTCTTGAAATAGAAGGGAGTCATCTTGTCCAAAGCAAGAACAGGAGTCTCTTAGATGGAAAACTTCGGGAAATGCAGGCATTTTTTGGATTGACAGTGACGGGAAAGCTGGATTCAGACACTCTGGAGATCATGAAGGTGCCCAGGTGTGGGGTGCCAGACGTGGGGCATTATGGTTACACCCTCCCTGGGTGGAGAAAATACAACCTTACATACAGGTAATGTTTCTACCAATGTACACGAACTAATCCAAGTAACTAATCTCCAAGAAACAACCACAATGATGGCTTTATCTAACCTGTACATTCAAGGCATGTGCCGCTTTGTGGGTTCTATGTAACCCGTCCCCACATTAGACCTATGCTGTGGGCACTATTACAGCTGTCATCTCAACCCCAGGGGAACTAAATTAAAAGGCTGTTACTTGCGGCTGGGGCTGCAGAGGACACTGGCTCCAGCAAAGAGGTTCCAAACTCTAGGCTGTCTTCTCCCATGTGAGCTCAGAACAGGAAGCACTGGCATCTGCTACAATGCTCTGGAAGCATGATGAGGTGTGCAGACAGATGGGAAGAGTGTGAGTGTGCGGGGTGAGGAGTGTGTGTGTGTGTGTGTGTGTGTGTGTGTGTGTGTGTGTGCATGTGTGCATGTGTAGGGGAGTGTTTGAGATGTGGTGTGTGCGTGTGTGCGTGTGTGCGTGTGTGCATGTGTGCATGTGTGCATGTGTGCATGTGTGCATGTGTGCATGTGTGCATGTGTGCGTGTGTAGGGGAGTGTTTGAGATGTGGTGTGTGTATGTGTGTGTGCATGTGTGCATGTGTGTGTGCATGTGCGTGCGTGTGTGTGTGTGTGTGTGTGTGTGTGCGTGTGTGTGTGTGTGTGTGTGTGTGTTTTAGAGCTATCAAATCTCATATCTTAGTTGGGTCCCAGTATAACGATGTATACTCAGTTATTTAAGGATAAGGAGCTACAAGAAATGTAATGAAAAAGTAAAAGGCTAGCTAGTGGGTTAAGGAAATGACTCATCAGTTAAGAACGTGTACACTCTTGCTGAGGACCCAAGTTTGACTCCCAGTACTCACATGACAGCTTGCAACCACATGCACTCCTGTTCAAAGGGATTGCACGCCCTCTTCTGACTTCTGCAGGTCCCTACACACAGTTAGTACACATACAAACACTCAGGGGCACAGACATGGGTGTGTCTTAGCTAGGCATAAGCCTGAGAATGAGACAACCAGTAGTGTTCTTCCACCGTGCTTCAGGCTCCTGCCCAAGCCCCTCAGTAATGAACTGTGACCCTGAAGTGTAAACCAAACAAACTCTTTCCTCCCGTAAGTTACATTTGGCCAAAGTGTGTTATTGCAGCACAAGAAACTCTGAGTTGGGTTATGTAAAACTGTGTCATTTAAACAAAGCTGGAGAGCCACACAATGCTACAAGTCACTGCAGCCCATGACTAGTAAACTACCACTTCCACAGTTCCTGCGATGTTGCCCATTTTTCAGGATAATGAACTACACTCCTGATATGCCACAAGCTGATGTGGATGAGGCTATTCAGAAAGCTCTACAAGTTTGGAGCAAGGTCACTCCACTGATGTTCACCAGGATATCCAAGGGGGTTGCAGATATAATGATAGCATTCAGGACAAGAGGTAAGGCTTAGAGTGGAGAAGTGGGGGAGTGACTTCTTCTAAGATCACAGGGAACTGACCTCTCTCCCCTTCAACTGTCTCTCAGTCCATGGCTGGTGTCCTCGTCACTTCGATGGTCCTCTGGGAGTCCTTGGCCATGCCTTTCCTCCTGGTCTGGGTCTTGGTGGTGATACCCACTTTGACGAAGATGAAACATGGACAACCAGGGATGGGGAAGGTGAGGCTAATTTTCACTGTGAGAAAATTGCATTAATCTAAAAAATATATATCATCTAGAAAGAATCACTGTATAGTTATCCAAATTCCCAAATTTCTCACATTATATTCTCAGATCACACTACTGGGGTGACTAACAACCATTAGCAATGGCTACACTCCAGTAGTCTTCGCACAGAGCTCTCACGTGTTAGTAGTCCTGGTCTGAGAATGGTGTTTGCCATTTGCCTATGAACTCATTAACACAGGGCTGTGAATTTCCACAGTGCCTGCCAGTCCACTGTGTATACAAAGCTATGCAAGCCCTGTTGTGTGAACCCCAGTGATGTGCTCAAAAGTTCTAGCCTTGCAGCATCTGCAATCCTGTGTGGTGCTTAACTCCTATATTCAGCACAAGGCTGCACACTGAATCAATGGCTGTAGTCATCTGTAGCTTGAAGCCTGAAAGATTTAAGAGGGCTGGTGGTTCTAAGCCTGGGAGTTAAGGAATACTTTGTAGGCTTGTGGCCCATACGGATCAATTTGAAAGCATAGACTTTCTCTACTAACCACCTCCTCCCATCTGCAAATTATTAGACCCTAGTTCTTATACTTGATTTAGTTCTTTAAGGCAACTAAATTGATGTTATATCTTTGATGGCCTGAACAGCACCAAACATGTTTTGTTTGGATTTATGTAGAGATGGGTATTTTGCTTGCATGTTTGCCTGTGTACCACATGTATGCTTGATTTCAGAGGCAATCAGATACCCTGGAATAAGAATGTGTGAGTCCTGGGAAATTAATTCATATCCTCTGGAACAGAAGCAGGTGCTCTTAAGTGCTAATCAATCTCTTCAGCTTCAGTGTACTGTTACTTTTTAACAAAACACCCCAACTTCACTATAGTGATGCTGTGTTTATTAAGCAAAGGAGAAGGTTCAGTAACCTTTACCTCTCACTATCCTTTGCCCCTGTCAGTAACTCAACAATTTGGGGTGGAAATCTGGCCTCCAAGATCCCAGGGAAGTAAAGGTCATGGCCTTCCTGATGGGCAGCACACAAGGCTGCAGATCATTCCTGACTCCAGAGTCCAAATACTCTGCTTGCATCACTTTTAGTTTCTATAGACACACCCTCATCTCTCTATCCACGAGAGCACAAGAAGTTCTTTTTCTCCCAAGTGCTATTGAGACAGATCAAGAGGTCAGTATTGGCTGAGTCTCAGGCAAGCAGAGAGAATCTGGGATGAGCTGTGGCCAGTGCCACATGACTTAGCATTACAGACAGGGGTGAAGGAGGAGCATTGCCCTCAGAAAACTGAGAAGTGGGGTGAACAATTCTCTATGTGTATCTTCTACTGAAGAATAACCACGATTTCCATGGTTTCCATCTTGATCCAAAGCCAGCATATGTGTGCTCAGTCAATTGTAAGGAATAGCCTAAGCACTGCCAAACTCAGGAGTGGCAAGCTTTCTTCAACAGGCTCCACTTTCATATCCAGAAGCAGAAATGGAAGATGTCTGCATCTGACTATCCTTAGCTAATCAGTGTCAACTGCTCCTCCATGCATTGCTTCAAGCCTTCTCCTGAAGAGAAATGTGTACATTGAAATCTTAAAGATGCCAGAGTTGTAATCCAAGTTTATCAAGGCTGGCTTTTCCAAGGAATAAGTTCAATATAGCCTTCGATTAAGCTCCGCACAAGCCAGCAGTTCAAAAGGAGTTGCCATCTGTCCCTTGTATTATATCGCTTTGGTGTGGAAGAGAGCATATCATGACTAAGCAAGAAAAATTAATCCATTGAGCTGGAGATGAAGCTCAGTTGAGTTTTTCCTGGTGTGTACAAGGCTCTGGGTTCAATCTCCAGTATGGAATAAACTGGGTGTGGTAGTGACCCCTGAATCCCACTACCTGGGAGGTCAAAGCTGAAGGATCAGGAGGTAAAGATCATCCTCACTATACAGGGGATTTGAGGCCAACCAGAGATACATGAGACCCTGTCTCAAAGGGAAAAATAAAAGGAAAGGAAGTCTAAAGACAGGTATAGAAAGAACTTAGTACAGATAAGAAATGAACGTGTTATAGAGTGACTGTCTCAGGGCACATGAGAGAAAGCACAAGGCTTGGAAGAAAGGCCAGAGGGCTGTGCAAAGGTATCTATGGCTGAAAAAAGGTAAGATTGCTTAGGGCTAGGGGAAGAAACTAGGGCTTTATTGTCCAGTTGGTGAAGGACCACAGAAGAGCATAAGGATCATCGTATATGGCCAAGCATCCCCCAAACAGGTGGCTTCATTACTTAAAATAATACTATCCATTTCTGAGTAAGTAGTCTCAAGTCATCTGCCTCCTGGGTTAAATCTTTTCATCAACTCACAATCATGTTTTCTGCTTTTATCAAGGGTTCAACTTGTTTCTCGTGGCTGCTCATGAATTTGGTCACTCTCTGGGGCTCTCCCACTCCAGTGATCAAACAGCCTTGATGTTTCCTAATTATGTCTCCCTGGATCCTAACAAATACCCACTTTCTCAGGATGATATTGATGGGATCCAGTCCATCTATGGTGAGTAGCATTGTGGAGTTGTATGTATGGTAACTAAACAGAAAGTTTTTCAGAGAGGAAATTGAGGGGGTTGCTTCCGGAAATATTATTGTGAAGCAAACATGTACTTAGGTAAGACCCTAGTGAGGACATAGTTCCTGTACCTTCTGAATAATCTTTCTTTTCTCACTGAAGGAAGTCCATCTAAGGTACCCACCAAGCCAAATGGAAACCCTGTCCCCTGCGCTTGTGAGCCCAACTTGACTTTTGATGCTGTCACTACCTTCCGCAGGGAAATCATGTTCCTTAAAGGCAGGTAAACCTGTTCCCTTGACAGCCCAACTTCTTAAGATTTTTCTTTTCAAAGGAACTGGAGTAAACAGGGGTCCTGGTCTCTGTGAGAACACGTGTCGTTCACATTTTACAATGCACATGCTATTTAAATGTTTTAAATGTTTTACTAGATGCACACATCTCATACTTGTTTGGTAAATTAGTTTTAAATATTTAAAGCAAATTTAACTGGGTGGTGGTGGTGCTGTATGCCTTTATTCCCTGCACTTGGGATGCAGAGGTAGGCAGATCTCTGAGTTTGAGGACAGCCTGGTCTAGAGAGTGAGTTCCAAGACAGCCAGGGCTACACAGAGAAACCCTGTCTCAAAAAAAAAAAAAAAAAAAAAAAAGCTTAAAGCAAATTTAAATTACCAGACAGTTTGAAGAGAGTTTGATATAAAGTCTATTTTCAATGGCTTCTTGGTCAAATGAGCACTATTCCAAAAGTTTGTTAAAGTCAATTTATAGCAGATTTCAGGATCCCATTGTTAAACTTTGAGGAATGTCTCACATCAGTTCGCATCTTGTTGGAACTATCCATGTTGGGAGTATCTATACCCTGGAAATCTCCACATACTAAAATTCAGGTCTTCTACCTACCTAGAAAGCCAGTTGCTGAGCCTGTATCAGTACATCAGCAAGAGACTTCCTCAAGAAACAAAGTGGAGACCAATCGAAGAAGACACCCAAGGGCAACCTGCAGCCTCCACATACAGGCACACACATGCATTCACATGTGTGCCTCTACATATGTGAACATGTGTGCACCACACACCACAATCCTAAAACTGAAACATGCTGGTGGACAGACACCAGGACACCATTTACGAAGTGTTTTGTGTTTAACGCAGGCACCTATGGAGGATCTACTCTGACATTACTGGTGCTGAGTTTGAGTTTATTGATTCCTTCTGGCCATCTCTGCCAGCTGATCTTCAAGCTGCCTATGAAAACCCCAGAGATGAGGTCCTTGTTTTTAAAGGTAAATTTGCCAGTCAAGTTTTCTATTCTTCTTCTTTTCTAAAAGGGCAGTGTGTATTTCTGTAAAATACAATCTTAATCATGAGTTTTGTGATAAGATCCCTCCTCTAATTTAGGTTCACCTTATAAACAATAATCAGATAGGTTTCTCTCTATGGCTGTGACAATTTCTATCCCCCCAAATGTACTAAAAGGAATTTTTGTGATTAAAAACTATAAAAACTGAGAGCTGGTCAACAGTCAAATGAACTGGATGCTCTTCCCAGGGACCTAGGTTCAATTCCCAGCACCCACATGGAGGATGACAATGGTGCGAGGAATCTGATGCTGTCAGCCTCCATGGGCACCAGTCACGTACACGGTATACAGACACACATGCAAACGAAACATCCATTCACAAAAATAAACAGTTTCTTAAAATTATAGCAGTCAATTTTTTTTCCAAAACAAGCTATCTCACTTTTATGTTCCCTTTTATAGGAGTATTGTATACTTAGCAAATAAAAAGAAATAGAACAAGAAAAGGGCACCACAGAGGCATGAGATTACTGGGCTGGGAGATGAGAGGAACTGGGTATCCAGTTATCCTCAAACTTTCCAAACTTTTCATCTTCCTCCCTATAAGATGCAGAGCAGAAGACATCTGACGATATCATTCTCTCTCTCTAGATGAGAATTTCTGGGTGATCAGGGGGAATTCTGTCTTGCCTGGTTACCCCAAATCTATCCACACACTCGGGTTTCCAAGACGTGTGAAGAAAATTGATGCAGCCGTCTGTGACCACGATACAAAGAAAACCTTCTTTTTTGTTGGCATCTGGTGCTGGAGGTAACTCTGTTGTTTGATCGGGGGGGGGGGAGTCATCCATGGCAGTATTACCCCAACACAGACAAAAACAAAATGAATCTTCAGTCTCCCAGTAGACTGTGTTGGAGGCAATCTCTAGTATATGACACTTATTAAACTTAGATGTTTGAATGAGTCTAATAAATTGTCCAACTTAAATAAAAACAATAAAAAATAATAAAGATGTTGATACCAACAAAATTCCCAATAGCAGAAGCATAGCTAGTCAGAATCTAGAAGAAGTACAAGGTGAGCCTTCACTTGATTTAACAGTTCTTCAGGAAGAACTACTCTGACAGATACTGTGGCCTTTCTTCTTGATTATTTTGTTGGTGGTGATGGTGGTCATAGGTTACCATCCTTGTCCAAAAAGCAACATCTTTTCCCCCTGTGATTTTTCTTATTGTTTTTAGGAGATACAAATTAGAGGCTGGGGAGTGGCTCAGTCAACAAACCATGTACCTTACAACTGTAAAAACCTAAATTCATTCCCAGAACTATGTCAAAAGCTGGGTACAGTGGCATCTGAGTGTACACACACACACACACACACACACACACACACACACACACACACACACACTACAGTAACATAATCTCTACTGTGTTTTTGTCATTGGCTCTGTTAGATGTTTCTCCCTACCAGGCCTGCTTGGTTCCCATAATGACTCTAAACTGGGCAGCAGAAAGATTAAGCTCACCAAACAGACACTAAGCAGAGTGAAGCCTTTGAAATCTTTGCACACAGGTATGATGAGATGGCGCAAGCAATGGACAGAGGATTCCCACAGAGGATAATGAAGCGCTTCCCAGGAATTCGCCTCCGTGTGGATGCTGTCTTCCAACGTAACGGTGAGTGCCAATGCCTCCACTGTGTGGGTGCTTGGGAGACTATTAAAGAGGACAGCACAAAACGCAAATGTTTGATTTTAGCATAGTGTTATCATTCTCAAGTACATACACTGGTTGATAGACATTACTCCGTAGACATTATCAAGCTGAGCCAAGAAGTGCTGAACTGAACTCTGAGATGCTATTTCAAATCTATGTAGAAAGTACCAAAATTAATCTTAGTCACCCTTGTCTAAGTTCTAAAAGAGACCCTAATGTGTGAAAGATAACTAAACTCACAAGATGAATGATTCCCAAACATAGGTAGACACATACATACATATGTGTATATTATATACATTCATAATAGATACATATATAGTTTTAGATACATCAAGTTCATTTATGAAAAAACTATGCTTCAAGTATCTGAGGCAGTGGGATTATGGTGAGACTCAGGAGATTTTAGAAGACTGTTTAGCAATTGGCTTTTTGGTTGGTTGGTTGGTTGGTTGGTTGGTAGGAGTTTTGCTTAGTTTGGAGTTTTTAGCTGTACTGAGAGTTCTTCTTGTAGTAGGCAAATGTTCTGCCTCTGAGCTATATCCTCAGCCCAGAATCTTAGGCAATTTAATACACAAAGTCCAGATACAAGATTTTCAAATGCAGTGGCCTGGGCCATCAGATAACTCATAGTCTGAAACAATTGTTTGAGGCCTAGTGAGATGGTTCACTGGGTAAAGGTACCAGCAGTACATGCTGATGATCCACATTTACACAGTTCTCATGTAAAGCAAGATGGAGAAAAGCCAAATCCACAAAGTTGTTCTCTAACTACCACATGCATATACCATGGCATGGCATGCATGTGTACACACACACACACACACACACACACACACACACACACACACATATACACACACACACTAATAATGATATATTTTTTTTAAATATTTGAGAGCTGGAGAGATGGCTCAGTGGTTAAGAACACCAACTGCTCTTCCAGGGGTCCTGAGTTCAATTTCCAGCAACCACATGGTGGTTCACAACCATCTGTAATGGGGTCTGGTGTGTCTGAAGACAGCTACAATGTGCTCAAAACATAAAATAAATAAACACATCTTTAAAAAAAAAAAGAAAGAAAGAAAGAAAACATTTGACTGCCACATCGATTATCTCCATGATATCGAAACAGAACCCTGAAACCTGAAATAGATAAATGCATTGTACATCTAGAAATGAGGGTGGTGAGTCCAAGGACAGACCCAAAGGGCCCTTCTTTTCCCCTCACTGAGATGCCTTTTGAAATCTAGCTTGAGAGCCAGGGACTGCCTTCTACATTCAGAGACCCTTTGACACTGTGCTTGGCTTTTTGCTAAGTGATTCCCATGGAGTGTGATGAAGGAAACTACATCTCTATAATTCTACAGTATCTTTTTTGTCTTACAATGGTATTGATTCTACATTTATAAAGTTAAGATGCAGGGGAGAAGTTTGTGCTATACAAGGTAACTAACCACACCTCTCTGCTTCTAGGATTCTTCTATTTCTTCCGTGGGTCGAGGCAATTTGAGTATGACGTGAAGGCAAAAAATATCACCCAAGTGATGAAAACCAACACTTGGTTCCTGTGCAATGAACCATTAAACTCATCATCCAATGTCAGTGTTAAAGGAAAAGCACATTCAATTGGCACAGTGATATTCCATCATAAAAGTGCAAGCTTGCTCATTTTCAGTATTGTTCATGTGCTGACAAAAGCATATAGTTAACAATAAATGCCACGAATAATGAAAACAAATCTCTTAACCTGAACTCTGTCTCAGAAAGACTCAAGAATGGGAGAGATGACCCAGTGGTTAAGAGCACTGGCCGCTCTTCCGGAGGACCCAGGATTTATTCTCAATACCCACATGGCACAACTATCTGTAACTCCAGTCACAGGGAAATCTGGCCTCTGAGGGCACTGCACACACATGGTGCAAAGACATATATGCAAGCAAACAGCTGTATAGTTAAAATGAAAAAAGTAAAATAATTGAGCCACATTCTTTAATATCAAATTCCTAATCCTACTTTTATCAGCTGGGTAACCAGTAACCAGTTAGAGTATCTGATTCTTCTAACAGTGGGGTTTTAAATAGGACAAAAATCTCTCACTTATTTTAAGTCTGACTAGTGCTTTGCAAACTTGGAAAGGTAAAAGATGTCTTAAAACTAAACACTAAAGACAGTTCTTGATCTAATCATTAGCAGTCCATTTTGTTTGGTCCTCTGGTGCCCAGTTGAGAAACCCAGTAAACTGCATCCCTCATACCTATGAGCATTTTGGACTCACCCATCAAATAAGCCTCCCAGAAGTTGGCTGAGAGCCTGGGTAAAATAGGAAGTATGTTACACTTAAGGCAAGTCCCTAACAATTAAGGGACTGGAGTAGGAAAGAAATGTCTCCCTTAGACGCCACATATTGTCCAATGTATTTAACTAACCTTACAGGATATGAAATTGAGCTTTGTACACATTAATCTCATATATAAGAAATATAGATCTGATATGGTGCTCAAGACATGTGAGCATCATCTAAGCCTGCAGATAAAAAGTTCATCTCCTCTTGGTCCCACTGAGTTAGTAAACTCATACAATTAGACTTTATTCGTCTGTCCTCAAGGTAACATATTTAGCAAAGCTCTGAGGAAATTTTCTCACCCAGAAGTTGGAAGATTATCCGTCAAAGTTGTTTATGTTGGACTGATATACTGAGGATGTGTCAAATGAGAAAAAATAAGTATAGAGAACCCAACACTGTCTTTGTCACCTATGAGTGAATATGGAAAGAAACAGCTTTTGAAGCAAGCATGAAGAAGGCTATGCTGACAGTGGTTGTTTTCTTAGCAGATCTGAGCAAGTCAAACAGAACAAATATTAATTCATAAAGACGTGTTCGAATTTTCTCCACCTTGAAGGCAAAGAGAGAAGCTTATCATACCCTTCCCACTGTTTAGCATGAGTAAACTCTTCAGATATTGGCTGTGGATAGAAGAGGCTGGGGAAATGCTAAAAATTATCTTTAGCTTGCTGGTCAAAACATCTTAAACTTTAGTTCTCCATCTACTTATATGGTAATCTGTTCAAAGTCATAGTGAAATGAGAATTCACTTGTTACTGATTCAAATGACTTTGAGTCTAACCAATAGAAAATGAAAAAAATAAAAAGAAAAGAAAAAAGAAACACCACAAACAAGATAGATACAACAATGAGCCTTAGAGTTTGAGGAGAACAGTGTCAAGTGCAGAGAAGTATTCCATTTGATCCTAATTTGTGGTTCTCTCAGGTTTTATTGCTTCCTTAACCAGAAAGACAGATTTTATGTAAACCTTCAGGTCTGTTCATTTTGGGCTCACTTCTTTTTCTGGCTTACAGTGTTAAATTTAATCAACAAAGTAGGGAATGCATTTATTTTCAAGATTGTCTTGCACTTTTCATTTTTGGCAAAAAAAAAAAGTGAAAAAACAAGACCACATGTCTAAACCTACAATCCAATCATTCTAAACCAAAATGCACAATCATCAACACCAAGACAATATACGTCTCCATCAGAGCACAACAACCCTACTACAGACGGCCCTGAGAACTATAATACAGTCAAAGCACAGGACGAGGACTTCAAAATAGCTAGTATATGTCTAAGAACCTTGAAAATACATATGAATAAATTGCTTAATGAGGTCTGTGAAAACACATAGTAGAATAAAAAAACACAAACAATGACAGAAAGTAGAAATAGGTCACTTAAGAAAAACTGATGTAAAACTTGAAATGAAAGATTCGAAAAATCAAATAAAAACTCAGAGGTAAGCCTCAGCAACAGAGTTTAAGACAAGAGAGACTCTCAGGTAATAAAGACAATGTAGAAAAAACGGACACCTCAGTTAAATACATATTTTAAAAATCCAGGTCTCTAAGGAGACCGAAGACACTAGGAAAATACCAAATCTACGATAATGGAAATAGAGAAAGGAGGAAAAAACCTAGGTCAAAGGCACAGAAAATAATTTCAACAAAATCACAGAAGAAAATTTCCATAGCCTAGAGGATGAAATATCGACCAGAGTACAAGAAGCTTATAGAACACTCTGGATCAGAAAGAAAGTACCCTGACCACATAAGAGTCAAAACACTAAATATACAGAGCAAAGAAAGAATATTAAAGGTTTGAGTGAGAAAGACCAAGTAACATATAAAGGCAGACCTATTAGAATTACACCTGGCTTCTTAATGGAAACTGTAAAAGCCAGAAGGCCTGGACAGATGATCTATAAACTCTAAGATCACAGATGCCAGTCTAGATTACTATACTCAGAAAAACTTTGAATCACAATAAATGAAGAAACAAAACCACTCCAAAATAAAACAAAATTTAATCAGTGCCTATCCATGAATCCAGCTCTACAGGAGCATAGAAAAACATCAATCTAATCAGATTAACCACATCCTAGAAAGCAAAAGGAATAAGTTGTCTGAGATCATCAGATCAAATGAAGGGGAGAAACCCGCACCATTATAAGAAGATAAAAGAAATCAATAAATACTGCTCCTTGATAATTTTCAATATAAATGGACTTGATTCCTCAATAAAAAGACACAGACTAACATACTGAATTCAAACAACTCTATCCTCCTACTGCCTCCAAGAAATACACCTTAATATCAAGGATAGACATCACCTCTTCGTAAAAGGATGGGAAAAGATATTTCAAGCAAATTGACCTAAGAAGAAAACTGGTACAGCCATTTCAATAGTTGACAAAATAGACTTCAAACCAAAGCTAAACAGATGAGATAGGGAAGGACACTACATATTCATCAAAGGAAAATTCCACCAAAAGGACATTTCAATTCTTAACATCTATGCACCAAGCATAAGGGCACCTATGTTCATAAAGGAAACTCAACTACAGCTTAAATCACATACTGACCTCACACACTGATAGTGAAGGACTACAATACCAGACTGTCACTAACAGACATGTGTAATGCTGGTGTAACTGATGTTATGAATCAAATGGACCTAAAAGATATTCACAAAATATCACCCAAACATAAAAGAATATACTTTCTTCTCAGCAGCTCATGGAACTTTCTCCAAAACTGACCACATATTTGGACACAAAGCAAGTCTCTACCAATAAATAAAATTGAAATAACAGCCTGTATTAAAGTTGGATATCAACAATAACAGAAATCTCACAAATTCAAGAAAACTGAACTCTCTACTGAATGAAAAATCGATTAAGACAGAAATTAAGAAATTTAAAACTTTTAGAATTGGATGAAATTGAAAATAGGACCTGTCCAAGCGTATGGGACACAATGAAAGCAGTTCTAAGAGGAAAGTTCATAGCACATAGTGTCTACACACACACACACACACACACACACACACACACACACACAGAGAGAGAGACACACACACACACACACACACACACACACACACACACACACACACACACACACACACACACACACACACACACACACGCACACACACACGCACACGCACACACACACACACACACATGAGGTAGGGCGATCTCATACTAGTAACTTAACAGCAATGAAATATTCAGAACAAAAAGAATAGGAAGAGAAAGCATACCCCAAAGGAGTAGATGGCAAGAAATAATTAAACTTGGGGCTAAAATCAATAAAATAGGACAATAACAACAGTCACCAAGGAAATCCATAGACCATAAAGACACACTTTGAAAATTGGCACACTGACAAATTGAAAAGTCTAAAGTAAATGGATAATTTCTTGATTTATTCCACCTACCAAAGTTAAACCAGGATAAGATAAGCAATTTAAACAGACCAATAACCCTTAGTGTAATAGAAGTAGTAATTAAATGTCTCCAAACCAAAAAAAGGCCAGATGGATTCAGCCCAGAATTCTACCAGACCACAGAAGAACTTAAAGCTGATACTTCTCAAATGATTCTGCAAAATGGAGACAGAAAGAACCTTGCCTAATTCTTTTTAAGAGGCCACAATTATCCTGATCACTAAACCAAAATAAACTCAGTGACATATTCTTGGAGGATCTTTTGTCATATTACTTTGTTGGGCTTGCTTTTTTATTTTAACTTTACAGGTCTTTTGCTTATATATTATGGTTTCCAATTTTCTATTTTTTATAGGAATTTTTGTTAGTTGAAAGATGTGTGTTTCTTATGCTTTTTCATTATTAGCATGTTGTTTGTTTAGTCATTCTTGTTTGTTTGTTTTTATGTTTTTAGATACCTGGCATTTTTAATAAGAGAGAAAAAGAAAGTGTGTGGATTTGGGAGGGTGCAGAGGTGGGGGGATCTGGGAAGGAGTTTGGGGAACAGAAACCATGAAAAGACTATATTATATAAAAAACTATATTCTCAGAGAAAGAATTAAAATTATAAATAAAAACTAGAGGGAGGGGTGACAAGGCTGGCTAAGTGATTACGAGCATCCGTTGCTCTCTTCACCTCTCTCATTGTCCCAGGACCTACCTTCCTTGAATTTCCCAGCTCTGGGTCACCATACCTGGATTTGAGGTTGTGGGGATCAAACTCAAGACAATCATTTTACTGACTGTTCTCCCCCAGCCATGTAGTTATGTTTTAAAAGGAAGTTATGATGTTTAGAGAACTTATTTTCTCACTTAAAGCGAAACATGATGTTAGAATCCAGATCTTGTGTCATGTATTTTCATGTGCAGTCTTCTGGAACATGAAGGCTCTCCCGGAACCATGGCCTGTACGGTGCTCACCACCTTCCCAGGAATAACAAGAGCCCACCCCTCACCAAGCTACTTTCTATAAAACAACTGACTTTCCTGTTCACCTGTGAACTTGCAGCAGAACCCAGCAGGCTCCATTGCAATGAGTTTCCTGGCTCTTCTGCAACATGTTTCACAGTGTTCTGATTTCATTATTGCTGTGGTTTCTTTTCTCAATGTGTGAAGAAAAGAGAAGCATGGGGCATTTCCTATTAAGCAATCCCGGTAACCCAGATGATGCTGACCCTGACACCAAGGTCCACTCGTGAAGACATTCCTGCAGAAGACAAGCAACAAAGAGGTTCTGGAGAACCCACGAGCTGTGGAACTCACTCAGCTCTCCAGCCGTGACAAGCCACTGCTACCTTACAGTCAATACTGCTATGTTTGCCCACATTCACAGTGCCTCACAAGACCCTCCTACGCCAGTGTTTTCAGCAGCTACACATAACCTGGCCCTAGCTGCACATGGCTTCTGGAAGTCGTGGAGTACACAGGGGACGGAAAGCTAAGAGGACAGGAGCAGGCTCCACTAGCACCATGCAGGAGATCTTCTTCATCCATGCTCTGGTAGAACTTCTCAATGATGCCTATGTTTAGGGTCATCCATACACCTATAAGTAATTCCTCATCCATGCTCCTGTAAGTCTTACTAACTGGTTTGCCATGCTGGACATGAACAGAGTTGTTTCTTTACTCTACCAGATCTCAGCCTGTGAGCAACAGCCAATTTGGGCCTAGCATATCAGATATTTAAATTATGGTTCATAACATTAGCAAAATTACAGTTATAAAGTAGCAACAAACTAACTTTATGGTTGGGGTCATCACAACATGAGAAAGGGTATTAAAGGGTCCCAGCGTTAGGAAGGTTGGGAGCCACTGCTTTAATCTAACTTTGACTCTATCTGAGGTGGACAAACATTTCCTCACATCTCAGAAAAGCTAATGCAACACTATGGAAACTTCACCCTCCTCTCACGGTACAGCAGTGTGCTGTGGGGTTATTCAACTGTGGTTTATAGATTGTATTTACTAATTTTTTGCATGTCTGTGATCTTGTGTGGTTTTTAACCCTTCAAAGAAAGGAAGGAAGCACAGGTGCTCTCCATCCAACAGGTGACAGAGGAGAAAACTAAGCCGCATGTTCACCAAAGGCAAAGACGAGGCTTATATTTACATGCTTTGTTTGGTGGGTCATCTCCTTTTACCACGATTCCTTTCTTTTTTTTTTTATTAACTTGAGTATTTCTTATATACATTTCGAGTGTTATTCCTTTCCGGTTTCCGGGTAAACATCCCCTCCCCTTCCTTATGGGTGTTCCCTCCCCACCTCCCCCATTGCCGCCTCCCCCGACAGTCTAGTTCACTGGGGGTTCAGTCTTAGCAGGACCCAGGGCTTCCCTTCCACTGGTGCTCTTACTAGGATATTCATTGCTACCTATGAGGTCAGAGTCCAGGGTCAGTCCATGTATAGTCTTTAGGTAGTGGCTTAGTCCCTGGAAGCTCTGGTTGCTTGGCATTATTGTACATATGGGGTCTCGAGCCCCTTCAAGCTCTTCCAGTTCTTTCTCTGATTCCTTCAACGGGGGTCCCATTCTCAGCTCAGTGGTTTGCTGCTGGCATTCGCCTCTGTGTTTGCTGTATTCTGGCTGTGTCTCTCAGGAGAGATCTACATCCGGTTCCTGTCGGCCTGCACTTCTTTGCTTCATCCATCTTATCTAATTGGGTGGCTGTATATGTATGGGCCACATGTGGGGCAGGCTCTGAATGGGGGTTCCTTCTGCCTCTGTTTTAATCTTTGCCTCTCTATTCCCTGCCAAGGGTATTCTTGTTCCCCTTTTAAAGAGGGAGTGAAGCATTCGCATTTTGGTCATCCTTCTTGGGTTTCATGTGTTCTGTGCATCTAGGGTAATTCAAGCATTTGGGCTAATAGCCACTTATCAATGAGTGCATACCATGTATGTCTTTCTGTGATTGGGTTACCTCACTCAGGATGATATTTTCCAGTTCCAACCATTTGCCTATGAATTTCATAAAGGCATTGTTTTTGATAGCTGAGTAATATTCCATTGTGTAGATGTACCACATTGTTTGTTTTAGCTTCTACTGAGCTCGTATACACACACACACGCGCGTGCGCACACACACACACACACTCCTTGAATGTAGGGGATGTGTCTTTGACTTCTCTGTAGTCAGTACAGTGTCTGTCCTAGTTAGCTCTGTTATCAACATGACACAGCTTAGAGTCATCTGAGAAGAAAACCTCCATTGAGAATTGGCCCACAGGCGTGTCTGTGAGACATGGCCTGGATTAGTCCACTGTGGGTGGCGCCATCCTTAGGCAGGCCATGCATAAGAAAGCTAGCTGAGTCTGTGAGTGATTGAGTCAGAGAGGAAGCCAGCAGGCAGTATTCTCCCATCATTTTGCTTCAATGTCCTGCTTTCCCCTGAATTCCCTCAATGATGAACCATGACCTGGAAGTGTAAGGCAAATAAACCCTCCCTTCCCCAGCTTGCCTCTGGCCAGAGTGTTTATCCCAGCAAGAGAGAGACTACACGACTCTGACCAAGACCAAGGAGGCCTGAGGAGTGTATGTAATGAGGCGAGCATGTGTTGGAGCGAAACAAGGAAATAAATCATGGCCTTGCTTGTGTCTTCTGTGTTCCGTGTTTGTTCTGATATGCACAAGCATCCCATCAATGGTGATTGGGAATTTTAAAATAACAAATAACAGCCTTATGTAGTCCAAAAATGAGGATACTCCGTACATGTAAATTTTAACACCTAAGGCATAAGTGCCTGGCAGGGCATTCTAAGGACTATGAAACATTGAAAGCTAGGAGTTGGCATCAGACAGCAGAGCCTGGCTATACAGGTTTCGGTGTTTCCTGTAGAAGCTGAAGTCTAGTGGTGCCATCTAGTGATCAGAGCAGAACCAAGACTCTCCCGCCCTGACCTGCAGCTGGGTCCAAGCAGAGCCTAGCATGTGTGCCAACATCTGCAAGCTGAGGCAAACAGAGTTGAAGCTGTTGACCCCAGGCTGTGCATGGGGTTGACCTGAGGTTGCCTGTCCCTCTTCTCAATCAACAGTTCAGTTGCTGGTGGCTTTCACCTCACAAAGGTGACTAGGGTGTATCTTTCCCTCCACATTTAACTGTTTTAAAACTAGATTCTGAATCACTGATGCAGTGAGAATCAACAGAAATGACTTAATTGTTGTGAAATTAAGTCAAAATCTTGGGAGAGTGGGGCCTGACAGCAGGTGTCTAACAAGTTCACAAGCGTTGTTTGCCCCCTGACTCTTTTTCGATGCTCAATTCTAAAGTGTGTGTGTGTGTGTGTGTGTGTGTGTGTGTGTGTGTGTGTGTCCCCAAATTACCTAGAGGACTTGTTTTAAATAAGCACAATGGTCCCCATGGCTACAATTTCTGATTTAGTCAGTCTTGAGTGAATCCAGAATTTGCATCTGTAATAGGTTCCCACGTAGAATCGAGTCCTGAATTTTCTCTAAAGTTTCACTCAGTAAAGGCTTGCTCCAAAGCCAGATGCATTTATATGCCCAATACAAAGCTTCTTTCTCTCCATATCTATCCTTTATCTCCATATTTATATCTCCACATATATGTATAGATGTGTACTTGTATATATATGCATAATTATATACACTTGTGTGTGAGTGCGTGTGCATATGTGTGTATAGTATGTAAGTGTGTGTATAGTATGAAGGTGTGTGGTGTGGGGTGTGTGTGTGTGTGTGTGTGTGTGTGTGTGTGTGTGTGTGTGTGTGCATTCTTTAAGAGAAGCACCTTACATCATTGGGAAAATGCCTCTGAAGAGGACATTAGGACCTCAGCTTTTCTATCCTCTTCTCCCCATCCCCTCCCTCTATTTTTCCTCCACAGCTACAGGCTCTCTCCTTATTACACATCTAAAGGCCATGGACTCCTGCAGCCATCAGCTCCTGCAGTCATGGACCACACAGCCTCTGGAACTCAAAGCAGAATATGCTTTACCTCTCCCTTAGTTGAGTTTCTTCCCACATTGTTACTGCTGCTGCTGCTGCTGCTGCTGCTGCTGCTGCTGCTGCTGCTGCTGCTGCTGCTGCTGCTGCTGCCGCCGCCACTGCCGCCACCACTGCCGCCACTGCTGCTACCTCTGCTGGTGCTGCCGCCGCTGCCGCCACCACTGCTGCCGCTGCTGCTGCTGTTTGGAAACAGAGTCTCACCATTTAGCCTTGGCTAACCCTAAACTTAAAATTCTCCTCCCTCTGTCTTTCAAGTGCTGAGCTTGTAAGCTATTACTTCATCGATCCATAAGTCGACTTTCTAAAATATCGGTCACTGTGAAGGGCCCTAAGCAGTTGTTGGCTTGGAGGACAAATTTTGCAGCCACTATGGTTGGTGCCATTCTAGTCCATCCCTTATGTCCCCTTGTCCCTAGCTCCATCGTGGCTACGGGGTAAAGCTCTGAGAAGACAGAGGCAAGGAAACAGGTGAGATGGCCTCAGTCCTTTGACTGTTCTTGGCTCTGATTCTAGATGGGGAGGCCCAGTCCTCTGACTATTCTTGGGTCTCATTCCACAAATTTTACTTCAGGATCTAGATGAAGGTAGCCAGTTTCCACCCAAGTCGTCTCACATGCAAGGGTCCCTGTTTATGTGTCGCATGGTTATGAAGTTGAAGCCTGCTTCACATTCACTTGGCTCCTTTAAAACAGCACCTGAACCCTACAGACAACAGTTGTTAGGGGTCCAGTCTTGGCTGGTTTCCGAGACTGCAGCCGAGGGATGAATGAGAGCAGAGCACAAACATCTTGCCCAGAAAGGGCCACTGTGAGTAAGGATCGGGCTGCAGTTTGTGGAGCCTCATTAAATCGACTTGATAAATGGCTTGGAAAGGGAGTAGATTATGATAGTCCAAGGGCAGGAAGCATCTTCCCACCATGATGCATAGGAGTGGCTAGCTGGAAGGGAAGCAGCTCCTGGTTTGTGCTTCTCACAGGAGAAGGGCTACCATGGATCAATTTCTCTGTTTCAGACTTGGGGTCTAGTGAAGGAAGACATTGTTAGTTTCTTCTCGTGTGACCAAATACCGGAAGAAGCAACCTACAGGGGAGGGAGGATGAGCTTATTTCCGGAACTTGGGTGGGACCAGGGGCTGTGCAATCGTGCTCCTCCTTACTTCCTCCCGCTACAGTGGAGCAAAAAAGGTCTGAACTAGGATTAAGTCACAGCATTAAAACGGCAAAAGAAAACATACGAAGACATCTTAAATTTTTTCTTTTTTTTTTTTCCGCCTGAGTCACAAACCCATAGGTCATCATAAAAAAGCAGACTAACTTGGCCAAATAAAACTTAGATTCTTACATGAAAAACAAACCTATAAGACAAACATTAAGGAAACTTCCAATGGAAATGGATTTTTTTTTCCTTCCTTAATGTTGAAAAGATCTTTTAACATCAGCATGACAAGGACCACCAAGTCAATAAAATCAGTGGTCACATGACAAAGTTGTTCATGACCAGTAGAAAAGGTCAGCTACACTCAGAGTTCAAGAAACGAGATAAAGGATCAAGATTCTTTCGATCCTCACAGGAAAGTTTCGTGGCTTTAGAAGTTTGGGGTTTTGACTTAGTGCTGAGGAAACGAAGGCCGCTCACTGGGTATAAAAATGTACACTCTACAACCCAGCCACACCCCAACCACTCATTTGTTTCTAGTGAAGAGGAGAACATAAGAAAGGTTAAAGGCATTTCCTGCTCTGCTAACACAGACGTGAAGTGTGGTGGTGTAGTTGGTGGACAATGAAAAGAAACGCACCTTTTGATTCACCTCACGTTGCTTCCAGGAACTTACACTGAAGATACACTCGAGCACATAAACGCAAATTGGCTACTGTAGATAAGCATTAGGTTTGGTGCAAGCCTTGACCTGTAGGCTATTCCCTCAGCTGTAACTTACTTAAAGCTTGAGGCCAATTTTGATGCAGTTTAAAAGAAAACCCACAGGGAAGGCAAGCTGCCATCTCCCTGAAGGAGGGAGAATTGCTCATGGAGGCTCAGCAAGTGGGCACCCAGAGAGCAGACAAGAAGAGGCACTTCAGAGAGAGGGGAATCGAGGAGAAAATGCCCAGGCTTAGGCCAGTGCTCCACCAGGGCAACGGGTGGAGAAAGAAAAGGGGGAAGGTGAAGGAGGGAGGAAAAAGAAGGGGAAAGGGAGGAAAAATGAAGCCATGAGTCAGATCCTATGGAGACTCCGTGGTAGTTTTACACAATACACAGCAAAGGCAACTTAGGGAAGGGAGGGCTTATTTGAGACTATGCTTCAAAAGCGATCTATTATGGTAGCAGGAGCTTGAGGCAGCTAATCGCATTGCAGATGGAGCCAGGAAACAGAGGGAGGCAGGCTGGTGTCTGCAGACCTGACTTCAGTGCTCTGCTGTATTCCATCCGGGACCGAGTCTGCAGAAGGGTGATGCACACACGTAGGCTGGCTCGTTCCCGCTTCGATTAGCCCAGTCTGGAAACCCCAACCCAGATATGCCTGCTGGCTCATCCCACACCCTGCTGAGTTGACAATCATTATTAACCTACATATCGTTATAAACCTACAGAGAGTCTTAAGGGACAGACTAAAAGGGACAATGGTGCTCCCTGGAGGGCAGGAGGGTGTGTAGACCTAGAGCAGAGGACATTTCTAAAGACTCAAGAGGTCAGGACTAATAACAGCAGAGAGAAAAGGCATGAACAAAGTCACCAGACCAAAACAGTGCAGAGTCTATGTTATTATACAGATAACACTTAATAGAAGCCAGTTGTTTCCACTGTCTTCTCTCACTTAGATTTTTATATACTTGTGCAAAAAGCAAGGTTTGAGGTAATAGTGGACTGATATCTACATCTTCTTTCTACTGAAAGCCAGCTTACAAAATAATTTAGACACATTACAAGCTCATCATATTTAGGGAGCAAATGCATAGCAGAGACCTCTTAGACCACCTGTGAATTGCTAAGAGGTTTGCACAGCACACATTACTGCCAGTCCAGGAAGGTGAGGTGCCACATGCCAGGTGAGAGAGAGGGAAGGGCGGGAAAACAAGAGCGCTCAGACAAATAACAAAACACAAATGTTTACAGGACACGGCATGAGACAACTCTGCCCTTTCAAGCCCTAACCACGACAGATGAGTGTCTCCTGGCTAAAGCATCTCCCCGTGGGACGATTTAATTGTGAGACCATTCTGAGCAGATGAAGATCACTACACCAGCCAAGTGGTCCCTGAACTCTGCTGTCCTCAGAGCGCTAAATCAATACCATCAAATCCTATGGGGGGCAGTTCCATTCGTAGGCAGGCAAGGGAGGAGAAGTGAGGGAGAAGGGGGGGGGAATAGATAGGAGAGAGGAACAGGGAGGAAACCTCTCCTTGTATGCTATTGTGGGACAATAGTTAGGCTACCATTCCTTGTGGGTCTCTCAACACTGTCTCTTCATGGGGGAAACAGTATATATATGCACAGACATGAGGGGTAGAATGAAACTTTGCAGAGAATGCAAACACCCGGAGGGGTGGTTTGCATGGGAGCTTAAATACTAGAAGAAATATATGAAGTTGTCAGATTAATACAGAAGGAAGTATTAAGTAAGAAGAACAAGTTCAAGGAAATTTAAAACTTCTTAGAGAATTTAAACGATGGGATAGGCTAAATAGAAAAAGTACTGAATGGATACAGAAAATGTGGTACATCTACACAATGGAATATTACTCAGCTATCAAAAAACAATGACTTTATGAAATTAAGTAGGCAAATGGTTGGAACTGGAAAATATCATCCTGAGTGAGCTAACCCAATCACAGAAAGACATACATGGTATGTACTCATTGATAAGTGGCTATTAGCCCAAATGCTTGAATTACCCTAGATGCCTAGAACAAATGAAACTCAAGACGGATGATCAAAATGTGAATGCATATCGCTCCTGAGAGACACAGCCAGAATACAGCAAATACAGAGGCGTATGCCAGCAGGAAACCACTGAACTGAGAACAGGACCCCTGTTGAAGGAATCAGAGAAAGAACTGGAAGAGCTTGAAGGAGCTCGAGACCCCATATGTACAGCAATGCCAACCAACCAGAGCTTCCAGGGACTAAGCCACTACCCAAAGACTATACATGGACTGACCCTGGACTCTGACCTCATAGGTAGCAATGAATATCCTAGTAAGAGCACCAGTGGAAGGGGAAGCCCTGGGTCCTGCTAAGACTGAACCCCCAGTGAACTAGACTGTTGGGGAGAGGGCAGCAAGGGGGGAGGGTTGGGAGTGGAACACCCATAAGGAAGGGGAGGGGGGTGGGGGATGTTTGCCCGGAAACCGGGAAAGGGAATAACACTCGAAATGTATATAAGAAATACTCAAGTTAATAATAATAAAAAAATATTAAAAAAAAAAAAAAGAAAAAGAAAAAGTACTGATAAGCCCAGAGCGGACGTGGTGGCACAGGTATAAACCCTCAGCACTTGGGAGGTAGAGGAAGAAGGATTTCAGCAACCTTGGAACCAGAGCCAGAGAGACGGTGCAGTCAAGAGCACGCGCTGGTCTTGCAGAGGATCTGCATGCATTTCCCAGGGTCTACACAGAGCTTCTCAAATTGCCCTCTATTTTCCTTCTCAGGTGCAGTCCCTCACTTCGCCACTAGATGATACTCACACCCCAGGCATTTGAGCTAAAGCCCCAAGCATTGGTGGATCCTGCAAAGGTTTGTTTAGTAACTCAGAAATTCGGGAATCCCTTATGCCAGTCCTCCAGGGTGTGGTATAAGTGGTTGTTCAGAAGAGCAACAGTGCCTTTTTCCACAAAGGCTGTTGAGGTAACCAAGTTTATACCTATCATAAACCCTTTGTACTTAACATGGCCCTATCTTCCAGGACCTTTCCCCCCCCCTGAGTGATAGCATAGCTAAGTCTTTCATGCCTTCAGCTACCTGCCTCAGGATGTAAGCTCAGGAAATCTGGATCCACAATCCCTACTCATCCTGCATGCCTACCTCAGGAACTACTCGCATCTGCTGCTTACCAAAGGGAAGGTTTGTAAAAATTGCCAGTTGAACTTCAAAAGTTAGGTCATATGAACCTCTGGAAGTTCTGGGGGGCTGCACCCAAGCTCCCTTAGCTTGCTTACGTTATGCTTACACAATTACCTTACTTCCTGTGTCTTACCTTCCTCAGTGGCGTATGGAGCTGTCTTAACATCTGCAGAGCGTCCTGCAGGATCCCACCCTTAAAGCCAGAGCTCTCAGTAAGGCACCTCAAAGGTTGACAGACCAAGTGCTGGATAGGACACCCATATGAGGAGGCAGGAAGCAGCAGCAACCTGTCAGAGCCAGACACAGTAAGGTCCTGACAAGTAGACACTGTTTGGTGTGATAACTATGCCTTATACCTGAGGTCAGCACTTAGCCAAGTCGGCAGCCACAGGATCCTCTAAGTGTGCACCGGGCTCCTGCATGAGCATGTTCTCCTGTTCCAACATGTAGTTAGGGCGATAGAGGGCTGTGGTGAGAGATCTTTTATGCATGCTTACTTGGTCAAGTTGTGGTGCCCCTGTGGACAAGATTTTCATTTGGCCCATTTGAAGAATCACTTTTAATTTATTATAACTACTGGCTCTTCCTGTTCTTCCCACAGTTAAAATGAAAGGGGTTTCTAGAACAATTGGGCTCTCTCAAAAAAAAAAACAAAAAACAGTAAAAGGAGCATCATGGGCCCTTCCTCCTCCATGGGCTAGATCAGCCACTTTACAACAAATAAACCCAATGAGCCACACAGAGGAAAGAGCCCAGAGCTACCCTGAGAGGCAGCTGGCTTAGGCTACGAGAATGCCCTGTGACTGCAGAGGACCTGAGTTCAAGTTCCTAGCACGCATGTTGGGAAGCTCACAACCACCTGTAATTCCAGTTCTTCTTTTGGGCTCTGAGGGCGCGCACACACACACACACACACACACACACACACACACACACACACACACACACACACAATTTAAAATAAAATCAGTCTTCTTCAAAGTAAAGAAGTCCCTGCTTGTGAAATGGGACTTTGACCTCCAAAAAGCTTAGAATTCAGATGGTTCCCACCACTAACTGAAGAGAATGTCTCACCTATGTGCCTCTGCACCTGAACAGTTTGTGCAAACAACACAATTTACTCTGAACTCTTGCTTTCTTCTGAATGCTGGGGCTTGGGATGACAGACAGAGGCAGACACATGGGGCATCTTAACAGACTCTAGCAAAAAGGAAAAAGAATCCTGGCTATTAAGTCTCTAGTGAGCGTCTTTGATCAGCCTCAGCTCATCTTAGCCCATGGCGGGTTGAAGAATATCGTGTGTGACTACAACTGGGAAGGAACTATGGATACTTGCACCTCACTTCAAGAGGGTTGGCCCAGTGTGCCTTCCTGCCTGCTGAATTTTCTCTCTATTCTATGGCTTCGGCGAATAGTAGCTATGGGTCCTGTTGAAGAACTGTGGCATCTACGGCAGGGATGAGAACCTCCTGTGCTATTGTCTGGACAATAACCCACAATAGCCATTCTCAGTTTTGAGGGAATACACTTATTAAAAGGCAAGAGATAAAAGAGTAAAAGATGAGCAGCAGACAGGCAAGCATCATCAGACCAGCAGAGAAGGCTGCAGTAGCCCCACTGAGAGACGAATAAAAGGTGGAAGATATTATATCAACAGGAGCTGGCAAATATCCCCAGAAGTCAGCTGAAGGTCCAGCTGAGAGAACTGAGGCAGAGAAGAGAGCTCAGAGGAGACTTACAGCAAAGGACCCTAAACAAGGCAGTCATCCACCGCACCGAACAGGCACTCAGAACTCCCACAGAAACTGGCTGCAAAGTAGAGACCGTTGAGGTTCCAACTGAGCTTTCTTTCAACATGAGCTTTCTATTTCTTTCAAAATGCTGGCATCCCATTCCCACTGTGGTGTTTTTATGTATCAAGGGATAAACAGAAAACGACTCCTGGAAAATGAGGTGATTTGCCAGCCGCTCATTCTCAAGGCCACGGTGTTTTAATCCTTTAAATTGTTTTACAACTGTGTATCTGTGCGTGAGCATCTGTGTGGCCCACGGGATGGAACACAGTTCTTCAGGCTTTGCTGCAAACACCTTTCTGCTGAGCCATTTCACTAGTGCTGAGCACACTTGTTCTGGTCTCAGGGCTCTACTTTGTTGTACATCGGTTTGATATAACACCAAAGACTGACATATCTGGGCAATGGTGGAGTGTGCCATTAATCCCAGCATGAGAGAAACAGGAGCAGGTAGATCTCTGAATTCAAGGCCAGCCTGGTCTACAGAGTGAGTTCCAGGACAACCAGAACTACACAGAGAAACCCTGTCTTGAAATATAAAAACGAAAAAAATTTAAACAAAATTTGGCACATGCTCCATAATCCATCTCCATTTCAAACAGCCTGGCTTCGGAGAGATCGTTATAATTACAAACTATGGAAAAGCACAAAGAAAAAGACAACAGTGGCTATGGAAGACCCTTGTTCCTCATTCAAAGACAGCTGCTTCTAATATTCAGGTGCCTGTCTTTAAAATAAAATCCTTACTTTGAGAAAAATAAGGCTGTAGTATATTGTAATAGGTTCTACATGCAGAAAAATAAGAAAGGCAAAAGAGAACTGGAATTTACAGTTTCAATAGAAGTAAGTAGCGGAACCCTAACTTTAACTAGAAGGCCTGGAGTGAGAGAGACAGAAAATGAGATATAATAACCATGTTTCCATGTTAAAATATACCTTTCAAGCAAAGGTTCAAGTGCCTTAAAGATAGAACGGCAAAGATACCGTTCAGAAGGCTGAAGAAAGGCTGTCTGCATGTTTGTTCATCTTGGTTCCCAGTTAATATTAGGTTAGGAATCTATATACCCTTTACTTATATTCCAAGGGTATCAGCAAAATAGGTGCTGGGAATGGATGTTCCAGTTATATATACACACAGATTCTTCACAGAGATACAGAACAGTCTCATAAGAAAAATAACTCTACTTCCATCGATAGCAAACTCCACTAATATATTTAGATAGGTTTCATGGACAAAAAAGGGCGAATATTACACACACACACACACGCACACCACACATACACATATACACACCACACACACATACACACCACATACAGAGAGAGAGAGAGAGAGAGAGAGAGAGAGAGAGAGAGAGAGAGAGAGAGACTGGCAGACACAAATACACAATATATACAGACATATATACACATATGAACACAGGTGCACACGGACACACAGATACACACACACACACACACACACACACACACACACACACACACACCTCTAGGAGAGTTAAAACTGTGAGGACTAGATATTCTTGAAAAGGCTACCAAGAAAGAAGCATAAACACCAGACCAACCACAAACTCTCTTCTCTACAACATGTCCCACCTGCAAAACCCTGTCTAATCTGTTAGTGGAGTTTGGTTTCAATGGAAGCACAATTATTTTTCTCATGAGCCTGTTGTGTATCTCTGTGAAGAATCTGTGTGTATATATAACTGAAGCATAAACACCGAGCATGTATTTTGCTTACACCCTTGGAATATAAAGGTTTGGAATATAGGAACAATGGAGGCACAGATTTTGTGGGAGTAACCAACCAATGTCTGACTTAAGACCTGCTCCATTAAAATTAATTAAAATGTTCCCTCAGAGGTCAGGGAACCCTCGAAAGAGGAACCAGAAGTGGGGAGACAAAGGGGGTGGGGAACACTAGGAGAACGAAGCTCTAAAGCAACCAGGCAATGCTCGTCTGCACTCACAGAGACTGAAGCCCCAACAGAGGGCCTACACGAGTCTGTGCCAGGCCTCTGCAGATCGACTGTAGCTATCTGTTTAGTACTTTAATGCGCCTCCCGGGTGTGTGAATGTGTGCGTCTCTGACTCTAGTGCCTGTCCTTGGGGATTTTTTTTTTTTTTTTTTTTTACTTTCCTGTTGGCTGGATTTGCCTAACTCTGATGTGATAGTTTTTGTTTTATTTTGTTATATTTGATTTGCTGTCATCTTCTAGACGCCTGTACTTTTTTAATAAGAGACAGAAAGAGAGTGGATCCAGACAGGGAAGGAGGGCAGGGAAGACCCGGAGAAGTAGGGGGAGGGGAAGCTGTTTTCAGATTATATTGTATGAGAAAAGAATCTATGCTTAATAAAAGGGAAATAAACACAAAAAGAACTTCCAGCCAAACAGCATTCCACCAGGCACTAAACCACTCGAATTTTCTGGCAGTTAGAAACACCGAGATACCACCGTGCTTGAGCAATAGCAATAAATTGAGAAGTTGCCCTGTAAGAAATCCAAACTTCAGTTCAAGTTCTGCCACGTAGTGTGCAGGCCATGTCACTTCTCCAAGCTGATTGCCTATCAATAAAATGGCTAGTGATGTCCCCCTTAAAAGGTTATTTTTGAGTCTGTATTTTTGAGTGCTTGGCATACTTAATAAATGATAAACCAGAGTTTTGCTACGCTGTTAAAGTAAGATTGTGAAAGTACATTGCAATGTGTACTTAGCAAGAGAGTATTGAGCATGTCTTGCTCTTACAACTCAACTGCTGATCCCTGGGAAACGCTTGTCCCTGCAGAGATGCGATTTAGTGCTTCATAATGACCCTAAGGGACCTATTGTGTGGCCCAGCTCCACTCCTTTCACTCTGTCTCCTTCCCTGAATTATGCCTTACAGAATGTGGTTTCAGGGCCGTTCATTGCTTTGTGTTGTTTTGTCTGACTGGCTGCTTGCCTGCAAGTTAATTTGTTAGTTAATTCTTTTTTGTTTCAGTTTTGTTATGTGTGAGGTTTGATTCTATTTTGTTGTGCTTTGAATGTTTGAGTCAGGGTCTCAACTATGTAACCCAGCCTATACTTACACAGTGTTGGGTCTCTGATTCTTCTCAATTCAGACAATAGTTATGACCCATTCAAAGCACACTGGTCACATGGGGGTCACATGGGGGTAGGCCATGGTTTGTGCTAAGACTGAGGAATCACTTGATCTCCTACAGAAAGTCTGGCAGATTCCAGAACACACAAGGGACAGGACTATCACACCCTGGAAGGCCAGTCTCTCCACTTCTAGATAGTACTCATTCTGAAGCAGACTGTTAGTCAGAAAGCCTTGGGCCCTGTCCCCCATGCCCCTGCCTCTACACTCCTGCCCCCCCCATGTCCCTGCCCCCAATGCCCCTGCCTCCCTGTCCCTGATTGCCATATCCCTGCCTTCACTCCTCTGCCCCCCATGTCCATGCCTCTGTCTCCATGACCCTGCCCCCCATGACCCTGCCCCCCATGACCCTGCCCCCCATGACCCTGCCCCCCATGACCCTGTCTCCATATCCCAACCCCCATGCCCCTGCCTCCACACCCCTGCCTCCATGTGCTTCCTTCACTTGCCCTACTCTGACAGTGGACTCTTGGCTCATAATTGTCCTTGTAAGAATGATGCAAGCAGAGGGTGTTCTATCTCATGTGTCCATTCTACCTTGTCCGTAATTGTTATTGTTCAGATTTGTCCATCCTCCCCTATACTTCAGGCCACCATCCTCTGTTGGCTTCTCTCTACAGTCATCCTACTAGAATCCGGGGACCTCCAGTTATCACACCAGGCTAGAATATCATCTCCTAAAATACTAATGATTGTGTCAGGCACTTTCCTGAAGCACAGAAGTACTTCCTTCATTATCAGACTTCTTAAAAAAAGTTGGGATGGGGAAGAGAAAGACCAGTGTTGGGTGGGACCAGAATTATACACACGTATGAATTTGCCAAAGAATAAATTTTTTTTAAAAAAGTAAAACAAAAGAAAAAATTTAAGACACAAATTGTTGACTTGACTAGACTTGGAGTCACCTAGGAGAAACACCTCCAGGCATGGCTGTGCAGGAGCTTCCAGAGAGGTGTAACAGAGGAAGGAAGGCTTACTCCACACCTGAGCACTGGGTAAACAATGGTTCTAGACTGAGAGCAAGCTGAACCAATGTGTTCTCCTCTTTTTGCTACTTGACTGGATGTGGTGTGGCCAGCTACCTCCCATTCCTGATGTCACTCCTTCCTTGACGTAACAACTGTTCCTGGACCATGCCTTCAAGCCGTAAGTCTAAATAAACTTTTCTCCCCTTCAGTTTTCTTCCTCAGAGATTTAATCACAGCAAGAGAAAAAGTAGATGACATACAAACCCTGCTCCTTTCTCTTCAGTCACCCTGCCCTATGCTCAGTCAGAGTAAACAGGTACCTGTATGGCCATATGGCCATAGCCTCCCCACCCTCGGGCCTTTGCACAGAAGTCTTTATCCTAGGAGCCTTCCTCTCCCTTATCCTCATCTTCTGCTCCAGCTTTAGGGTAGCATATAATGGTTCCCTCTGCCTCAAGTCATCTGGAGACCCCCTGGCTTCCCCATTCCCTGAGACCTCCTGTCATACCCTCCCGAGCCCCATCAGTATTTGACCCCTGTTGAGCCTTTCTGATGTATGTGGAAGCCTTTTTGTTCCTAACGAAGGGACGCCCGGACCTTTCTCTTTGCCCTGGGCAGTACACCTGGGCAGTAACACTGTTGAACCAGTTCCTGTTTTTTGTTCCTGTTTCTTTGTTCCTGAGGGCATAAGCCTGTTTTTCCACTGTGCTTCTTGGAATTCTCTATCGGGTGAACTTGGGGGTATGTATTCTGTGAACCTCAGTAGAAGTTTGGCATTCTTGTAACACAAATGACCCGAGTATGTGTTTTTTCTTAAACCTCACAGGCCTATACCAAGTTGTTGGTACCATGGTTCTTTTGTCATCACAGTTCTCAAAATCCTTGTCATGACAGGCTAGGAAGCCCTCACCAAATTCTGATCAGGAATCATATCTTGACCTGACCAAGGAGAGTTTGTGAGACAGCCGCCACATATACTAGTCTAACCCTCTCGAGTCACAAAAGAACCACTGAAAGCAGGACAAAATGACTGAGGTAGAAATCCAAGAAATACAAAGAAAGGGAGAGCAGTAGCATTTCAGGACAAGACTAGTGGCCATGCTCACAACAGTGACAAACACAGCTTGCTCAGCCACTGTGGCATCCGGTGAGCTCTGGGCACCCAGCAATCCATAAATACTACAATCTGCACTAGTTTTACTTTTTTTAGAACACTATAATCAGTTCCAGGTCTAACCTTGGATGATAGGTGCTGGCCTGCACAGAGGACTACGGAAAGAAAACAAAGTTTAGGTTATGTTTAGGGAAAATGCTCACTATGTGCTGTGGACAGGGACTGCCAGCAGTAGGCCAGGAGGAAAGACATCTCAGAAGCCCGCGGCAACTCCTTGTAAAGTAGGGAATCATCTGGGACCCTGAGAAGCAGGAGACACATCCCTCCAGAGGACCTGCCATTTGAAATAAGAGGCTGCCTGCAGTAGGCCAGGATGGAGACATCTCATTAGCCTGAAGCAGCTCTTTGTAAAAAGAAAATAAATGTTGTTCCCATTTCTCCTTACCTTAGCCCTGGACAACAGCATATAGATTTCATTTGTGCATGACTGCCTTTCAGTTGGCCTTGGTGTGCATAATTATTCTATTATATCTGACTTTCCTACTTCTTTCTCCTTCTGCTCCGGTAGATTCTGTGAAACTAGATGTTCCTTGATGTAATGATTCTTAAACAATTGGAAATTGAGGCATAGGGGCACAGCCCTAATGGCCCAGGTGCATGCTGTGTGTTCTCATCTTGGAAACAATGTAATAACTGCACAATAGTAGTTCCAGATTAATGCTTGACTTGCAAAGAAACTTTAAAGAAATTATTAGAAAATGAATTAGAGTCAACATTGGGATCTTTAGAAAGGAAAAAGTTATTGAAGTTAGGAAATAAGTTTTACATAACATTTGAGAGTGGTTCCTGGATAAGGAAGTATAGGATATATAAAAGTATATACTAGTAAAACTAAGTCAAAATGCTGGGACTCTTATGAGAATCATTGTGTGCAAGGAACAGAAAGCTAGTTGAACCACTGAGTTAAGGGTTAACTTGATTCTTTCTGGCCACTGCCTGGCAACTGCCTATTTTATTTATCATTAGAGCTTCACAGGAAAATGCAAGTAGCTGACCTCGGAGCTTTGAGCTCTGAAGTATAAATTAAAAGTTAAAGTTTAAATAATGATAAGTTTACAATTATTATTATTTTGGCCACAGGCCTGTGAATAGGGGAAGCTTGAAACTTTGGGGAACAATTGTAATTCTTAGTTCTTTTGAATTTGATTTGGCAATGATTATACAATATCTTTTTCTATCTGCTTTTGGATTATCAATAAAAGGCTGGGGCAAGAGAAAGGCTGGAAAGCATGAGAAGAGCATGTGAGGAGTGAGTGAAGAGAGAATGTGAGGTGTGTATGAAGATTGTGTGTGTGAGTGAAAGGAGAGTACATGTGATGTGTGTGAGATATGTGTGAGGTATGTATGAAGAGTGTGTGAGAGTAAAAGGGTAATGAACAGAGGTGTGCATGAACATGAGTTCAAGAAAAGAAAACTGCAATATAAAAAGCAGAATGTGCAAGAGAATTCAGAGTGTGTGCAGTCTCAAGCTGAGAGAGAGAGAGAGAGAGAGAGAGAGAGAAACTTTAAGCCTTGAAATTGCCTGTCAGTTTGTACCCAAAGAATACTCTGTGTATATTTATTATGTGCCTTCCAGATATCCCTGCTTCCAGTTGAGAACTCCTGTCCTGTGTCAAGGCTGGACCCTGGCAACTATGGTGAAGGAAAGAAAAAGTGGAGTCATTAACTCTTCAAGTAACTATTCAAGCATGTATGAAGACATAATGAAGAGAAATCTCACTCTTCACAAGTTGCCTAGGGATGAAAGTATTACTTGCTAATATTCCAGTCAAGAATGAGACTCACCCATTTCCTACAAGTGCATGCTCAGATGAAGAGACAAGCAAGTACAGTGTGTGCTATGCAAGCTTGAGTACCTGGGTTCGAACACCAGCATCCAGGAAAAAGCCAGACCTGGTACCATAAACATACAATCCCAGCCCTGGAGAGATTTGAGAAAAGGGGTTCCCCAGGGCTCACTAACTACATAGCCTAGTCCAACCAAGATTCCCAGAAAGATCGTGCTTAAAAAAAAAAAAATCAAGGTAGACCAGTAGAATGTGATGGCACACTCCTTTAATCTCAAGCACCCTGGTCTATGCAACAAGGTTCAGACCAGCCAAACGGCACAGTGAGCACTTGTCTCAAAACACAAAAAGGTGGTCTGCAAACATTGCTCTAATGTCTGCTCGGCCTGCTACCATGCTGTGATAGACTCAAGAAACTATTTTTCTTAAACAACAGCAAAATTAAGGTGATTAGTTCCTCAGAAATGATGCCTGACATTGTACCTTCCATGAAGTGTACCTACACATGTGCATGTACAAAAATACTAACGTACTTTTACACAACACACACACACACACACACGCACACACACACACACACACACACCTCTGAATCGTTCTGCCTAATACAAAGGTAAGCAGTTAAAATTGATGTTTTTAAGAGAGAAAAAAAGAGATCAGAGAGAAAAAAAATCCCAAAAGGGAAAGAAAAGGAAGAGAGACACACCACATCGTTGAGCCATGACCACAACCAGACTTATTACTGTTTTGATAGAAGACTGTTTGGATCTGATGTGTCCTTTCTTTCATGGGTATTTTAAAAGAAAACTACAGGGTAAGCACGTGTTTGCAAAGGCTTCGACTCTCGTCTCCTTAGCCACCATGACTGGAGGCATTTGAACCCTTTTCAGCCCTGATTCTATGACATTTTGTGGAATCGAGAGCATGGTTAACCCTCAGAGCTATAATAGAAACAGCCTCATGTGTAATTACCGTCTCTAAAATCGCCTGCTTCGTCTCTTTTGCTGACATGGCTTGTATATTTCACCTAAACAGCTTGAAGCTGCAAATTAGCATTTTCCAAAAAATCCTGGGTATTTTTTTAGGGGGTGGGGGAGGGACAGTAAATACTTTCCATTGTAATACTTTTGTTTCCAGGTCACTATTTTTATACTCCTATCATTTCTTGGTTAGAAGGAATATTTGTTGATTGCTCTCTGCACTTTGTATTAAGCATTGTGGGTATGAGGAGAAAGGAGAGAAATGTGCAATTATAAGGCCAGGATGCCTGCTCCTCTTGTGGGTATAAGTAACCCAGAAGAGATAGAGAAGGGGAGATGAGCGGAAGGCAGCAGAGACGGAGAAGCACGGAACCCCAGGAAGCCATCTGTCCTTAAGTGTCTTTTCAGGGAATGATCGGGTGCTGGATGGGAAGAGATAAGTTTGGAGTCATAAAGATTTGGAAAGAGAAAATCATGAGCTAAAAGACAGAGGGAACTGTTAAAAGCACTGTGTGTGCTCTACACACTTGTCACTAAGCCAGCTCAGGGGATTCAGGTCAAAGGGAAGAGTCATTGGAAAGCTCTGTAGTTGACGTATACCTTGTGGTTGTAATAATTAACACGGTCAAGCCCCTGGAATCGGTACAGGACACACCCAGACACCAAATTCTCTGAACAAAGATTTCTTACCCCAGAGGGGCGGCAGCAATAACAGCGAGCACAGGCAGGCAAGCAAGAACAGCGTTTCTGCGGGAGTGGGCTTTCAGGGGGAAAGGACGGAGTCCAGGCCAGGGTAAGTTGATAAATCCTGATTGCACATTTCAGTCAAATAACGAATTTTGATAGTTATTGGTGTTTTGTCTCAGGAATGAGTCTGGTCAAATAAATGGATAGGCCTTGAGGTCAAGCTTTAGGAAAGTAATCTAATGATTTAACAAGAAGAAAGGCAGAAGGCAAAACCTCCCACACCATGTATGCTATGCTAGAGCCCTTCAATGTTAAATTACAATTTTATGTTCTATGAACATAATTTCCTACAATAATCTCTCCATTGATTTCTATGTTCCTGACTGTGTGCTAATAAGCATGTACACACACTTGCATGTAATTCACATGATTCAGTAGAATCAATTTTAGCATCCTCATTTCACAAAGGAAGAAACTAAAGTTTAGAAAGGCCAGACAACTTACCTGACATTGAATGGTTACAGAGTCTGTTTCTCTTGTGAGTAAAAGTAACCCAAGAGATTGAAAACTTGATCTACTTAAATTTTGATACTCTAGAAAGCAGTTGTCGATACTGCCTTATACGTTACCTACCCCTCAAGCACACACTGATAATTCTTATCCCAAATGGAATATCACCCTAGTTTAGATTCTAGTAAAATGAGTCCTTAAAATTAGGTTACAACACAAAACTGAAGTTTTAGCTACCCATTACTTGAGTCTTGAAATTTATTGATATAATTACTTTCAGATTACAGATTGGGGGTTTCTATGGTTCTGCCCTCATAAAAATTAAAATTGTGTAAGAAGAGTGATGAATGGAAAACACATTTGTTTGCTGGGAACCAAGCGTAGGAAGCTCCACCGTGACCGCATCCCCTGTTCCTCAATGGCTATGATTACATGGTTAGACACGAGTCTTTGGTTAGTTACACTTCTTTTAAACCATTACTACCTACTTTTTGCTTTATTCATCCTCAGAATGCACTTATCTGTGTTGTCTGACCTTCTGCCTACTTGAGACAGCATCTCACATAGCCCGGATTGACCTGAGACTCATTGCCTTCGAATTTTTCATCCTCCGGCCTCCAGCTCCCAAGTGCTGGAATTAAAGGTACAGGACACCGGGGCTGGAGAGATGGCTCAGCGGTTAAGAGCACTGTCCACTCTTCCAGAGGTCCTGAGTTCAATTCCCAGCAACCACATGGTGGCTCACAACATCTGTAATGGGATCTGATGCCCTCTTCTGGTGTCTGTGAAGACAGATATGGTGTACTCATACATAAAATAAATAAATAAATTTTTTTTAAAAAAAGGGTGCAGGACACCATACTTGACTGACTGACTTCTCAATTCTCTTAAAATTCAGTGTCTGGATTTCATGCTTTTTGAAATACTGCTTTCCCAGAATTCAATTTCAAAAATCTGTTGTTGTTTTGTTTTTTTTATTTTGCTGTGCAGAAACAGTATATGTAATCATAGATTCTGATCAACAGTGAACTGGAAATTATCTCAACAATTGTTACTTTTGCTTGTTTCTTGTTTGATTGGTTGGTTGGTTGAGCCTCGTGGAGCCCCGGCTGACCTCCAACTTGCTGTGTCAGGAAGAGCGACCGTAGCTGCCGCTTCCACCTCCGCTTGCTCAGTGCTGAGGTGGCAGCTGCTCGCCATCCCTGGGTCACACGGTGCTAGGGATGCGACACATGGTCCACCTGCTACTCAAGTGCCCTACAGACTGAGTGAGCTCCGCACCAGTCCCTCATGCTTTGTTTTCAGCTCTGTTCACAGTGTATGCTGAACAGAATTCTGGTCTCAGTCAAAGAAGCCATCTTTTGATCCAGCTCCCTCTATCCTACTCACTTCCCGCTCAACTGGATTTCTTTAACTTCACAGGTAGCTTTTGGCACACTGCCTTCACGGTTCTTTCAAAGAAAGAACAAGATCTCTGTTGAGCTGGTTGCTAATGGAAGGATTTGCTATTACTTGTGCTTCTCTGGAGATCAGTGGAAGGGCTGGTTGTGTGCCCCTGACTTTCTGTGTGTTTCCTCCCAACGTACAGGAGTCTGGAGGAATCTTACAAAATGAACCTTTACTCCTACCCAGGATTAATAGAGTCCCAGACATCTAGATCACAGAATTTGTAGATGGAGTCAAGACTATGGTATGTCTAGATGCTGCCACATCAGACTAGAGGATTGACCCCAATACACACATGCACACACACATACATATACATATACACAAATACAGACATGGCTACACACAAGCATGCACACACACTAAATTTTTAAACACACTCATAGTTTACTTATTTTTATTACCTAATGCTAACCACTTTATATATTCATAAATCCACATAGCAGTGAGTCTATTATCCCAGACCTGGACGGCATCTCCAGTAATACCATATTTCTGACTACTGTAATTTATTTTCTGGGAATTTTCAAACTCTCCAGTTTCCCTTCACAACCTTGATAAATTTAAAATCATAGCCCGGCTGTTTTGCAGAATGTTACTTGATTTATATCTGTGTCATAATCTCAGGATTAAGCTTGGCTTTTGCACTTTTATGTAGAATATGATAGAAAAATATCCACAGAAAAACCTCTATTCTTTTTTTTCACCCCATTGTATTCCTCTGACTCAACTGTTACTATACTGCTCTCTTAACTCTTGTTTTCTGAAACTATCATTTTCTGCAAATATTCACTCAGTGGCTTTCTGCTATCTTTAAGGGTCTCTCTTCTCTCCATTGCTGTTTGTCTGTTTGTAACTGCACATAACTAAGTTGGTATTTTATTCAGTGAGATGCAACTCACTATTATATATTTGGTGCTCAAACCCAGAGAAAACTTCGATGAGTTGGTATAAGTCTCTTGGTACAGGCTTTTACCATTCTCTAAGTACTCCCTCCTGCCTGGCATTATGAGACCGTTCGGGTTGGTCTCTTTATCTAGGATGTTATAACAAAACACCCTAAACTTGGTGGCTTATCAACCTCAAAAGGTCATTTCTCACAGTTGTGATCTAGTAAGTCTAAGATCAAGAGGCCTTTCTTGAGTCATAGACTGTAATTTCCAATACATCCTCACATAGGAGAGGAGGAAAAGCTTCTCCCCAGGCCCCTTTAGAAGGTCTCTAATGCCACTCACAATGGCTCTGCCCTTGTGACCAAATCAGTTCCCAACTGTGTCACCCTGGAAGTTAGAGTTTCAACATGGGAATTCTGGAAGGATACAGTCACCATTACACTGAAGGTGGATCAAACGCTTAACAACTGGAGGCAGGGGATGCTTTAAAGCAAACTGCCAACTTCCAGAAATTGCTGATTCTCATACCAAAATACGTCTGTAATTTGAACTGAGTCACTAAAATGTTTGGGCAATGGGGAGTGTGCTCTCATCAGACTTCTGACATCCTCCACTCCGCACAGGCAGCTATGTGCACGTTTCCTACCCAACCTCAAGCCCTCATGTAGGTGATTACTACCTCATAGACCAAGGCTTCTAGAGGACAAACAAAATGCTAACTGTTTACACTTGGATCCCTGAATTCACGGCGTAGGATAACTCCACAGTGAGCCACCCAACTGGTGCTCCACTCGTCCCACCACTCTGTTGCCCCTGGCCTCCACCCTACTTTTTTCCAGTCCAGGCTGTGAGCTCCCTTCAGCAATCTTTCTAGAAATACAGACTCTACCTATCATGCCGTTCCCAGACCCTCCAGTGGTTTCCCATCACGTGCCGTTAGTGTCTACGAACAAAAAGCTGCCATGAGGTTGCCCAATCCATCCCTCTTCCAAGTCCTTTAAATAAACCCTTACTGATGCCATGGCAACCCCAGGGCTGCCATGGTGACCCCAGGATGGTTCCCTTCCGTTCTGCCCACCTGCTGCCTTCTTTCTTTGCTACCCATATCCTAGCCCTGTGCGGGGAAGCCTCACTGGTCTGCTCTACAGACCAGAGATTCCAGTCGTGGCTTTGGCCTTTGCTCAAAGCTCACTCAGCACATAACTCCTGACCTCTCCCTCCCTGTTGTGGTCACTGGATTCACCACACGTAAGTCTCTGCCCTCCTCCCCCACCTAGATTCCTGCTGCTGCCCCACCCTCATAACCTTGAGTATAGAAATAACTTCAAGTCCTGCAGAACAGACCTTTGGGGACATGGCCTCACTTCATAATCCCCTTGACTTGAAATCATTCCTTTAGGCACATCTCACTGTCCTCTCCGCCTTGTAGACAGCCCATGCTGACTCTTCCTTTCTGCATCCCACCATCTGCTGTCCAGGTAGAGGTGAGCTTTCCCTCTTGAATGTCATTTAGACATTCAAAGACCGCTAAGTTGCACTAATTTCACTGTAGTCTACTTTGAATTTATATCCCGATATCTCTCCCTGAACAATCTGGGACCGTGGGAAGAGCACGTTCTAATTACATTTCCCATGTGCCTTGGCACTGAAGCTGGTGCTGGTGAATAGAATACAGGAAGATGCGGTGGGTAAAGGACCAAGGGTTGAAGAGTCTCACCGAATCCATTGCAAATGTATTCTGTTTCTGTAAATCTAGTGTAGAGCACTCATTCCTACCATCTCAAAAACTCACTGTCTTCTTTTTTTAAGTATGCAGATCTTACTAAAGGAGAATATGGAAGAAGTGTTAGGTGTGGACCCGGCCACCCTCACCCCGCTGCTGCCATTGCTGTTTCGTTCCAGCACTTTCTGCCCAGACAGATCGCTGATCATTATGAACTTGTGATAGCTGAGTCAGCTCCCTTGTAGACATTACCAGGTCTTCACTCTAGGCATGATATAAACAGTTTTTGCCTTTATTAATTGTTATTGTAGCAAAAATTCTTAAGAGTGGAATATAATATAATCTAATTTCACCCAAATATAATTTCATTTCTGGTGCTTGGCGGGACTTGTTGGAAGGATGCAAAGACTTTTTTTTTGTCACAAAGATTCAATTTTTAGCTAAGATCTCTTCCACACTCAGTCTCTTCTTATTGTCCTAAACTCTGAGCTCCTGGAGTATGAAAACAGGTCTCATATTTATGTTTAAAAAATAGTTGGCACCTAATAAATATTATAAATATATGAATAAGCAGAAATAATTCCCAGGTGTAGTGGGGTACATGTTTAATCTCAGTACTCGAGAGGAAGGGGTAGGTAGGTCTCTGCGAGTTCCAGACTACCCAAGCCACATCTTGAGACACTCTCACAAAAAACAAAATAGCATTTTATTACATTTATTATTACATATTCCTAGAGAAGAAAACCTCAAGGGTTTGTTTCTCACTGCAAAATTATAAATTATGTGTAAAGTATAACTATTATGAATAAATAGCATAATTACGTGAATTAATTATGAGTATGAATAAAGTTTGGAGCGCATAAGAGTTCTGTACACACAGCCCACACTTGAGCAGGCAGGCAGAAATACTTTTGAGTTAGATGGTGTGTTGAGGATGATGGTGTTGCTAGCAGAGGCCTGCTTAGTCCAGTCCTTTCGCTTTTACCTGTGTCTAAAGAGTTCTAATTTCTGTTTGCTCTGTTTTCTGTCCTTTCCAAACCCCTGGCAATTGAACCCACAGTCTCCCGAATGATAGACAAGTGCATTCCTACTGAACCATCCCAGCCCAAGACACCTGAGCATGCCCACTCTAGCACCCTCATCCACTGAGCCACCTCACCTGCTCCCTAAACACTCAGCTCTGGCTTTCAGTATAGTGTTCGTTTACTGGAGCATTTGGAAGAGGGTTTTGGAAGGAAAATGGTCTCACTGCTTGTCACTGTACAGAATGCAGAGAGCTCTGATGTTTGTAGAGTTTATAATGTAATAGTGAAACACAGACATTTAACAAAGAATATTTACCCTCATTCTTCAGAAGGATGAAAGGTCTTACATCTGAAGTCAAATATAATCATGCCAAATAAAAATGACATAATTACATAAGCCAACAGCTACCTTCCTGGGGGCGTTTACACTTAACTGGAATGTTCCGGTTGGGACTGCTGGAGTTGATTGCTTCCACGCCTTAGAACAGTCCTGAGTGCTGGGGAGATGGCTCAGTGGGTGGAGTCTGCTGTAGAAATATGGGAACCTGAGTTCAAATGTCTAGCACCCATGTAAAGCCAAGTGCAGTTGTAAGCATCTGTAATCCCAGCACTCCTACAGGGAGACAAAAGGCAGAAGCAAGAGAATTCCTGGGGGCTGGCAGGCCAGCAGGAAGCAACAGAGAAGCCATCCCTGCTTCCGACAATAAGAGAGACATGACAACCTATCTCCTGGCCTCCCCATGCTCACCAGGACACATGCCTCTCACACACATGCACACATGAACCACACGTAGCAAGAGACAAGAATAGTGGGTATCAGAACCTTCCAAAAGTACCTAGATCACTTTACTCCAGTTTTGCTTCCAAAGTGGAACTTACCACACTTTTTCACAGGCTAGAGGTAAGAATATCTTTTTCTGTCTTTTGCCCTCCAAATTTCAGAACAGCACCCCTCCGTGGCAGCCCTGGTATGTTTGTATCACCTGGGAAGAGGGGCTTTCCACTGAAGAGCGCTTTTAGACTGTGGGCGTGTGTGCGGAGCTTTTCCTTTGACTGAAGATGGATGTCAGTCACTTTGGATAGCGCTGGCCTGAGGCAGAAGGGTGTATAAGAAGGCAATCCGAGAAGGCCATGAAGAGCAAGCCCCTAAGCAGTGACCGTCGCTAGTCTCTGCCTCATTTCTTGCCTCTAGTCCCTTTTTAGCCACCCTGATGATGATCTAAACAAATCCTTTTGTCCCCTAAAGTGATTTTGGCCAGCAGTTTTTGATGCTGACAGAAATCAAGCTAAGGGGTTGGAGAGATGGCTCAGTGGTTAAGAAAACTGACTGCTCTTGTAGAGGTCCTGAGTTCAAATCCCAGCAACCACATGATGGCTCACAACCACCTTTAATGGGATCTGATGCCCTCTTCATGTGTGTCTGAAGACAGCGACAGTGTACTCACATACATAAAATAAATAAATACATCTAAAAAATGAAAAAAGAAAAAGAATCAAGCTAAGACACCTGGCCTCTCTGTGTTCCTTTCTGTTGGTGTCATCAAGATGCAGTGGTAGAACATATTTTGGGGAGGAAATAGGAGGGCAACATGAGCCACTGTAAGGAAGTGTCAAGACTGCCTGCTTGTTCACAGTTGGCTGCTGTACAGGAGGCTGTAGAGGCCACAAAGGCTTAACATTTTGTGAATGGTTGTTGTAATGCCTTTTACCTTTCTGAAGCCAAAAGGTCATTAATTCATTAGACAAATGCAGGTGCTTTTCACTATCGAACAATCAAGAAGCCTATGATTTAGTTAGCTGAAGGAGGATAGTCGATGTCTTTTCCTTTCTTTTCTTTTCTTTCTTTTTTTTTTTGAGATGTGATTTATTTATCCCAGAATATACGTTTAATATGATGTCTCTATCTAACAAACTTCGATTGCTCCTCAGACCCTGCAGCTTTAGCTCCCATGTTCTCTCCTCCATTTAGCAAAGGACATGAGAATGCAGTAAGGAGAGAGAGATCACAGAGGGTATAACTTCAAATTTGTCTGAATATGAGGTTTTAAGAGGTATTGGTGATAAGTTCCTTACAACAGATTTCACAGATGAGTTCCAAATGATAGATGTCGTAGGACAAAGCACTGGGGACAAAGACAGTTATGAATGATCCTCAGGACTGGCATATTCTTGATATTTTTTCATATTTTTATTTTCTTATCTCAGACTCCACGATTATACTCACTCAACCGATTCACTGATTCTCCAGTGTTAGCATCGGGACCACCTGAAGAGATTTAGGACTTACAGTGAGGTTTGCTACGTTGTTCCGTGGGTAAGCGAACTTGATGGTAAGCCTGATGACTTGAGTTGGATTCCTGGGACTCACATGATGGAAGGAGAGACCACTGATTCCTTCAAGTTGTTCTCTGGACACCATACAGGCACCTCTTCTACCCCCGAACACACACACAACAGCGAATTTACTAAAAGCCACTCAGCCTCCAGGCACTGAAAGAAAAAGCAGCAGAGCTGAACTCATATGCACTAACCTCTCCCCTACACTGTGCTAAGATCTCAGTGTCATGACTCACCCCATGCTTTATAAGTTGGTATTGTTCCCCTATTTAAAAGATAAAGATATCACAGCCAAAAGAGTTGAATCAACCTGGTGGTCGATCATATGCACAGGAGTCAAAATTAGGACCTGAACTGCCAAAGCTTAGAAAACATAAATAAAACATTTTAAAGAAATAAATGAAGCCCTGAGTGGAACGATCTGCAAGTATAGAATTTATGCAAGGACGACAAAGGGTTACAAGCCAGGGTACGTGCCCAGCAAGCCACAGGGTAGGCTACACCCAAAGAGGGGTAAGAAGGTTTTGTTAGGAGGAAAAACAAGGAGAAATAGAGATGAGCAGTCTGGCTGCGGAAGGCACAGGTTTTGGAGACTGGAGGGAAAGCTTTGTTCTGATTGGCTGACACCTTAAATCGTGTTAAAAGCAAGGAACTAGGTGGAGGACATGGTTTTGAGGCTTACATTGTCTTCTTCTGATCACACGGAAAATGTGAGTTTCCTTCCCACATATATCCCTGGCTTTTAATTTTCTCTGAATCAGACAAGAGTGGCTTCATCCGTTTCTCAGACCTAGAATGCCAGGTGCCAAGTGGCACCAACAAGCACTGCCCTGTAAGGCTGACGAGTTTGCACGTGAGGAGGAGCCTCTCTAGAGCTCCTAGACGTGAAATCATTTGTCCATTCTCACACTGCTAGGAAACACCTTGCAATTTAACCCCTGTCTTTCTGGCCTGCCAACCATTTTCCAGATTAAAGACTATAAGGCCAGGGGCTGAGGAGATGGCTCAGTTAGTGACACACTTGTCAGTAAGCGTGAGGACCTGGGTTCCACCCACAGAATCTATGTTAAGAAACTAGCAGAAGGGAGGCCTTGATCATGTGTGCATCTTCAGTCCTTACCCAAGCCTCTGGACGAAGTGGTTGAACCCACCAAAACAAGTACGGTAGCATGCTCTTATGACCCCGCTGCTGAGGACAGGGCCGTCCTAGCTTATTTGCAAGCTCCATGCCAGTGAGGAGTCTTTTCTCAAAATAAAAGTCCTCTGGGCTCTACACACATGTGCATCTGTCCCTGCACACATGAACACACACACACACACACACACACACACACACACACACACACACACACACACACACATGGATGACTCTGAACTAACCAGAGCACACTTAAAATGGTGAGTATTGTCTAGTATTCTGGGTAACAGACATAGCTCCAGTGTTGTCTCACTGAAAAGCCTTCTAGCAGTTATGGGGTCACTCTCCGCCCTCATCAGCATGAGGTTATGTAAAGTTGCCTTGTGTGTGCTGGAATCACCAGCAGCAGCAACACCAGCAGCACCACCACCACCACCAGTAGCAGCAGCAGCAACACCAGCAGCAGCAGCAGCAGCACCAGCACTGGCAGTGGCAGCACCACCAGCAGCAGCACCATCTCCTAAGAAACGTAGAGGGAAATGCAGATACAGGACGCTGAAAGTTGACTTGAAAGTGTAGACAGCTCAACTGTATTATAATCCAACTATGTTCAGATCATTTAACTTTTTTTTTAAAGTGGACCTATTCATTCGTTCGTTCTTTTACAGCAGGGCGCGGAAGGTGCCATGACGCACACGTAGGGAGTTTGTAAACATATTGCTCTCCACCGCGTGGATCCTGGAGAGTGCACCCAGGTTAGCAGACTTGCCGTTGGTGCAGTAGAGGCTCAGTAAAGACTCACTGAGCCATCTCACTAGCCCCTGCTCTTTCTATAATCATAACGGAAAGGGGGTTCTTGAAAGTAGGGCTTACCAAATGGATGAGATTCAAATAAAGCCCATACCGATTCCTCTACATAGCTAACAAGTGTCATTAAAAGTAACCACTTCTCTCCCTTTATGATTTGGTCAATCACAGAGAATGAAGCTTTCCCTGATCCCTGTGCATGGCTGTTACCCCGTCATCAGGGGAGAAGAAACAAGCTGTGTAATTACCATTTGAGACATGAATCATCACTTGCAGGGCCCAGACCTATGTGATTCTATAAAAGGAGCTTGGGGTCTGAGTGCCAATGTGCAGTCTGCCGTCCCCTGAGCTGATACAATCACCAATCGACCAAGAGGAGATGAAGGTGCTACCTGCCTCTGGCCTTGCTGTCCTTGTCACAGCTTTAAAGTTTGCCACTGCAGCCCCCACCCTACTCGCAGCCACCCCTAGGACCTTCAGGAGCAACTACCACCTCGCACAGGTTTGTGACTCTCTGTCCCACCCCCTCTTTCCTCTCCTAACCCAGAACACCCAACAGGGCATAAGAAAGTAAACAAAATTATTATTTTTAAAAAACCATTTTACACCTCCACAGAAGCCCCGTGAGCCATGCCATCTAAGGTCACTGCCTGGTCAGGTGCATGAGCTGCATGGCTGAGTTAACAGCTGAACAAAACACCTGTGAGGGTGGCTCGCACCCTACAGAACTTGAGTGTGGCTATACAATGTACGAAACTCAAAAACAAGTATTTAAGGAAGAAATATAAAGACTGAGGCAGGCTGTGAATTTAATACCGAGTGCTTAGCAGCCACAAGGAAAAGGCGTTTTATGTTCACATTTTGAAAAATGACTTTTATGGTCAAGGTGACCTTGGTCAGAATTGAGACAGGCCATGCTTCCTTCTCATTTGGGAGTCTTTTCCCCCTAGTCTGTGTTTCTCCACAACCTTTACCTCAACTTTACTTTCTGTCCTGTGGTCTCTCCTATCTGACTGTGGTGTGAAGGAACTGATACAACCAACCATGCTAGAATTTTGTAAAGATTTCATGGTTGAAAATCATCCCAAATAGAGAGAAGTTGGTTAAAGGAAGTTAGTGGATTTCTAATGACAGAATTCCTAGCAATAGAGAAAGGTGTTGTAGATGTGCCATCTGGGCCAAACATCTGATGAAACTACAGCTTGCATGTGATTCCATCTCTGCCTGTGGCTACTGTCCTTCTGTCCATGTACCCATGGCCAGCTTGGGCCCAAGGGCTAGAGACCTATGCATGCTGAACTGTCCCCTATGTACACTGGACTGTCCTCATGCACACTGGACTGTCCCCTATGCACACTGGACTGTCCCCTATGTACACTGGACTGTTCCTATGTACACTGGACTGTCCTCTATGCATGCTGAACTGTTCCTATGCACACTGGACTGTTCCTATGCTGTCCCCTATGTACACTGGACTGTCCCCTATGTACACTGGACTGTCCCCTATGCACACTGGACTATCCCCTATGTACACCGAACTGTCCCTATGTACACTGGACTATCCCCTATGTATATTGGACTGTCCCCTATGTACACTGGACTGTCCCCTATCCACACTGGACTGTCCCCTATGCATGCTGAACTGTCCCTGTATACACTGGACTGTCCCCATGCACACTGACTGAACTGTCTCCATTAATTGTTTTGCCACTCACCCATTCTGGTCAATCAGTTTCTTTTACAACATGAGAGAAGTCAGGGAGCATTTGCCACAGCAATTCTGCATATAATTAACAGAAGATGCCAATATCAACAGTAGATGCCCACTTCCACAGAAATCCCAATATTAACAGTAGGTACTCATTTGAGTCTAACTTTCTTTGACCAGAGCCATATGTAGATGAACTCAATTCAAAGTAGCTCTGGTTACTAAAATTATAAATTGTGTTTTACTGGGACCCTCATGAGTCCTTTCTCTCCTAATGTAATTCCCCCCTCCAGAATCATGCTTCTCTAATTCAGAAACTATAGAGTCTTTGTGATACCCCCTTCCCGACATATATTACATGCTGGTGCTCAGTCAGAATAGAAATCGTACAGTGAGAGAGAGGTTCTGATCCTAGTCCAGGGTTTGGGAAAATGTCCTTCTACCAACCAGTCCTGGGCAGATCATTGTATAGGCTCTTGTGCTATAATGGCTGACTACAGTCTGTAGAACCAAACATATTGACCACAGTCCTTTACAGAGAGAATAAGATGGTCCCATTCTAGATAGGAATGAGGACAGAAAGTTTTGGTGAAGGCATCTTTCTTAGTCTGATCAATCAGGGTTCAGGTAGGGAGAGAGGCACATTTCAAAAGAACGGTGTGGCTAGGATGCTGGGAACCATTAGAACATCTTGATTTCTTTCTCTCCAAGTAAGCCAGTCCTCCTTAGTCTCCATTATACCCTTGATATCATAAAAATTTGTCCATATCTTGACACCTAGTTCCTGCTGCAGAGCTTCCAGGCATCAGCTCAGGAAAGACCATTTTCTCTTGGAGGACAAAGGTGAGGGAAGATCTTTCATGTTAGGCCAGAAACTAGAAATAATCTGTGAACCACCTTGTAGCTTACAGAAATATTCACCAACCTTGTGAGCTTATAGAATCACAGATGCAAACAAGCCGTCTGTGTAGTTACTGTTACCTCGCTGGACAACATGAATGAAGAGAGCCAACGTCTCTGCCCTCATGGCACTGACAGGGGTAGGGAATGGCTGCTCTTATAGCACTGATGCGGGGCTGGGCAGGGCAGCTGGGAGGGTGCAGTGAGAAGGCACACAAGTCACTCGAGTGTTCAAGCTTGTTTGAGAAAGTGGGAAGAGACACTGGTAAGAGATAGGAGCTGACTGGGGTGTGGGCAGTTCAGGGAAGCCTCATCTCAGAGACAACCACATCTGAGACGAACCAGAACTAAAGAAAGAGCTCACCTCGTAAAATCTGGAGATAAGGAGGCTGAAAAAAGCATCCTCACGTGCAGAAGTCCAGCATGGAAGAATGTTGGGTACAGTCACTACGTGGCTAGAGCTAAGAGGCTATGGAAGATGTCACGAGGTCATGAACAACTAGGAAGTATCTTCCACACTGGTCTTTTCTTCCTAAAATCACTAGCTAAGAAATATAACACCAGAGACCTCTGTCCCAAAACCCACAGACATAAACATCGGCTAGTGAGTATGTAAAGTGTTCTTACTTAATTTATTTAATGTTCAGTTGTATCCTTAAATTAAGATGCATTAATATGAATTGAGGCCATGAAAGTGATACAAGAGGCTGCAGGTACAGCTAAGGATATAGCTCATTAGTAGAGCACTTGCCTAACATGCCTGAGGTCCTTGGTTCAATCTCTCTCTCTCTCTCTCTCTCTCTCTCTCTCTCTCTCTCTCTCTCTCTCTCTCTCACACACACACACACACACACACACACAGAGAGAGAGAGAGAGAGAGAGAGAGAGAGAGAGACCCAAATACCTAAACTTCCCTACAATCAAGGATTTGTCTATTTTAAGGGGTTTCCTTGCTTTTTAAAATAGTGCAGATGTGTTTCTTATGATGCTGTTGTATCTTGATAACCTCATCATAGGTTCAAAACATCATGAGTCTAACAGTTTACTAAAAGGCTTTTGTTTAATAAGACAGCAGCTTGTTACTGTGCAGCTAGGGGCTGTGGTTTGGGGCTAAGGCTCAGGATCCAGAGAGAACCCCTCATTGTACATTGCCAGCCTCGGAAAGACCGAGAGGAAACATTTATAGTATGGTTTGTACTGAGAGAACATCACTTTCACTCCGTTATGAAGTCAAAAATCATTAAGTCAGCCTACCATAACATGGGACCTATCTGGTGGTGTTGGCATAACATTTAAAACGGCCTTCAAAATTGTCTCTAAAAGTAGTATAATTCTCATTTACCACGCAGTCATGAGAAATTAAACCATGCAAGTCAAGTTCCTGGACTCCAGGACCCTTGGTAGCACTTTGTTTTCTGGGTTATACATTTTTAATTGTTATTATCTTTAACTATGGGCTTCTACTTTTCTCACAAAATATTACATCAAAGAACGTTTTGGCTTCTGTGTTATTTCCGTGACTTTATTTCTAAAGAGTCACAAAGAGGCACTAAAGGGACAGCTCGGAGTTCAATCCTCAGCATCCACACGGCCACTCACAACTGTCTTGCAACTTCTTCCAGGGCATCCGATGCTGTCTTATGGCCTCCACGGGCTCCTGCATGCACACAGTGCACATATACTTACCCAGGAACACACATATACATGCAAAACCTTTAAAAATATATTAATTAGCCAAACAAGTATTTCTGAATATGTGCACATTAGCAGTTCCTTGCCCGTTGTTTTTGTTTATCCTTACACTGGTGGGATCAGTACTTCAGTAAACAGATGGGAAGCTGAAGCTGGCAGAAAGCTAAAGCAAGAGAAATTCAAAGAATCATGTGAGTTTGTGGTGCAGCCCGCCCTTGAACCTATGACTTTCAGACAGTATCTACATTATTATAAATCTCTTTGGATGACTCATAGACAAAAATAAAGGAAACTGTTGGAGGAAGTGTGCCCCCGTCATTCCTTAACCCAGTTACACTCAGGAAGGATATTTCTAAGTGTCCATCAGCCAGCAGATGGCCCCATCTTAGCTCCCATTACTCCTATCCCCGTCAAACTCTAGAAAGGAAGCTGGCAGAGCATGGCTTGGAAGAGAATGCTAAGACTTAGTGGTTTTAGCGGTGGGGGAATTAGACAGAGTGGTGGGTCATAGCATGAAAGTGTGGCCTACAGAGCAGGACAGATCTACATGGACCAAGTGCCAAATAGAACATTTGACTCCAAAAAGGATGTCAACGCCTTGTCACCAGCGCTGGCGAGAAATCCCCAGAGTGTTGGACTCTCCTTAATCCAGAACATATGGCAATCCTCCAAACTCTCCTTCATGTCATTGCAGTGACGAGGTTCTGTTCCTTCATTAGCTAGAAATAACCCTGGACTTTATTTCATTAAAATAGGCTGGTTTTCTATCTACTAAATTCAGCCTTAAACCTTCAAAGCTATAGGTTTGGCATCCAATGACTATTTTAAAGAAAAAGAAAAACATTTTATCTACACTATTTTTGTGTAGATTCACAGAAAAAAAAACATAAAAATATAATCGAAAACAGATTCCCCAAGTTTCCTTATCAGTGTGTAAACATCACTAATGCTTTAGTCTCTGGCTTCCAAATGGACTGGCATTGCCCAGGGTGAGACTTTGGGCAAGGCAAGCAAATGCCTGGTTTTGATTTTGAGGTTCATCAGTCTGTTTCTTTTTTAGCTCCTTATATATTCTTTGAGAATTTCATACACGCAAACAATATATTTCAACCATATCCACCCCAACCTCCAGCTCCTTGACGATCCTGTCCACAGCCCCCACTTCAGATCCTTTCGTTTTTAATAAATAGCCCTGAGTCACTAAGTGCCACCCATACACTCACAGGTGTGGGCCATACCTGAGGCATGGTCAGCCTGTCAGAGACCACACCACCAAGAACACTGACTACCCCTCCACTGCTGGGGGTGGGAATGGGTCAGCATGTGCTCCTCCCCAGAAGATCTTGTTATCATGTAAGTCTTTGAGGGTTTTTAGGGCTTTTTGCATGGATTTTAGGGTGTGGGGTGCCCGGTGTTTGTAAAAATGTTTTACCTACCCTGATTATAGAGTCTGTAGTAATCCTCTCACTGGTTTCCCCCTCTTTGTGACTATGTCACTTTAACAGTAGCAGGAAATATAGTCTTTGCCTAATTTCTCATGAACATCTCCCTTCTACGGTCACTTCTCATGAAGCATACAGCAGAAGGTCAAGCATAACACATTCTGCAACAAGGGGGTAAATGCGTGAAGCTGAAACATCTCAGAAACACAGAGCCACCGGTCTTAGACACACTTCTCTATCCTCTGTCCTTGGAGGCACGTAATTGAGATGTCACTTTTAAGTTGCTGTAGTAGCAACTTGTGCACAAACAAAAAGCTCTCAAAGAAGCTTCATCCTAAAACAAACAGACATGTAAAATCCTGAGCACAGATGGAGACAAATTCCCAGGCTGTCAGAGCTCCTAAGTCTAGGTGGAAGGCCTAGGAGTGATGTGTGGCCCGTCCTTTTCCTCACAGAAACTCATCTTAGCTGCACCTATTCACGGTTATTTATGTGCATGTGTTATGTGAGAGCATACCACATATGTGTGGTTCACAAAGAGGCATCACATCTCCTGGAGCTTTTGTAGTCAGCTGCGAACCAAACTCAGGTCCTCTGGAAGAGCACCAAGCACTTTTAACTGCTGAACCATCCCTCTAGCTCCTTAGCTAAACTTAAGAGGTGATCACCACAAAATGAACTCTTCTTACAGGCAGGACAGCGAGTTAGGAAACAGAGCTTAAACAATAGCACAGCCAACTTGATTGCAGAAAACTTATGAGCACAGGAGGGCATAAAGGGGAGAATAACAGTCACCTGTAATTGCCCCACCCACTGACAACCAACACTAATCGCCAGACCTCCCTACCTCTCCTCATCATTTACAGCATGTACTTTATTTCTGAAATTCCTATAATCTGATAGAGGTGTCTCTTCTGTTTTACTCTGTGTTGCTGTTTCGTTGAGAACATTCTCTTTTATCTTTCAAAATACGATCTTAAGATGTGCCTCACTTTGTGTCACATGATATATAATAGTATTTCTAACAAGTCCCCTGTTGTAGGCGGGGATATATCTTAGAAGTATTTGCACAGCAGGCCACAGCCTCCAGGTTCATGCCAAGCACTGCAAAACCAAACAACCCCCATGCTATAAAACACGAATCTTGCCTCCAACTGCGTTTCTGCACCCTGCATAGCCCAAGTCACCCTAATCCCAACCCAACGTCCACAGCAGTGGTGAGCAGGTACCCTAGAGCTTTGAAGTCTGATCCTGCAGGTGAATTGATCATTTGGGCAAGGGGGTTAATATTTTCCTGTTTATTCTTTGAGGGTTTCATTAATGTACACAATGTAGTTTGACCATGTTCATCCCTCACTTCTGCCTTCCAATTCCTCCCAAATTCATCCCTCCCCTCCCCCTCTCTCTGTCTCTCTTTCTCTCAATACATCGGAACCTAATTCACCCACTGGAACATGGCTGACCTAGCAGAAGGCATACCTCTAAAGAACCCTGACCCTCCTTCCTTTAGCAGCCATCACTGGTCAATGCCTCAGCCAGAGAAGGGCTCATGGGCCCCTCCTGAATCCTGCTGGAAGGTTGACTTGCTTGACTTTGTGCAGTCCCAGCTGTCACAGGCAGAGGTCCTGCTGCGTCCAGAAGACACTGCTCCATCCCACTCCTCCTTGGACTCTGTCTCTCTGTCTTTCCACCCCCTCTTACCATAATACTCCCTGAGCCTCATTTACAGAGAGGATATTCAAGAAGCCTATTAATTTGTGGCTTGTTTTCTCTGCCTCAGTGGGTATCAAACTTATGTCAGGAAACCCACCACTTGAAAACAAAGGTTACCCCACAACACACCAAAACTTGGTAAAATCTTCAGCCTAAACTGGGCAGCAGTAGCAAATGCCTTTAACCTAGCACTTGTGAAGCAGACATCTCTGTGAGTTTGAGGCCTGCCTGATCTACGTTTCAGAACAACCAGGGCTAAACAGAAAAACCCTGTCTTAGGAAAGAAAAAGGAATATTCAGCCTATAATTGACCTCTTACCTTTGTGTTTAATAATGAGAGGTTGAAGTATAAGTGCTCTTTTTTTAGAATTATTTATTTTATGTATATGAGTACAGCTCCCTTCACACAAACCAGAAGAGTGCATCAGACCCCATTACAGATAGATGGTCATAAGCCACCATGTGGGTGATAGGAATTGAACTCAGGACCTCTGGAAGAGCAGTCAGTGTCCCTGAGCCATCTCTCCAGCCCACATAAGTACTCTAGAAAAAAATACTCATTTCATAGTACACACCATGTGTTACACATTATGTGATCAATAATGGCGCACCAAGACAGAAAATGGTGGTGCATTCCTTAACCCCAGGATTTGGAAGACAGAGGCAAACAGATCTCTGTGAAGTCAAGGCCAGCTTGATCTACAGATAGGGTTCCAGGACAATCAGGGCTACAAAGGGAAAACCTGTCTCAAAAAACTAAAAAAAGCTTTAAAAGGTAAAAAGGATGGCATACCAACATCAACCTGTGGTCTCCACATGTACCCACACAAACAAGTGCACACGCACATGTGTACACACACATACCCAAAAAATGGGGAAGAAGGAAAAGTAACAGTTTACAAGGCTCAGTACTGAAGGATAAGCATTAATAATTTTGGACATACTGAAGTGCCATCTGTACAAATATGTCTAAGTTATTTCAATAAAAATATGTGCCCTATTTTTATATGAAGAATACGGTCCTGTATCGCAGCTGAGTATGAGTGTTCTCCAACCACACCATAGATGAGTCTGTCCGCCTATCTGTTTCAGGCCTATCTCGACAAGTATTATACAAAGAAAGGAGGCCCCCAGGCTGGCGAGATGGTGGCAAGAGAAAGCAACCCCACGGTCAGGAAGATTAAGGAGCTACAAACATTCTTTGGCCTCAGAGTCACTGGGAAGTTGGACCAGAATACGATGAATGTGATCAAGAGGCCTCGCTGTGGAGTTCCTGATGTGGCTAACTACCGCCTCTTCCCAGGTGAACCCAAATGGAAAAAAAATATTTTGACATACAGGTAATGAGATTCAAAGAGAAAGACACACCTCGCCCTCTTCTTTTCTGTCCAAGGTCTCTTTCGATCTGTAGGAAAGGCAGAATCCTCAACAGCCAGAAGAAAGAATAGCAACTGTCTAGGTCTCTGTTGAAAACTCTAATCCCAGGATAACTGTCCACTTTACCCACTACAGGTCTGACCAACTGGGAACAGCTCAATGATGTTTAAAGTGAACTAACTTAGGTAGCATTGAGAACCCTTTAATCTGCCTAGCTGAGCTAGGCTAATCAGCCAGCTCAAGCCAAGGAGAGCCAATGGTTGTTAAACTGCTCTGGGAACCCTTGAGGAGAATTTGGCTGAGTGATCTGTTAACCGCTATTAGACTATATCCACAAGGTGCCACTGAGAACGGAGAAAGCAAAAACAACAAAACGGCCATGAAAGGTTAACCAAGGTGCGAGGAACAAGAGTTAAGGCCTTAAAAAAATAAAATAAATTCATGAAGTGTTTTCCTCATATTTTCAGCGGTGTCCTAGAATCTTAGCCTGTAGATGACATGAAACGTGGAGACCTGCACAATTCTGCGGTGAATAACGCAACCCACAGCTCTCAACCCTGCAGACAAGCCTCTGGCACCAGCATGCCTCTCTGAGACCCTAGAGGCTGTCTTGATACTTTGCAGTTCCTGGATGTCAGGATAGCTTCTTGGAACAAACACCAGATGATTAAACCTGAAAAGCCGCAGCAGCGCACTCCCGCGTACGGCTCTGAGAGCAGACAGAGGGCTGGGCTAAGGTTTCTGTCTAACCACAAAATGCAGGCCTTGATCACCGTCATTATCAGCCTCCTTGAGATGGTGAGGGCTAGATAATACACCACACTGCGATGCCTAGAAGCCTGTCTAGCACAGAGTGCATTCCAAGAGCACTGCTTATGATTATCAGCTGCTCGCGCTCTCCTCCATCTGGAGACTCCGGGTCAGGACTTTCTCTTCTTCTTTATTATTCTTTCCCTCATCCTTATCTTGGCTGATTCAACTTTCATCTTCAACTCCAGAATACAGTCGATCTGCCTATCATAGAAGGGCGTAACAAGGTACTAACTGTCTAGCCTGGTCCTAAATCATAGGTTTGTATGACAAAGGGGTATGGTATGTTTTGTATCATTAAATAGAACTGAGCAATTTCTCATCTTTTCTGTCTTTTAGGCACCCTGGGGTTTTGACTGTGCCCGCTCCCTGGGGTCATAACACCTGCATGAGCATCACTAAGATAACTCGCTAAAGTACAGATTTCAGGACAAGGCTGGCATGCTCAACAAGCCTGCTGGGCAGTTGTCGTGGCTCCCAAAACTGAGAGTCCCTTAGACAGCTAGAGGGCAGCTAACTCTGTCCTTCCACCTGCCACGCACGTCACCTGTGTGAGACACTGGAGCCACAGCTAGAGAAAGTGACCTCAGTCCAGCCTCCAAACTCGGCTGCTGAACATGTGCAGCCATTATTCCAGCCCAGCCCAGAATCCTAGGGGAAATTCTCTCGCTGCCCTTCTTGTCCTTGTGGCAGAAGCTGAAGGTCTTGTGCTTTAGAGCGGGAGGAACCCTGAGAGCCTGAGATCCACCAATTCGGTTTCTGCACACCGTGTGTCCAAAAAAAAAAAAAGAACTACATGCTCCTGAAGTGTTCAGCCCCCTTTTCAGCCCAGTGAGCACTCTGTTTCTAGGCTAGCACATTCTCTTTAAGAAAAATACACACAAGGCCAGAGAGCTGTCTCACGGTTAAAAGCACTGGCTGCTTTTGCAAAGGACCCAGGTTCAATTCTCAGGACCTACAAGGCAGCTCACAACCATCTGTAAATCTAGTGCCAGGGGGAGCCGTCCATTTTCCGGCTCTCATTAACACTGCACACACAAAATGCATGCAGGCAAAATACCAATACACATAAAATAAAAATAAGCCTTAAAAGAGTTTTAAATTTTAAATTTTTAAAACTTTTTAAATGTAAAAACTCTCTAATTCTGTCTGTCTCTGGCTCTCTGTCTCTCTGACTGTCTCTATCTCTCTCTTTCATACACACACTCACACACTCACACACACACACACACACGCATGCACGTATGCAGTCATGTACTCACACACACACACACTCACACACTCACACTCACACACTCACACACTCACACACACTCACACACACACACACACACACACACACACACACACACACACACACACACACACACACGCACACACACACACACACACACACACACACACACACTCACACACACTCACACACACACACTCACACACACACACACACACACACACACTCACACACTCACACATACTCACACACACTCACATACACAGTCATGCACATACACACACACACACACACACTCACACACACACACACACTCACACTCACACACACCCACTCATACACACACACACACACACACATACACACACACATACACACACACACTCACACACACACACACTCACACACGCACTCATGCACTCACACACACACACTCTACTACCTAACCCTGGGGAATTCCCATTGGTCTTTGATAAAGAATTTATAGCAAAACCTCAAATAGCAACAAGAACTGCTTTCAGAGTCTGGACTGTCTCTGCCTTCTGGGTCTGCCCTAATGTCCTGTGTGACATGAGACAATTCAAGCTGCTCCAAAGCACGGTAAGAACTGCGGATTCAGAACAAGAGCCATAGTGCAACATGGAGACAGAGGGGCTGTGGTCTGTGAGCAGTCTGGGCAGTGCCCTCCCCTTCTCCGTTTGAGAACAGTCACTAAAACATAAACATCTGCTTCTTCTTTGTCTAGAGTCTCTAAGTACACACCTTCCATGAGTCCTACCGAGGTAGACAAGGCTGTACATATGGCCCTGCACGCATGGAGTACGGCTGTCCCTCTGACCTTCGTGAGAATACACTCTGGGGAAGCAGATATCATGATATCTTTTGAAACAGGAGGTATTGTACTATTTCTTGGGTTCTATCTGTAATGCCAAGGAGAACTGCCCCAAACTTGCTCCTTGCATATATTTATGGAATGATCAGCACAGGACTCCATCGCACAGTGTTAGGATGGGCAGAGGCCAAGACCATAGCAAAAACAGCATCATGACAGAAGGTAGGACTGAGCAAACTTAGCACCGCTTGCCACTTTGGCCGCCACTGTGGGACAGACTCACGGAAGTGCACTTTCACTGTGGTTCTGTCCCATGATAGGACAAGTCCTATGCACTTTAGTTTTCCCACTGGCTAGGGGCCACCTGACTCCAGTATTTCCCATAATGACTTTGATCAATATCATCTGGTTCCCAAGATTCTCCTACCTGGAGTCCCCACTGAGGAAATCACTTCCCCCGGGAACCCTGAGACAGCCCCTCTATGCCGCCCCACCTGAAACTCTACACACACAAAATAGCTACAGAGATGGCATTTGTGTCTCACCCATGCTTGAACACTGCCTTTGAGAAGTACATAGTATGCTTGTCTCTACCTGCCTGCTTCTGCATTCCCCCACACACCCTGCTACAGAGAAGCCTGGCTTCGAATGCGACTGGTAAAGCTCTGAGTCTTTGCAGAAAAATATGCAGGAAGTAGATGAAACCAGAGACCACTGAGGTTCTCTCCAACAGTGAAGTTGACTGTCACTGCTTCTCCCTCTCTGGATCCTGTTGCTGAGTCCCCAAGACATTCTGAGCCTGAGCTGATTCCTATATGATTTTGCTGGGGCAGAATTGGGGGAGGAGGGGGTGTTTGGGAGTTAGGGAGAAGAGATCAGGAGAGTCGTGAATATGGCCTTCAAAAATGGCCTTGATTGGTCCTGTTCCTGCCAAACATCCGAGGGCACTTGTTGAAATGGAAGGACATTGTAAGTCAAGGTAGACTTAGGGAATATAGCATTGACTTTCTTCATCTTTCAAGCTGGTATTCCATCCCCTAGTATAAAGGTTGACTGGAGACCCGGCAGCCATCATAAGTCCTCAGAACACATACACCTGATTGAACTACATCACAGTTGATCTTGGCCTGAGAAGTAGCATATTGAATTTGGGGTGTGGCTTAAAAACAATAAGCAGGGTTAGAGGGCTGGTTTGGGCAGAGCACGTGCTGCCAAGCCTAATAACCCCGGTTTAATGCCAGGGACCTGCATGGTAGCAGGAGAGGACCAGCTCCCATAAGTTGTCCTTTGATCTCCACACAACACTGTGTGCACCCGGTAAATACAAAGTAAATAATTTTTAAAATTAATTAACACATGAAATACGAATACCAATTTTTAAGTAACAAAAAATTGGGCATTGTCACCAAAATCTTAGAAACTGTGAACAGTAGCTTCTGTCATATTCTCCAAATGTTTTTCTTTTCTGCTGAATTCATAATGCTGTTAACTATATGTCGTAGAACAAAACACTGAAGTCTCTAGGTGCCAAGATTATCCTGACTGTCTTTACTTTCATAGGCTTTACACATGCAGGTTTATTAAAGTTACGAGGCTATTTTGACACATAAATTACATTGTGCAGTACAAACAGAAAGCATAGGCTTAGTTTACAAGACCCCTCTCAGAGGAATCAATGTTGAAAGCTCTTTCTGCCAACAAGAACTTTTTTTTATTCAGTAGACTGGGTCGTTATCAAATGTTCCTCCACCCTTCCTCCTTCTGTAGTCTGTGTGTGATAGTCTACCAGGCACTGTGTGTTACAATAAAAACCATTACAACAAAGTTTACCATGCCTCCTTTGAAATACAAGATAATCTTTTTTATTTTTCAATTTCTTAACATATGTGAAATGTATATGTAATACATTATAATCATATTTTAAAATATATATTTGAAAATGAATATTAGGGCTGGAGGGATGGCTTGGCAGTTAAGAGCCCCTGCTGTGCTGTAACTGCAGCTCCAGGGACATCTGTTGCCCTCTGCTGGCCACTGCACTCATGTGCAATACTCCCACATGCATAATTAAAAATAGTTCTTTAGGAGGTCAATAATGAAAAATGCATTTAAGGGTCAGTGCTGTTGAGAATGTTACCCACCTTTTGTGACGCCAACCCCCCAGAATTACGAGGCCTTAATCCAATCACTATTTCCTGCTTAGATCATGGGGATTCCTACCCATTTGATGGGCCTCGGGGGACGCTGGCCCATGCGTTCGCACCTGGAGAAGGCCTGGGAGGAGACACACATTTCGACAATGCTGAGAAGTGGACTATGGGAACGAATGGTACATATGCACAATTCACCATAACCTGGAAAACATTGTATCTTCTTCTGGGCCTCCATCATGAAACCTTGAGGTTCAACGTCCCAAGCCACCCTTTAACTAGGGAGGCTGGGTAGGAAAAACAAGTAAGCCAAAAATCCAGAAGGGAACAAACACCATGGGGGAAAGACCCTCCCAAGCTGATGCTATATGCTAGCCTGTTCTCTGCTTCTTCGCATTTAAACTACAGAACAAGTCCCCTCCCAATGCACAGCTTACTTTTTATTTGGGTGTACAAGATTTATGGCTCCTTATGTGTATGTAGAATGGACTTTATCTGGAATAAACCCAGGAAATGAATTGGTAGTCTCTTAAGGAGTATAATTGGAGAGGGTGTAAAGTTTCTAGAATGCCATGCAGATCATCTAGAAACCTTCCCTAGGAGACATGCAAATGAAGGAGACTGGTACAACCACACACACTCAGGATCATTAGAATTCCAACTTTGATGTCAACCAAATTAAAGTCTCAATTCCTGGTTCCACCAATTGCTAACTGTCACCACGGGTAAATTATTTCAACTCTATGAGCCTAGTTTCCTCATAGCACTGATTAAAATGTAAAATGTGTATAATAGTGAGTTGTATGAAAACAGATTTGCTTTTAAGAAGTAAGTTAACCTTTTTATAACTGAATTCACTTTGTATGTAAGCCTATAATCTGACTACAGCAGAAGGTAATTTGATCTCATTGTACTACATTCAATGTCTACTCAGATTTTTTTTTTGATAAAGGCAACTTATAATATAAAAAGGGAGTAGACTGTAGGAGCAGAAAATAGTTGGAGCATTTAGGATCCAAATCAACGCACTACTATAAATAGTATTACCACTACTAGCTACACAGCCCTTTGTTATCCCTTTGTTGAGCTTAACTGACAAGGAAGTGGCTTGTCTTACATTTCGCTCTCCCACCCCCATGCCCCAAAAGGGTGAAGACACAAAAATAGACTGAAGTCAGGAGAGTCAGGTGTTAAAACAACCTACCAGCCTCTGAAGCCTGTTGTAGAAAAGCACAGTTAACTGTGATGGTGCAGAAAGTGTCCTGGAAGGCAAGAGAACGAAAACAGAAATCTGTCTTGATGCTTTCTCTCTCGTGTTGTTTAGGGTTCAACTTATTCACCGTTGCTGCTCACGAATTTGGCCATGCTCTGGGCCTGGGCCATTCCACAGACCCATCAGCGCTGATGTACCCAACTTACAAGTACCAGAACCCCTATAGGTTCCATCTCCCCAAGGATGATGTGAAAGGGATCCAAGCGTTATATGGTATGAGCTTCTCGCCATCTCTAACCCTGAAAGTGGCAGGCATTCAGTCTCCAAGGTAGAGGAAGTGCACTTTTACAGGAATTTCTTGCTTAGATAAAGATGACTAGGGTTACCACCACAGCTTCGTCATCCTGTAAAGAGCTTACCTACCAGTTAAAAGTGTTACATCTTTCCTAAGGTGCTGCTATATCTTCCTTCCAGAGCATTCTGGCCATGAAAAACCTAAGAAAATGGTCCATTTGCCTAACTTTCCAAAGCAAATAAAAATGCATGCATTTGAAGGTAGAAGGCAGTGATTCTATTTTATAGTTCACACACACACACACACACACACACACACATGCACACGCACAGGCACAGGCACACACACGCTCACAAGCACACATACACATGCACATATGTATGTGCATGTGTTTACCCATTTATGGATAAGTGAGCTCCCTAGCAATGTCAATCATGATACTAACAACCCTACCACTGGACCATACAATCTGCTACTCATGACTGACACACACTCAGACTTGTCCACGCACAGCAAGGTTGTGTGAGCTTTCATTTCATCACTGCAAGCTTTTAAGGTTAAAGGCAGTAGGGAATCTTAGTATATTTTTAAGTATCAAATTAATTATGTAGGATGAGAAAAATAGCAACCACCTCTTCTACAATGTTTCCATTAATTCTTTGAGCATTTCACATACGTATACAATGACTTTTGATCATATTCACTCCCCACTCCTTGCCCTGTCTTCTCCCAGATTCACACGGGTTCCCATGCCTTTTTTTTTTTTTACAACCCACTAAGTCCATTTTTATTGCCTGCATACTGGAGTATATTTGTCCTAGTCCACACCCACAGACAAAACTGACTTTCCGGTAGTCATCAATTTTTAATGGTGTTTTCAGGTATTTCTTAAGTCTCACACAGTATTCACAAGTAGATTCTAGTACCCCTCCCAATTTACAATTGATGTGGCCAAGGCTTTAAAATGTCTAATTATTTGTTTCTATCATACAACTAACAACTAGAGGTGCTGAGACTCAAGCCCAGGTCTACCTGCCATGGCTAGCCATCTCCTTAAGGCATTGCCATCTGCAGTGGGACTGTGTGTAGGCTTTCTAGAGTTCTCACGAGATGTGTACATGCTCTGATTTGCTGGTATCATCTTGCACTTTGAACCCTAGGACCCCGGAAAACATTCCCAGGAAAGCCCACCATGCCCCATATCCCACCTCACAAGCCATCCATCCCCGACCTCTGTGACTCCAGCTCATCCTTTGATGCGGTGACAATGCTGGGAAAGGAGCTTCTGTTCTTCAAAGATAGGTAAGTCCAAGATGCCCTCAGGCCTCGGCCCATTGCCAAGCAACACCATTACCTCAGTGGCTGAAGATCATGGAGTAGGGTTGGCAGTAGGGTCTTAGATGTACAACTGCACAAGTAGCTATGGATGGAGGACTGGTTTGGTCTGGGCACTTTGTTGAGTGCTTTCCAAACAGCTGCAGTATTTATTTTAACTGCTTTGACCATAAAGACTAGAATCCCCCATGTAGAAAAAAATGAAGAATATTGTTGAAGAATAGCAAGTTGGTTTTCTTAGGTCATCAGCCCAAGTATAACAGGCTACTGTTCGTTATTATATGTCTAGTGAGAAGTGCTGTAAGGGCTCATTCAGTAGTTGGCAAATGACAATTAGCCAGTTAGACAGATGAGTGGATAAGTGATTGCATTCTTACATGAGTGGAAAGATGATGTGGTGAGTAGATGGACAGGTGAATAGGTTGGGTGGGTGGGGGTGAGGGGATAGGTGGATAAATGGGTGGATGGATGGGTAGGTGGGTGGGTAGGTAGGTGGATAGATGGGTGGATGGATGGGTAGGTGGGTGGGTAGGTAGGTGGATAGATGGGTGCATGGATGGTGGGTGGGTAGATGGGTGGGTGGGTGGGTAGATAAATGGGTAGATGGTGGGTGGGTGGATGGGTGGGTGGGTGGGTGGATAGATGGGTGGATGGATGAGTGGGTGGGTGGATGAGTGGGTGGATGGGTGGGTGGATGAGTGGGTGGGTGGGTGGGTAGGTGGATAGATGAGTGGGTGGGTAGATGGATAGATGGGTAGAAGAGTGGGTGGGTAGATGGGTAGGTGGGAGGGTGGATGGATGGATGGATGGATGGATGGAGGATAGATGGATGGATGGAGGGTAGATGGATGGAGGATGGATGGATGGATGGATGGACGGATGGATGGATGGATGGATGGATGAGTGATCAAATAGATTCTCATTTTTCAGGAGGCCTCCATGTTTTTCAGTGTTCATCAGCTGTCATCATAAATGTCATCTGGCCCCATATTCTGATTTCTGAGAGAGTCTGACAGTGATTCCTCCATAACTCCATAATAGAAAATAGAAACACAGCAACATTCACTTATGTTCTTTCCTTTACTGGAGGAAATTTAGTGGTACCAGGATAGACAGAGGACCTCAGGATTATGTGTGTAACGTTTTGCTTCATTAGAAAGTGTCCATTGGGTACCAAGAACTGCCATATGGCAAAAATTATAGAAGCAGCTCGGCCTTGGCACTCCTCATGAAAGAAACCATTCAAAATGGCAGAGACGTAGCTCAGTCTGTAGAGTGTTTGCCCAACATACCCAAGACCCAGGTTTAAATTCCTAGTATCTCCTAAACTGGGAACGGTAGCTCACACCTGTAATCTCAGTCCTGGGGAGGTAGAGTCAGGAGGATTAGAATTCAAGGTCATTCTTGTCTATACAGTGAGTTTGAGGCCAGGCTGGGCTACAGGAAACTGTCAAACTTCTTTTTTTTCATCACTGGAAGACAGAAATTCAAAGGGAAGGGCTGTGCTCAGGAGAAAGAACATGTGCAGGAGCCAGAAATCCGTGACGGGGCAAGAGTCCTGGCAGGAGACAGAGCTGTGGTAGGAAATGGGGATGAACTCTGATGTCCTCAGATGGCTCCCAAAGGGATGAGGTCTGAGAAATATGTTCTTTATCCTGGGATGTGGGAGCATGTGTCTATAATCTCACCACTTAGGAGTTAGGCAGAAGGATCCTGAGTTCAGGTCAGCCTGGTGAGGAGGGGAGGGGGAACCATAAAATTTACCTGGAATCCCTCTGCCCAGAAGATATCACTGTGTTCTGACTCTCTGCCGTAAGAACACAGTAAGGACCAGGTGACTTACAGCAGAATCCATTTCTGTTATAGAAATATTTAATCTCAATCCAGGGTTTCTACCCCATCTTTGATCATTCAGTTCCCAGACAAAAGACAAATAACTTTTATCATTATAATAAGCCTTAATGATCACTAGAGCTGGGCAGATATCTACACTCTAAGCTTTTAGAATTTATTTCCTCATTAATAATCCCTAACTATAATGTACCATGTTCTCTTAAGAGTTAACTCCAGTTGGCCAGCCCTCTTGGCTGTGCTTTTATGACTCACCTAACCCATGGCATCTTCCTTCTCCCCCTTTTCTCTCCCCCCCCCTCTCTCTCTCTCTCTCTCTTCCCCTTGCGGGTCTCCTCAGAAGCCAAACCTAGGAACTCCAGCCCCTGCCTATGTTGATTCTCCCCAACAATAGGCTGTAGACATCTTTATTCTGAATAACTGGGGTGGGGGAGGGTCACATAGCACCACTTGGGTCTGTATGCACATTCTCTCATCCTTGGGGACAACCAAGTCTTGGGGCCAGTATTTAGCATTACAATACATAGCCATCTCACAGTTGCAGAAGCTGAGAGAGAACCCCAAGATGCTTTCATTCTGGGGTCTCCTTTCTTGGTTTGTATAGGCAGCTGTCCTTGCACTGGGTGCTCGCTGACCTCTTAGTATACACATACCTTCTCCTTTTTGCAACTAGGAGCATCCAAAACAGAAGAAAGGCACCTCTCCTCCCTGAAAATAGGGAAAGGACCAGAAAAGCAGAGTCAAGAAGGGTGTGGGGTAATGTGGACAGAAGCTTGAGCTGGGTTGCCCTGACTATCTGTGAAACGGGATGAAGGCGTCTCGTGAAAGACAAACACTCAGATCTGCTTAGGCAGGTGTGGAATGAAGATGGTCACAATACTACATATGGTGAACACCTCAATGCACAGGAAGCTAAAGCTTGTCAACAGTAAAAAGGTTCTGAACAGGCAGAGGCCAAAAATTCAGTTAAAAATCAAATGTGTAATGAACCCCAGGTGTATCTAGCATCATTCACCCAGGTTGTGTTGTGTAATTTCACCACAGCCTTGCCTCTGAACAAACAGCATGCACAGCTTCTTCTGAGTATGCTGTCACAACATGCAATGCCCATGGACACTGACTGATACCTCCATACAGATTTGAGACTATTGTATGTTATGAATTTCTGTGTTGTTACTGTATGTGCAAAGCTTTCTGCTTTTATAATAGTTTATGGAAACAAAGATTATTAATATGTTCCTTCTATGGAAGTATCAAATTAATATATCTTTGATCTGGTCTATGTTAGACAAACAAGAAGCTCATTAGAGGGCAAATTTGTTTTTAATAAATGACCAAAAATTATATCTATGCCAAAGAAATTTAAATATTTTATTTATTTATTATATATAAGTACACTGTAGCTGCCTTCAGACACACCAGAAGAGGGCGTCAGATCTCATTACAGATGGTTGTGAGCCACCTTGTGGTTGCTGGGATTTGAACTCAGGACCTCTGGAAGAGCAGTCGGTACTCTTAACCACTGAGCCATCTCTCCAGCCCCCGCCAAAGAAATTTAAAATTAAGACAAATTTCTTTGTAATTTCTCACCAGTAAATGTTTAATTTGTTAGTTTATAGGCCTATATGCTGGGTTGCTTAAATTTTTCTCAGAACTAAAAGGGTCATACATGGAAGGATTTTTAGGAAAATCCATCCAGGTCGGAGGTAGTTCTATCACTTAGCACGATCCAGAATTCAGTTCCCAGCCAAAAGAGAAGGAGAAGAAGAAGAAATATAAGAAGGAGGAGGAAAAAGAAATAGAAGAACAATTGTACAAAATGGATCAGAGGTAGCAGGCACCATGCCAAGCCCCAAGATAAAAAGATGGGTAAGGCATGGTCCTGCCTGCTCCCAGAGTCCCAGAACAAGCACAGAGCAAAGGCCAAGGAGAAAGCCATCAGTAATTAATCTCAATTTGAATGAATTAGAACTAGTTAGAGTTCTAGTAATAGGAAATGGAAATCTCATAAACTATGTAATTATTGATCAAATAAATTGTTCAACCCCCCAGCATTAGCCGACAACTGATTATAAACTTCACAGAGTTAGCTACCCGGCACACAAAGACAGACAGCGGCAATAACTATCTTATCAACTAGTCGGTCCTATCAAGTTCTGCTGTTTTCCTTCCTTATCAGAGATTAGATTACAGACTGCTGGTGTCCATCTGCTTCCTTACACAGTTCCTGTATGTCCTGGTCTGTCCTTTGCCAAGAAGGCTCAATTCAGAGAGGTTGCATTTTGAGTTCTTTGCACAATTCTAATTCATCTTTGCTTTAATCTGCTGAATTTATGTTCTATTGCTTTGCTGTTTATCAAACATAAGTTTTCTTCACCCACTAGTTTGTGAAAAGAATAGGGAGTGCTATACAGAACACAGCAGTGCGTGGATGTGGACACTGTAATGGGCTGTTTAAAGCCATGTTTCCTACCTCAGCCTAAATAATCTTATAAACCACACTAAGTCTGCTATGTGGCTACTCCTAATTCCGAGAGCACTTGCCAACCTTAGCTATGACGATCAACACTGTCACCAGACTGCATCAAATTCTGTGTCCCGATGGCACAAATTTTGAATTAGAACGAGTACTGTGCTTGAATTTAGTCCTCACAGTATCTGCAATAATTTAAATCAAGACTGGTCCTATGTGAAAATTAAGATTCTAATACCCGGGGGTTGGGGATTTAGCTCAGTGGTAGAGCGCTTGCCTAGCAAGCGTAAGGCCCTGGGTTTGATCCCCAGCTCCGAAAAAAAATAAAAAAGAAGAAAAGAAGAAAAAAAAAGATTCTAATACCCATGAGAAACTCCAGTAATCTTTGATTTCTGATGACAAGTTGAGTTAAATTTTTACCTAGAAATTTGGTCATTTTTAAATTTCTTTTTGTTATTCTAATTTTGGAAACAACCAGAGTTGTTTCCAAAAGAAACAAAGAGAAATTTATATGCCACTGTGACATGTGTGTTTAATGGATATCCCACTACTCCACCAAATATGTTCTGAATATTGGACTGAATAATAAATAAGTGGAGTGAAGTCTCAGAGGTGCAATACAATGAAAAACAAGAAGAAACTGTTTATAAGGTTAAAAACTAAAAATCACAACAGCTCATCCCTGAAACCCAGCACACAGGAGGTGGAGAACCGAGCACCAGACAACCTGAGATTGATGAGACCCTGTCTTAGTAGTAATAATGACAACAGCATCAATAATATAATGTGTTACTCTCTAAAACAGCAAACTGCATTGGGGATTTCACGATATTCTCCGCCGTGTGGCTTAGTGTCATTTTAATCTCTGCAATCTAAGATCTCAACCAATCCGTGTTGTTGGCCTCTTTTGGCCCACCCAACAGGATTTTCTGGAGAAGGCGGGTGCACTTGCCAGCAGGGATTCGGCCCAGCACCATCACCAGCTCCTTCCCCCAGCTCATGTCCAATGTGGATGCAGCTTATGAAGTGGCTGAACGAGGCATTGCCTTCTTCTTCAAAGGTACCCGCCGATCCCTCAAGGAAAGAAATGTCAGGGCCGCGGTGCCCTACCTGTGTTACTCCGATGATCTTGGGGCAGGGTTCGGGTGGACGGTAAGTGTCACTCAGCACTGTGGAGCCATGGTAGAAATGACAGTTTGTATCAACTGTCCCCAGGACCACCCTTTGAGTTTAGTGGGCACCATGCTATATGGCCAGGGCTAGGGAGCTTAAACCAGTCCCTGGCCTCTCCTTCAGAACAGCATGGCACATTCCAGTGAGATCCTTTAATGTTAACTGATATCCTGTACAGAGTCATGCTTAGAGCAGCTGGCAGGGTACAATCTCCTTCATTTCTGGTCAGCCCCTCAGGGATACAGTGTCTGGCTTCAGTCCTTCACTATGACTGAATATGAGACATTACCCAACAGCCATGACTCCATTTCTCATCTGTGAAGTGATTGGAATGGCACGATTCTTGAACATACGTCTCGACAATAGAGAGCCACGAAAGTTTCCCAGAAAGCACAGCCTTAGGTTTTGCTAACACATCTTCCTGGGTAAAAAGGGTAGACTGCTGTCAACTTAAGGGAAAAGCATCATCATGACCTGTCATTTGTCCCCATTTCCTCATGCATATATGAAGTGAGAGGAGGTGATAAACAAGAGATGAATTGAAAAAATAAAGACGTTAAGAGTAAGAAGACACAATCGTATCAATATTACCATTTCCCCAAGGTATGAACGTAGACTTGCCTCAGGGAAGTTTGAAGTCTATTAAGATTCGAATTGAGTAAGTAGATACTTAAATCCACAGGAACCAGCCCCATTTGCTATCCAGAATAGAGCTTCATGAGTGGAATGTATTACCGAGCATCACAGAACCACTGTAGACTCTAGCCTTTGTTTCCAGGTCCCCACTACTGGGTCACTCGAGGATTCCAGATGCAAGGTCCTCCTCGCACAATTTATGACTTCGGGTTCCCAAGGCACGTGCAGCGAATAGATGCCGCCGTCTACCTCAAGGAGCCTCAGAAGACACTTTTCTTTGTGGGAGAGGAATACTACAGGTGCGGGCTTCACCCCCTTTTATTCTTTGCATGTATTTGATGGGAAGGAAACAAATCTTTTGCGAGAACAAAGACCAGCAACCTGACAATAAGCCTGCTGGCTTCTTGGCCTCAGGGCAGACTTTAAGATCCAGAACTGCACAGTCAGCTGATTGTCTTTGAGACCAACCCCCTAAGGTTTCAGTTAACTCATTGACCTGACCCCAGTGTCCTGAAAGAGTGGAGATGGTGTCTTGGGGTTCATCCCTACCTTATAGAAATACCTGAGTGGGAACAGACTACACCATTACATAAAATACACCTTAGAAATCTGTGATTTGGAGTAAATATAGAGGTGGTCACAAATGTGACCCTCTTTGGAGGAGAGTTCTGCTGAAAGGAAAAGCCTTACAGAGAAGTCATTCTACCTAAGTTAGACAAACCCCACGGCTGTCCATCAGGAGTCCATAATGAGCAGATCAGCAGGTCTGACAGCATCCAGTCACTGCACACAGGGTCACACCATGGCTATCAGCTAAGGTTCTGTCTGTTGACTGGTACTGAGAACTGATCGGGGCTCTCTGCTAAGTACCCTTAAAGACCACTTCAGTCTCTGCATTCTCTCCTCGCTGTAGCTCATTTTCACAAATGCCAAGCAAGAGGTAAAACAGGCTCTATACCAGTGGCTGTGACAAATACCTTGAGTTCATGGTGGGTCCCTGGAAGTCACAGTGGAAGTCTGGTGACAGCAGAGGTCCCAAATTCTCTCTGAACTGGAGGTTAGGGAAGGAGAGCTTCTCTGATGTAATAATCTCTATTGTCCTCAACGGATACAGCATTGAGTCTTTCGAGCTGAATCTGTGACTATTAACGAAAACTCTTTCTTTATATGTTGTTCTTTATGATTTTTTGTTTATTGACGTTTTAATTTGTATTATTGGGAGGGCACACATACCAGGCTCCGTGGGGAGGTCAAAGGACACTTGTCAAACTTGTTTCTCTCCTTCCACCATGGAAGTCTTGGGATTTGACTCTAGTTGCCAGGGTTGACTGCGGATTCTTCTATCTGCTGAGCCATCCCATGCCTTTGGTGATCTAGATGCAGAGAGTTCTTTTTTGTTCTTTCATTTCTTTTATCAGTGGCTAATTTCTTCCATTGAGTGCTCTTGTTCATCTACCAATGGCAAAAGGAATAATTGTACAAGGGGTTTTCCTGTGGTGGGAGTGCCGTGGTTCCCATCATCCCGTTATGATTGATGGTTTCTAAATGTATGTGGAGCTATTTGCATATCCACAGGTCTCTCCGCCTTTGCCTTCACACTGGCAATGAGAACACAGCTACAGTAGGCTGAAGCATCACTGCTAGAAAGGACACATCTTCCATATTCTCCTTTCTGGATGCCTGCACTACTGGAAGATATTTTCATTTAAAGATTTTTATGGTTAGTTATGGTAGAGAAAAATAGTAAGTATCAAAAATAAGAATAGTAAAGTGAAATTAATGTTACTTGTGAATATCTTAAGATAAAACAAAACTTATTGTCAAATCACTTCATTAAACCTAGCTATTGGGTATGAGTATACCCCAGGCTCTCTGCCTGCTTCCAGGGAAGTGTGCACCGCAGGACTGAGGACAGAGCTCAGAAGTAGTGCGCTCTCCTTTCAAGTCTGAACCCTTGAGTTCAACCCGCAGTGTTCTTACAGCAAGGATGAGGTCTGAATTCAATCCCAAGTGCAGCAAGCACAAAACAAATGAGAGATTCGAGCAGGAGCAAGGGAGCCATAGAGTTTACAGCAGGTTGACCAGCAATGAGCAGGCTGGCCCTCCAGTTCTTTAATTACAAAATAGAGGCAGAAACTGTACTTAAGTTCAGAGTGACAGAATTGAAAAAGAAAGAAAGAAAAAAAAGGACTATGTGATGCCTGTTACCTGATATGTACTCAGAAATCATCCTATAGCCCTAGTCGATCTATAGATCAATGATTAATAGAAGTTCAAATGCAAGAACACCGCTGTAGCTGTCCGAGGAGGCATGGCTTTCAGGGAGCCAGATCAAAGAGGAAACAGGCAGTCTAGCAAAAAAAGAGTGCCCAGGGGAAGTGAGGACTGCACCCCCTCCAGAGCTGTGTGGGAGTTTCCCAGGCAGGAGTGGGGGGGCAGGTTTGAATGGGGTCAGGAGTGGGTCGGGGCAGAAGGAGTGGGTGGGGGCAGGTGGCTTCCAGGCAGACAGAGCAATTGATGAAAAAGCACCAGGGCAAGAATGGGCAGGGAGCTGGGGGAAGATGCAGGTGATTCATTCAACTCAAGTGTTCTCACCCGCCCCAGGCCCCAGGAGGGAAACGGCCAAGACAAGCTGAGTAGAACAGACAAACCCAGAGGACCTGTGATTTCTATAGAGATACATGTCAACTCTGTAGGAAAGGGGGAATTACTAAATATCTTAAATAAAAGATGAACTCAGTATGTTATGTGTCATGACTAGAAATCAGAGGAGAGAGGCCACAAAGTCACAGAAAGTCTATTCAGTGTGTTCGGAAAAAATAATTCCCACCAAAATGCTACATGTAGCAAAGCTATTGTTTAATCCGAAAGAGAGACTGAGGCATGGTGGTGCATGCCTTTAGTCCCTGCTTTCAGAAGAATAGGCTGAAGAATGTTGTGAGTTTGAGGTCAGCCTGATTTTCATAGTAGGTGCCAGGCCAGCCAAAATTATGCATAGTGATCTACTGTTTAAAAGAGGTATGGGACGGGGAATACACAGAAACAGAATCTGGCTCCCTGACTACCTTACAAGAAACAGTGAAGTTAGTTATGCTGAGGGCAAATGATCCCGTATAACACACACATGCACACTCACACATACACAAACTCACATGGCACCAGAAGATGTAATTATATACTAGCAGAATAATATAAATTCGTTTCTTCTGTCTTAACTGATTTGAGAATAAATTTAACACACACACACACACACACACACACACACGCACACGCACACACACACACACACACACACACGCACACACACACGCCTTAGGTATTGTTGTTTCCATGCTGCCTACCTTCTTTTCTTACGTCTTGCTGGCCTGGGACTTGCTGAGTAGGGCCAGGTTTGCAAGCCAGTGAGCCCAGGAACCCGCCTGCCTCTGCCTTCCTAACACTGGGATAAGCATGTACCACCATGCCCAGCGTTTTGTATGGGTGCTGTGGAGTGAACTTAGTTGCCCAGGAGTGCAAGGCAAGCATTTTACCAAGTGAGCCAATTCCTCAGCTTGGAAGCTGAGTTTCTGAAGTGAAGACATCATGGAATGAGACACAGTACACAGCCTGCCTGTGGTCCTAGCACTTGAGATGTGGAGGCAACAGGGCCAGAGTTTAAGGCCACCCACAGCTGCATAGTGAATGAAAGAAAGAAAACTCAACAACAACAAAAAAACATGCATGGTAAGCCCATGAATAGCCACTGAAGAAACAACCTAAGAAAATATTTAGAATTAAAATGTTGTTTAGACAGTTTTCACTAATGTAAACAAAATGGGAAGGAGGGATAGAGGGAAAAACTATCTCTCTCCAGCCAATAGTTCCTTTGAAATAGCTAAAGATTGCCACGCTGTCAACTGTCGGTCTAATTAAAAACGTATATAAATTTTGCTACATTTTTAATTTTGACTTCTAAAGTATTATTTAACCTTTGGACAGCTAGCTTTCTGTGGAGTTCAATCTGCTGGAAATAGGTCCTCGCAGAAACCACTACTATGCCCCATAGACTGTCAGGGGGATATGTACTTCATTCGTTAAGAAAATTTCATTATGATGGTTATTCAGAAGTTATTCAAGCATATTTCCAAACACAGAAGTTCGTGTGGTCTTAGCTAAGGGAATTTGTGGCATTTCAGTCACTGGGCCTTGCTTGGTGGCTCAAGCAGAGCAAACAACACCTCATTAGAAAGGACAGACATTTTGAGCTAGGGTGTAGCTCAGTGGGAGAACACTTGCCTGCCATGTGACGCCCTGGCGTCAACCCTCAACACCTCAAAGGAAACATCACAGAGGACATTTTGTAATGGGGGATGGGCATTTAAACAGTCCTCACTTGGATGTTCTGTCCTCAGCTTTTCTTCCTCCCTTCTCGATAGAGATGTTAAATTCCATGCTCTCTTCCCTCATGGTAGTTCTGTCAGCCTTTGCTCGTTATTATGGAAGCCACGTTCTGATTATATACAAATACGAGGAACTGATGGTGTGAATCCTAACACATCATGATTTGTTCTTATTTTTTGGGTAAATGGTTTGTTGTTCTGTCCTTACAAATATCCTCTGGCATTTTCTTCTGTAATCACTCAGCATACATTTTTTTATTTTTATTATTTGTTTATTTTTACACTCCAGATTTTATTCCCCTCCCAGTCCACCCCGTGACGGTTCCACATCCCATACCTCCTCCCTGGCCCCCAACCCCGAATACTCCCCCATCTCCACAAGGTTGTCCCCACCCCATCAGACCTCTGAATTTCCTGGGGTCTCAATGTCTTGAGGGTTAGGTGCATCTTCTCTGAAACCCAGACCCGGGAGTCCTCTGCTATATGTGTATTTGAGGCCTCATCTCAGCTGGTGTATGCTGCCTGGTTGGTGATCCAGTGTCTGAGAGATCTCAGGGGTCCAGGTTAACTGAAACCTCTGGTCCTCCTACAGGATTGCTCTCCTCCTTAGCTTCCTCCAGCTTTTCCCTAATTCAACCACAAGGGTCAGCAACTTCTGTTTGTTAGTTGGGAGCTCATATCTGCATCTGACTCTTTCAGCTGCTTGTTGGGTCTTTTGGAGAGCAGTCACGGTAGGTCCCTTTTTGTGAACATCATACCTTTTTTATACTCATTAATTTCAACTTTTTCATTGCTGTATTTTCTGACAAGCAGCTAATGGACACAGCTTTTGCTTAATGTTTTCCTTTTTTGTTGTTGTTGTTGTTTTGTTTGTAGGAGGTGGGGCTTTCTTAGACAATGCCTTTCAATGTGGTCCCATTAGCCTCAAATACTCAGCAATCCTCCTGAGGGCTAGGACTACAAGCAGGTTCCTAAGTAACAAAGCATTTAGTTGAAAGCAACCATAGCAAAATCTGTCCGTGTTTTTCGAATTGTTGATAATTTTATCTCTGCTGTCCTGCTTGGCAGTTGTGTGAGGTCCGAATCAACCCCTGTCCAGGACCCCTTGAGTGAGACTCATGGGGGCAGCAATCGATGCAATTCCAAGAGGAACTTTTATTCCAGTGCTTTCAGGGGAGGCAACCCTAAGCAGACTCTAACAGGGAATCATATACCTTTCTAACAACTGAGGCAAAATGTAAATAATTGGTAACAACTGGTAACTAGGCAGGGAAGTTAGGCAGGGTACTAATGGTGGGGCAAAGTGACTTTCAAACTGACTCGTAGTCAGTGAACGGTTCTGGACTTTGCAGGGGGGCGGTTGGCAGTCAAGGGGAGGTCAGTTGGGAGTCACAGGTAGCTTTGTTTGACAGTTTGGTTTGCAGTTGCTCCGGGAACTAACTACTCCCTGGAAGGGAGGGGTCTTTGTGCTTGGAGGTTTGCAGTGGAACTTTCCCGCTGGCCTCAGATGGACCCCAACTCCCGCTCTTTCCGTTGTTCTCACAGAGATCTGAGTATATTGTGTACACTTGAAGGTCCTGCCTGTGCCTTTATATTGGCAAAGTCCTTTAGTCATATTAAAATAATTGACAGTTTCTGTGGTGACCAACTGTTCCTTAATAGTGTCCCTTGGTTCCTATAATCCCAGCACTTGAAACTCACACTGAGCAACTACGACCTCCTATAACTTAAGCTTCAGGGGATCTGACATGATATTCTAAATTCCACAGGCACACATGCACTCTGTGGTGGTTTGAATATGCTTGGTCAAGGGGCTATTAGGAGGTGTTGCCTTGTTAAAGAAAGTGTGTCATTGTGAGGTGGGCTTTAACACCCTTGTCCTAGCTGCCTAGAAGCTGGTTTTCTCCTGTTTGCCTTTGGAGCAAGATGTAGAACTCTCAGCTCTTCTAGCACCATGACTGCCTGGATGCTGCCATGCTTCCTGCCATGATGATAATGGACTGAACCTTAGAACCTGTAAGCCAGCCCCAATTAAATGTTGTCCTTTATAAGAGTTGCCTTCATGATATCACTTTACAACGATGGAAACCCTAAGACAGAAATTGGTACCAGGGACCAGGGTATTGCTGTGATAAACCTGATGATGTTTTTGTTTGGAGGAATGCAGATTTGGGAACTTTGGACTTGGGAAGTGGTGGAATACTTTAAGTGTGGCTTGATAGGCCTTCCTAGTGGGAATATGGAAGACATTGGTGCTGAGGGTGATTTGGACTGTGGGGGCCTGGCTCAAGAAGTTTCAGAGAAGAAGAATATTAGTATATGGCCTGGAGACTGTTTTTGTGGTATTTTTGTGAAGAATGTGGCTGCCTTTTGCCTTTGTCTGAAGAGTCTGCCTGAGGCTAAGTCTAAGGTGAAAAGAATCAGATTAATTGCATTGACAAAAACGTTTCAGAAAAGTCTAGCATCTTTCTCTGCTTTACTCTCATGACGAACATTCTGATTAAGCATAGCAAGATTAAAAAGAAAAAAATATAAGGCTCAAAGAGAAGAGGCACCAGGAAATGGAATGAAGCTAAATTCTGGGTTCGAGGATTTTAAGTGTAATTAAGGGAGTGGTGACCTAGGTCAAGATCCCACCCAGCTAAACTTACTGTTTATTCTTTTGCAATTAAACAAGGGATAAGTAAATTTAGACATTATTATTAACTGGCTATTGTTTTCATGTCAACTTTTAATCTGGAAATGAATTACAATCCAGAAATGGAGGACATACCTTTGATCTAGATTTTGAGGCTGGAAGACATGGACCTTTAATCCAGATCTTGAGGCATAGTGTCCATGAAAAGCTTAGGCCCAAGCACGGTGGTACACACCTTTAATCTCAGGGGACAGAGACATGCAAATCTCTGAGTTCAGGGCCAGCCTGATGCAGAGCAAGTTCCAAGTAGAGAAAAGCATAGAGATACAAATCTTTACTCCCAGCATTCAGTAGACAGAGCCTTCCATATCTCTGAGTTCAAGGGCAATCTGAAGAGCAAGTTCCAGGACAGCCAAGCTTAGGCAGTGCAGGAGATAGAAAACAGAAAGCTAGTGGCAAGGAGGCCATTTTCCAGCTCCAGCAAGCAGCCGAACTCAACAGCTTCAGCCGTATGGCTCTGGCTTTAGAGTCAAGAATAGAAGGGACTACAGGAACAATTGATGCTGGTTAGCTGGAAATAAGAAATTAGTAATGATTAAGAAGAGACCAGAATCACTGAGGTGAAACCTTCTGAGAAGTGTTTTCTGAGAGCATCAAGAAGTTGTGTTCCAGAGACAACCAAGGTTGTACCTAGTACAGCAGCTAGACTTGATAATGCATAAGGGTCATCCAGGTGGTACTGGTTTTGAAGGCATGAAGGGGTCATGGAGAGCAACTGGAGGCACTGTGAGAGGCCTCGGAAGGCCATTGGTGGAGGTACAGCCTCAGTTGCAGTTGATAGCCCAGGATGGAAGGGGTCATGCAAAGAAACTGAGGCTTGGCACCATGAAGGGAGCTTATGAGAGGCTAATAGTGAAGCCTAGTTACAGTGGAAGACTCCAGTGAATTAGAGATGCTAGTACCATGGGATGATCACCAAGAACAGCAGCAGTAGTTAAGTGGGGTCAACCAGAGCCTAGAGTGCTACAGAGGGCAGAGCTGGAAAGGGGGTCCAAGCCCTTTGGAGGGGCCCAGAAGATCATGTATGGATTCCAGACATCGGAATAAGAAGCTGTAAAGATAAAGTTGCCTTCAATACTCCAAGATGTTAGAGATGTCAGAGCTGTGAGAAAAGCTGGTGAAGAAAGCTGCTAACAGGAAGTGGAACCAGCCCAAGAGAATGAAGTTTGTTGCTGATGAATACCAGACCTGCCAACAGCAGTCAACAGGGATGAAGAGGGTTGGAGATCTGAAGAGTGCTTTGACAATAGACGTGGAGATGCACAGTTTTGAGTTTGTTCAGCTCGTTTCCTGTCTTGATTCGAGGATTACAGTTAAGAGACTGGATGAATCTCAGAAGAAACTTTGAACTTGGGACTTTTAACATTGTTGAGACAGATATAGACTATGGGGGCTTTGGAAGTTGGCCTAAATGTATTTTGCATTATGCTGTGGCTAGGTATGGCCCCATAGAGTCTTTGAACAAGCCTATGGGGGCCAGGGAGTGGTGTGGTGGTTTGAATATGCTTGGCCCAGAGAGTGACACTATTGGGAGGTGTGGCCTTGTTGCAGTAGGTGTGTCATTGTGAGCATGGGCTTTAAGACCCTCATCCTAGATGCATGGAAGCCAGTCTTCCTCTGTAACAAAATGTTGACCTCTCAGCTCCTCAAGGACCATGACTGCCTGGATGTTGCTATGCTTCTTGCCATGATGATAGTGAAGTAAACCTCAGAACCTCAGATACACACACACGCACACGCACGCACACACTCACATGTGCGTGTGCTCGCGCACAAAAATGGGAAATGAGAAAAATTGGACTTTATTAAATTAAAATTTTTCTCCTTCAAAGATCAATAGCAAGAAAGTATGAAAAAGCATAGTGAATATGAAAGGGCAAGTAATATACCTGACAAATGACTTGTGAGTTACAGCTCAATTACTAAAAATGGCACACAGTCCAGTTAAAATATGATGGATGGACCTATGTAGACATTTCTCAAAATATATGTGCAGCTGTCAAAGTAACGTGGGTAAATGGCTGGTATCAGTGTCAATAGCTGAGGGGGAACCAAATCATACAGTCACTTCATCCATATTAGAAACTCTAATCCAAAGCTAAATCCTAGCAAGTATTGTTGAGAATGCAGGAAAGGCAGAACCTTCATACCATGGCTGATGGATGGAGAGTTACTAGGGCCACATGGGGGACGGCTCCTATACCCAAGAAAACTCAACAGAATTACATCACAGGCCTGTTCCCAAAAGAAATCAATGTTATGCACAAATATTTGTGGTGGCATTCATAATAATCAAGTGGTAGGAACAATCCAAATTACCTTTTTAAGTGTTGAATTGATAGATAAAAATGGGATAATTCAATCATTTGATATCATAAAGATGAAGTGAGTACAGACAATGGAAGAGTGCCCTGCAGCAAAGGTGTATCTGAAAACCTACATCGGTGTCTCTGCATTGTGATACCACTAAGTCACCAGCAACAACTCATGGCTACATCCTCTAGTCTACATTAAATGATGAGGCCAATGTTCATGAATGAAATAATCAAACTTGCAGAGAATTATAATTCATTATTCAGGTTTCATAGACAAGATTTTAGTGATAAGAAAATACAGCAGCATTTTTAGCAGATCATAGAACACAGTAGATTGTTGATCAAAATATTTTCTGTAATTGTCATGTTTAGCTAATAGTCATTTTGGTGGCTTATCATGTGACAAGAGTCAAGTTCAGCTACTAGTCACTTTAATGTCTTGTCGTGTGGCGGGAGTCATGCTCTAGAGTATCTCAGGATCTCTTCCCTCTGTCACTCCCATCTGTACCCTCAGCACTTGGGAAGGATGTTCTATTACCTTTGTTCAACAGTTTAAAAGATACGCACATTCTTACACACACTTACACACATTCACACTCACAGACACACACACACACAAAGATGAATGTTAAGATAACACAGCTAGAAAGTGGTCCATTGGGATCTATGTCTCATGCACCTTGAATCCAAATGGAATGTCCATTTTGTCTGCCAGATATACTTACTCTTTGGTTCATTTCACCATTTACTTATTGATTCAAAAAGTTCATGATTATTACTACACATAAATTCCTCTATAATCCTGTTGGCAAAGTCCTCACCACGACAGTGGCTGCCTTTAACCCTTACCTGGCCTGCTTCTCAGGAGCACCTCCACCATCTTCCAATTCTCTGGCCCTTGCTTTAACCCTTGCCTAGTGCAAAATGGAATCTGCTGACCTAGGTTTAAAGATTGAAAATTAAACCTGGCATGAAGGAAACAAGGAAAAACAAAAAAGAAAGAGAGAGAGAACTTAGGAATTAAATTTGTTGATGCCTTAATATCCCAGATCAAGTTACAGATCTGCTAGACCTCCTACTAAAAAGCTGGAGTCGGTAGTTCTTGAGATAGAAATAACCCACAATATCTATGGTTGGAGCGTGTCTTGGCTCCCACATATGGCAGGGAAGGGTGTCATATAACATGCATATTAATTACCTTAGCCTCATAATGGATCTTCTCCAAATGAAATCTTATAGCTCAGAGAATATTCTCATATTTTCTCAATTACACTGTGGGTAGACAAGGGTCAAAAGGCCAAACACAAAGCCATCTATCTATAGGTATGATGTTCTTTGCTCTGTCACTGGAATCCCCAAATATCTGTCCACAAAGGGCAAGACCATCACCATGTTTTCACAGCCAAATAAGGGCAGCACCACACCAGAAAGGGGAGGAGCATCCTTTGTCAGCACTTGGAAGGCATCAGTAGAAATTGTCTTCTTCTCAGCTTATATCCTCCCTGCCTTCATTGGGGTAATCTCTTTCCTTGTGAACTGATGAAAGAGAAAGGTAAGCAGGTGATTTGATGATGATGTCCTTACTCAACAAAACGAAAAGCAGGTACCTTTGTCAATGGCACAGATTCCTGGTCCCATATCTATGTTAGAGGTCTCAATGGAATATTAATACATCAGAATCCATCTGTTGACATGTTAGGAGAGTTCCCTCCCCTCCACTCCCACCCATAGTACTCTAGAGAGCAACCCAGCCTGAACAACTCTGTAGAGGCTTAGTTCCCCCTCAGATCTCTGCGATTGTTTTCCCCTGACCCATGTAGGCAGAGGCACATTTCAGGAGATGGAGGGCATAACTTGCCGTAGGAAACTACCCAGCAACCCAGGGAGAAAAAAAATAGCTGACCTACTGGTGATGTGTGCAGATGGGAATGCCCCAGCCTGAGGCTATGTGCTCATGAAGAAGGGACTTTCTCTTATTTTAAATGACATCTCACTGAAGAGTGAGAGTCATCGCCACCTATCCTGAGTTCATACTGTACTGCTGACTCACAGTCATAGCCTTTTACAAGTGTAACTTAGGTCACAGAAAGACACTTAACTGATGTCAGAAATAGAATCCTAATCTATTATCTGCTTGGTCACATCTTTCCAGGAAAGAGCAGTGGATTTAGGCGATGTGCTTTGAAAGATAAGAGGCTCCCAAGAGGAACTATCCTTTAGAGCCCAGTGGGCTCTTCAGTGTATACAATGAAAGACATCCCCAAGGTCCACCAACAGCCAGTGGTTCTGCATTGTGGGCTAACATGAGCGAATGGCAAGAGGCCAGAGAAGACGCAGGGTTCCAGTACCCGGAATGTTCGGAGTTTAGCAAGAGCCATTTTTTAAAGCTCTAGTTACTGCATATTTTCTTGGTTCTAATGTACTGATTATTCACACAGTCATTTATTTATTCAAGAGAGAGAGACAGAGACAGAGATATCTCAAATATGTTCAAAATCAAACCTAGCTAAAAATATTACTGACCACCTTAATGTCACCTATAATCATCAATAACTTATTTATGAAATATCTTTTAGCTATGATGAAAGAAAAAAGAAAATGGAAAAGGACTACCCAAAAAACACTGAGGAAGAATTTTCAGGAGTGAGTGGTCATATAGATGCTGCGGTGGAACTGAATGGTGAGTTTCCCTACAAAAATGTCCCCTGGGGAAATTAGAATAAGCAATCTGGGTTCTGCTTTAACTCAACAGAAATGGGGTTCAGTGGGGTTCACTGGTCCAAAGTCGTTTCATACCATTTAAATAGCCAGATTACCTAATAGAGGAGGAATTATTTTTAAAATTTTTTATTTAAAAATAAGTAAATAAAAATAAATTTGTGGCCCTCCCTTTACTAGTAGGCATGTTTAGAACTATGTCTTCAAGTAGGATACAGCTGACCCTGACCCTGACCCTGACCCTGACCCTGACCCTGACCCTGACCCTGACCCTGACCCTGACCTAACTACCATACACAGCCTTGGAGTTAATTCCGAACACAACATAAACTGGTTATGTGGCTTGTAATCCCAGAACTTGGGAAAAGGAAATTCAAAGCCATCTTCAGCCTGGAATGTGAGAGGCCCTGTCCCAAATGAACCACAAAAGGTACAGCTTCAGCCTGTAATCCCCGTGCGCAGTGCGTTGAAGCAGGTAGATGAAAGGTTTGACTACAGCCTGGGATACAAAATGGGACTTTTTTCTCAAAAAAGCAAACAAACAACACTACAACAATGGAGCTTCAATCCAGGAGCTGTAGTCTTCCCAATCGTTGTCCTTTCCATCACCCAACTCCTAAAATCAAACACATAGTTAAAGTTAGATGAAGTGAATATTTTATACAAACCACACAAATTTGAATACATCCTTTGAATCTTGTTCTTCTTGACTTGTGTATGTAGCACAGAGACAGACAGTGTTCAGAAACTCAAAGGAGATTCCAAATGTGACCTCTGTTCTCCTGGAATGTTGAGCATCCTTGGGAAACGCCTATCTATCTAACATAGATGAAGCCACTGGAAGATGAAACAATCTATAATTTAGTACTAATTGGTGTTAATAAGCTTCAGAGTGACTTCAAGAGACAGATGGGGTCAAACATGGCAGTTAGCTATTTCATGATACCTTACCTGGTTCTGAAGGTCAGCTTACTATTTGATAGACTATAATAAAGGAGGAAGGACTTCTGTGAGAAGAATGGTCTAAGCAAAATCACAAAGCATGATGACCATGCTCTCATATGACCTGAAGTGAAGCCCGCACCCTACTGGAACAAAGGAAATGTTGGGGAATGGTCTAAGAAGTTAGGGATCAGGTTCTAGAGCTTGTTGGAGCGCCATAGAAGACAAGCTCAATGCCATATAATCAACCCCTGACTCCTCATTACCATGTCAAGAAAGCTGTGATTGCATTTGAGACACCCCCCCCCAACTTTAGAGTTTCACACGTCTCTCCAAGGGATCTCCAGTAACCACAATTTCAACTTTATCTCCTCTAGGTTACATTTACTTCTTTTCAGGACCAAAAACATTCAAGTATGATACAGAAAAGGAAGATGTGGTTAGTGTGGTAAAATCCAGCTCCTGGGTTGGTTGCTGAATCGTCAGGTCTAGTCTCTCCACAGGGATGAAGATCGTTGGGAGCAACTGAGGACTGGACATTATGGACTAAGTGGTTTGTCAGAGACGTTCTTCTCCAGCCTTTAGTCCTGAGGGTGATTGAAGGGTCCTTGAAAATAATAACAACTCTATTGTTTTTTCTAATATTCATTCACAATTTTAATCTAAATGAGAAGCCACCTTTATTCAGAATCACATAATATATCCTTTAGTTAAATATTCATTTTTTTCTTACCTACTATAGTAAAGCAAATAACTCTGGTTTCTGTTTGTAGAAAAAAATACTATGTGCACTTATATGCACACACACACACACACACACACACACACACACATATACAAATATTTCATTAAGCAAGGTTATTACCATACAAATTATAATTACCCCTTAAAAACAATGGCTGACCATCATTTACTGTGATGGATATAAATGTACTTCTTTGTGTCTGGAAGGTATCATGAACAAAATGCACCAAGTGTGTCCTTGGCCCTGGCTGTCCTCTGTGTCTCCCACTGGCCTCTGAAGTGGGTTGGTAGACAAACACTCCAATTAATCTTCATGCTCCCCAACAGTTGGGCACTCTGCAACAGAGAACCTTTCTAACAAAACCCAATAAAAACGTCGTGTTAGAGGAGTTCCTCATTTCTCTTTTCTGTTAATATTTACCAACTTTTATCATGCTTTATTTGGCAACAAATTCTGTGTTACCTGTGTAAATGTAAATGATCGTATCATAAGTATACAGAGCCAGAAAAAATAATGTAGTCTGATCTATTTCCTACTTCCTGGTAGCACCCTCAGTGGAGATGTCTTTGATCCACCTCAGTTTCTTCTAAATAGTTTTCTACTTAAGGAAGGTTTTTTTTGTTCTTTTAGTTTGTTTGTTCATTTGTTTTAATTTAAATTAAACCTTTCCTTCCCAACTCTACCCAGTTAACAACACAGAAAGAATAATTGCTCTCAGTCTTGTGGTTTTAAAAAAACTTTAGTACTAGAATTCTAGAACCAGTCTAGAGAAACTCTACATTTTAGGAGTTCTAAAATTGAAAAATATTTTTACTTCATAGGTTACCTAGAAGAGCTACAGTTTATAACACCTATAACCTGTTATTGTTAGCATCGTTTATTAAATTTGCTTCCTATGCTCATGAAAAGACTGAATGACACTCTGTTACTGCAAGTGTTCCATTTGGCTTCTCTTACTAAAAGTCACTGTGCATACCCAACCAGATGTTGACTATTGAAGACAATATCTAGTACCTTTTCTAAGTTCAAGGTGCCCTACTGAGAAGCAAAGCCTTTTCACTTTTACTGCAGGCTGGAACCCACTTACTATCAATAAGCAGAAAACAAAGGCAAACAAACAGAGACTAGAGAGATGGTTCAGAGACTAAGAATGCATGCTGCTCTTCCAAGAACCTGAATTCAGTCTCCAGCACCCATATGGACAACTTACAACCATCTGTTAATTCCAGTTCCAGGCAATCTGATCCTCTCTGGTGGCCTCCTTGGGCACCTGCACATGTGTGTGCATATTGACACACATGCATATAAATAAAAATAGTTTCAAAAGCAAGAAAGAGCAAAGTAGTGTGGCAGCCCTCAAAATGTTAAGCAGAAACCCAGTAATTGCACTACTGTGTGTATATACCTGTGAGAAATTAAAGCACAAGAACTTGCACACCAATGTTCATGGCAGCATTATTTGCAGTAGCCAAAAGTGGACAGATGTCCATCATGTGATACATGTGTGAATAAATGTAGTAGATTCAGACAATGAAATGTGCATTAAACCAAAAAAGGAATTAAGGGCTGAGACATGTAATAATATGGATAAAGTTTGTAAACCTCATTCTAAGTAAGAAGGTGGACACGAAAGGCCACATGTTGTATGATTCTATTTATATAAAATGTTGATGACAGAAAAATACATAGAGACAGAAAAGAGAGGGCTTGTCAGAAGCTGTAGGGAGTGAAACAGCTGGGGATGGATATAAAGTTTCTTTTCTGGGTGGTTGGAAACGTTCTAGAACTAATGGTAGTGATGGTTGTACAATTCTATGAAGATACAAAAGCCACTGAATTATTCATTTTAAAACAGTGAATTGTATATTTATAAATTCTATCTTGATAAACTTCTTATATTGTAAAAACATAAATAAGCAAGAAGATCAAAATGATGTTGTCAGCCATGAAATTCCTGCAACATGGGAGCTGTGGCCAGAAGCACAGAGCAATAAAATGTAAGGTTGAAGACATCGAACATTGAGCAACCAGATGGATCCCTTCCTTATGTCCAGCGCCACCCAGAAGCTAAAGGCTGAAGATGCTCCACCACAGAGGGATGTCACAGAAAACAATGAGGCATGTGCTCTGCGGACAGACTGGCTGCATTCTGAGAACTTGTTTTCAGCTATGTGATGGTCTTCAAATTCTCTGATCTGGGAAAACAAATAAGAATAGTTTTTGACCTCCTGGGGACATTTAGCAATTTAAATACTTGACTCAAATTATACCAAGTTCTGAGAGTAGTTCCTTATAGTCTTCACTAATCGTCCTTAATATGATTAGTTAATTTTGTTTTGAGATAGTGTGGAGAATTTAAAGACTTGCCTTGAGATCTTACAAGATTTGGTGACCTGTAACAGCACATGAATTGATAATTGGTAACCTGGATTTTTTCTTCTTTAAATACCAGATTAAATTTTTAAAAAAATTAGAAAATGTACTGACTGTGGCTAAACCCATGGCTCAAAAGAATGATTCCCTCAAATCATTATCATGTATTTGTTGAATCAGGGGTGCAGTGGTTCTTAGCTGTAACTCCTCTACAGTTTGAAAAGAAACAGGCTCTAAAGCACGAGACAGTTTTATGTCACTATTTACAGCACTAACCCTATTAGATGTAAGAAATATTGAAGAAATAACTTATACACCATGAAATTTCCATATCTGAGGGCTTTTTACACACAGATTTGTCACATAGGGATAAAATAGAGACAGTTGTCTCTGCTGAGTTCCCTTGCATTAGTTCCCTTGGCATCATTCACTTAAATATACCATTCTGCTATCTATGTGTCATTTACACTTCATTAAATACATACACACATAAATACATAGCACACAGATGACTAAACTATATGTGAGTATGTGTATAGCTTACCTTTTACAGGAGGAACCTATGCATCCCTAGACATTGGGATCCATGGAGTGCAGGAGTGGTCTCCATGAAAACCCAGGGACATGGCTCTTCCCTTAGCTTCAAGGTAATTAAGTGGAAAATTGTTGTCTCATGACAGCTCCCTCTCTGATGACCACTGATGGTTCTCTCTTAACCTCAGTATAGCCTGTTAGCATCGCCCTCTGAAAGCACCAGAAAGGCTACTGAAAGATGGATGGATTCTCCTGGCAGGGTATGTCTCTAGTGACTCCCTTTAAATTTTCTGTGATTGGAGTCAAGTGGCAGCCCTAAGTTAGGTGGCTGGAAGGAGGGAAGTCACATTCCCAAACTCACCAGGAGACAAGTCAGACCTCTATGTCACAAAGTGGATGCTAACCAAGTAGGCAAGGTCTTACTCAGAAGTCTAAACATGTACTTCTGAGTTATCAGAGGGGGCTCAGGGGGTCCTCATTAAGACACATCCATGTTTTGTCCTCGTCTCTGTTCTCATCATTTACTATAATGTATCAAACGGTTTCTGTGAATATTTACAACTAAAATACCCAGCAAGGTACCATTTGAGGCTAAGTGTATGGCACTGGCCAGTAGACTTCCTGACTCCCACTAGGAGAACTAAAAGAGTCTAAGAGAAAAGATATTCTGCATTTTCCCCCAGCAGGTCTGAACAAAGGAGATGATACGTCCTCCTCACAGATCTGAGCAAAGGAAGATACATCCTCCTCACAGATCTGAGCAAAGGAAGATACATCCTCCTCACAGATCTGAGCAAAGGAAGATACATCCTCCTCTCAGATCTGAGCAAAGGAAGATACAGGCTGTTTTACGACTGCCAAATGTATCTGTAGTGTTGCTCACATCCCAAGGTGACTTGATGATGTGGTCAGGCTGAAAGTCTTCTTTTTGTCCTCCAAATTGCATAATCCAATCCAAGCTCTATTCTCAGAGCTTGAGAGGGGAGCAGGATCGAGAATCTTCTGGTAAATGCATTTCAGTTTGAAAGTAGTAAATGATTTTGCTGGACAAATTAGCATGTTTTTCAAATGTACATGTCTTCATTATAATCTGTTCTCAATCTAACACTCCTCCCTCTAATCCCATATGCCATTTAACATATTCGAGGATAAAGTTTAACTTTTCTCCCACAATGCACTTGTTCTCCCAAGAGATGGAGGAAGAGATCAAAAGACAAGGACAAGAGCCAGTGAGCACAATGAATCCCTCTTAGGTTGTTCACAGTAAGGAAAGTTATGTGCTAGGATGAAGTTGTTGGCAACGTGCTTAATCTTGGGATATCTCAGGGCAATAATAGTTATAAATGAATTTAACCTGAGGTTGATTGATCATTGCAGGTAGATTTAGGTGCATGGTAGTTTTAGGTAGATGGTAGAATGGCTACATGTCCAAGTTGACCATATCCTGTTCCCCTGTTAAACTATGGACACATTTCTATATAGAAATTTGCTGCACATTCCTAGGTAACTGCCACTTAGGTGTCTGAGAGAATATTTATCTGGGGACACACCTAAGAATGGAATTGTTGGGTCAAAAATCTGTGCGTGGATTGAGTTGTATTATGTACCACTAAATTATTTTCAAAGTGACTGTAATTATAAAGTATACCTCCACCTATAGTGTGTGAGCATTTTCATAGAATTTTATTAAATGGTCCTTTCTTTAGAGCATTCACTGAGTGCCAGACACTATTGAGTCATGCAGGTTGTAATGTTCCCTTTAAGTGAGATGAATATTACTCTTTCTCCATTTCCAAGCTCAGTGAACTTAACCTGTAAACGCTAAGAGGGTATAGCTAGGGAGTGGAGCCTCAGTCCGGTCATCTTACCTCCTGAGACCCATGTCAGTTCAGTCACACTCAAAGCAAATGCATGTGACAGATGTCCTCACAGGATGCTGGAGGAAGAGCATTGCTTTTCTCTGTGTCACACAGCAGTTCTCAGCTCTGGACTGGAACATGCTGAGGGCTGCGAACAGACAGGGAGCTCCTAGATAGAGTGAGAATGGGAAAGAGCATTGGAGGTACTTAGTGGGGAGATAAAAGGAAGGCAAGGCTAAGCAGTGGACAATGCATAGCAAGGCCAAGAGTCTGTCCCCACGCTGCCCTCAACATTGGCAGCTTACACAGTCACATTCTTCATCAATGAGTCATCTGGTTCTTCTTGAACTGACTGGGAAGCACAGGGACAGAACCCAGTACTCATGCCCCGGCCTTTCCCTGGACACAGTTCATTGGTTATTTACTCTGCATCTACAGCCTTTGTTCTTTGTCCTGATTATCTGCTTCCTTTCCTCCTTCCACTGGTGCTGTGAGCACCACACTGCTGGGAATTCCTCTTAAAACGCCCACAGTCTCTTTAATGAGCCTTGCCTTGCAAACTTAAGGTGAACCCTGGGCAAAATGCCCTGAGCCTCTGTGGCAACGTCCCATCTTTCCAAAATGCACAGCTGGAATGTTCCAGGGCACCAAGTCATCCACCTTCCACCTTCTCCCCTTCCAGATTCTTGACCCCCTTGAGAGAACGGGAGAATTAGTCGGGTGATTTTTATTGTTGTTTGGTTTTGCTTTGCTTTAGATCCAAAACATAGACCAGCCTTGCACATGAGATGAATGCTTTCTCTAGATACAGTTTGTAGAACTCTCTTCCCATACTATCTGCTTCCCAGCTTATGGTGTCAGTGGTTTTTCTCCCCCATACACTCCTGCCATGATGTTACAGGACCCAGCCAGGTGTTAGCATCCACTTGGATGCCTTAAACCACAGTATAAATTCCCTGTATTTTGAAAGAAATGATGGAACAGATTTTACAGTTTGGCCAATGGGATGAACACTAATCTCTTGTCCACTGAGCCTGTGTCCATCTTAGAACTTATAGAAAGCCATGAGACAAAGGCTGGAATGTGTAGTTTTTAACTTTGAGACAACTAAATGATCCTTTCTTTGGTGGGGGAAGGAGGACCTGGATCCAAGCATCCAAGACAAGGAAGTCCAAGCTTTAATCTGTCTTAAAGCTAAGACCTGCCAGTGTGGGCAAAAGTAAGATCTGAGTCCAGATATAGCTGTCTCCAAAGTCCATGCTCATGCTATAGCCCTCTGTCATTGCCTGCACGTTAGCCAACTGCTGGACGCCGCAAATCCTAGTAGCCCATGTCCCCAGTTCCAACACTAGATCATGGCTCAGTCCTTTAAAAAAACAAAAACTTATCTTGGCAGAGCAGGGTTAGCAACACAAACTAGGGTCGGACCCTCGAGGACCTTGAGTCTGTCTTCTCATTACTAATCTCCACTCCCAAGCCCTAAAGAAAAATTTTGTCCCTACAGAAGCAGCCCCACTAGCACAGATCCAGGGATCATTTCAGACCAATCTGGACAAGGGAAGAACCTCAAGAGGTAGGGAAGTCCAGTCAGCAATGCGCAGTTTCATGATCACCAAAGGGAACTCTGCTGATTGTGCAAAGTAACCATGGAAAATCCTCAGACAGGAGTGACTAGAACGAGGCTCAGTGCCGTGACTGAACGAAGAGGTGGAGTAACCAGGAGATGTTCTTTCTTTACAACTGAATGCAATTTCTTCAAATCAAAGAAGTAGGGGGGGAATGAGGCCAGTTGTGGCAGGGTTAGCCTATGACCACAGCAGTTGGGAAACTGAAGGAGGGTGACAAGGTCACAGTGGGCCCTGTCAAAGGTCAAAGAGGAGGAGGCAAAGGAGCAGGGAGAAGGAAAAACAGGAGGGGGGAGGAAGAGAGAAAGGAGAGAGGAGGAGAAAATCCTAACAGCAAAGGGATCGAATCTGTAATTTAATAGATAAACTATGCAGTGGTGGCAGCTAAAGTGACCAAGATTTACACCAGGAGGGGGAAGACTACACATAGAGAGTTAGAGAGAAGGCTCCCTGGTTAAGAGTGCTTATGTCTCCTCAAGAGTGTCTGAGTTTGCTTCTCGGCTCTGCATCAGGAAACTCACAACCACCTCTGACTCCAGTTCCTAGGGATCCTACACCCTCTTCTGGCCTCCACTGTACCTGCACTAATGTGTATACACACCCAGAACACACACACACACACACACACACACACACACACACACACACACACACACACACATTTTTAAAGGCCGAAAGTAATCAATTGGGAATTACTCAAAGCCACCAGCCATTGCCTTCAAGGGTAGGCAAGGGCTTTCTTACCTGCCTGGCTTTCCTCTCTCAAAGCCTTCTCCTCTAAAAAGGGCTTATTGAACCAAATAATTAACATAAGATAAATATCATAGAAAGTCTGAATTTTTATGTATTAAAGCCAAACTCTAAACTTTTTTAAAAAATTAGCTGGGGGCTATGGTTGTAGCTTAGTGGTAGAACACGTCCTAGCATGTATGAGACCCTGACTCAAGCCCCAGAACTACACACACAACACACACACACACACACACACACACACACACACACACACACACACAGAGAGAGAGAGAGAGAAAGAGAGAGAGCCAGTGCATTGAATCTAAAGGTGACACTGGCATTCACTGCCATGTACTTGAAATTGGTTCTGAGAGTCTGTGATAGCATCTTCTGGTTTCCCATAGCCATATATGGGGTGCTATGTCCCCTAACTATCATTTTGTGTACATACTTACCTAAATTTTTAATAACACCAAAGAGATGCAAAAGTGGTCTGAATGATTAAGAACATAGGTTTGGGAATGAGGAGATGGGTCAGTGGGTAAAGTTTTTATTGTGTTCAGATCTGAGGAATTGGGTTCGGATCTCAACACCCACTTTAATAGCCAGGCACAGCAACATGCACCCGTAATTCTAATCTTCGGAAGTCAGAAGAGAGAATTCCTGGGCCTCACTGGCATCACTTGTCTAGCTGAGTCGGCGAGCTCCCAGTTCAGTGAAAGGTCTTGTCTCAAAGAGCGAAGAACACAGTTGAGAAAGACACCAGCCTTTGGCCTCTGCTCTCTAGAAACATTGGTACACACATGGACACGTACTCATATGTATGTGTGCCCACACAGAAACACATGTACACACACAAACCCACATTGGGTTTGGACTCAACCACTCACCAACTGCTCACTTTGACCTTCCTTGTCTATAACATAATGGTAGCATGGACTACTCAACCACCAGGAGAAAAGAATTCATACCTGGAAGGTTTTGAACAATGGGTCTGCCTGCCGCCTCTAGCCTCACACAGGGAGCATTCTGGGAGGTAAGAGGAGAGAGGCTTAGTGAAGGGCGCTGATAACACCTGGTGCTCTTAACACTAAAGGGCCACCTCCTGGGTCTGGAGGGGAGGGAAGTGGTCCCAGGTACGAACGCACAGGTCTCTGGAGAGCTGCAAGCCACTTGACTGATTCATCGAGATCTGAAAGATTAGCCAGTTATGAGAGGAAACAATTTCTGGGAAAGTGACGGGGGCTCAGAGAAGGAAGCACAGTGTGCTGATCCTCCTGCCTCACCTCAGTGCCCGACACTGTCTGCTGAGGATAGAGGCATGTGGTAGCGACTCTGAGTCATCCAAGCCCTTGTTAAACATTAAAACTCTGCCATATTCTCTCAGTCTTTGTTTTGTAGCTCATAACCTTAACTTGACCTATTGCTCCTTGCCCTGACAAAAACAACTTGTACTTTGTCAGGGAGCCTGGTGGACATTGGAGATCCCCTGGCCTCCTTGTCTCTAGACCCAGCCTATCAGCTTAGAGGTCAGACAGGTCTCTGCCTGGAGCCCATACATTTGTTGCAAATGTTAATGTTGCAAATGCATCTGTTCAGTGTTTTTCCCATAGAAAAACTGGTTCTGAGAACTGGGGTGGTGGGGTGCAATTTTGGATCCTGACTCCTAACTCTGATCCTGATTAATCAGTCTTGGAGTGTGCGTTTAATAAACCATCCATACCTAGCTGCGGTTGGTATCTGAGTGGTTTGTGTAGCTATTCTTAGACCCCCCACACTCTGACCTCACCCCATGAACACAATGGAGCCATAAACAAATGGAGCCCTGGTTAGAGGCATGGCTGCTGGTCATGAGGCCCATGACAGTTGATTTGTCTGATGATGACAGTGATGACTGTGGTCTGATTTGTCAGCCTTCAAGGCACTACCCCTCAAGAGAACCATATCACCTCTCACAGGGGCAGCCATGGGTGTTTATTAGGACTGACAGCCTTACTAAACATGGCATTGCTTCATCGGCCACTGCATTGTTTTCACATTCTGTGCCTGTTTCAGCCAAACAGTAGCTTCTTTTTAAAGATCTCCTCTCTCTCTCTCTCTCTCTCTCTCTCTCTCTCTCTCTCTCTCTCTCTCTCTCTCTCTCTCTCTCGTGTGTGTGTGTGTATATGTGTGTGTGCCACGTACATGCGGGTGCCCTAAGGCCAGAAGAGGGCATTGGATCTCTGGGAATGGAGTTATAAGTAGTTGTGAGCAGTACACATGGTTGCCATGAGTCAACTCAAGGTCCTCTGGAAGAACAGCGAGCACTGTTAACCACAGCGCCATCGCTCCAGCCCCAAACTCTGGCTGCTGGAGAATAATTCTGTCTTATGTTACTCAATCCTTCTACAGCCCCAGACCTGTCATGTGCTTTATGAGTATTTGCTCAGCTGAATGAACCTGAAAGTCATGTAGACACTCAGAGGAGGGTTGTTAAGAACCATCAGTTGGACAGTAGCAATTACTTTGCATACTCTTCTGTACTTTACCCCCACGGCATGCCCTGTCATAATAATCAAAAGTAGGGGGCTAATCTACTGAACTCTGGTTACAGGGGAAATTAAAACAGGCAGTAACGCTGCTGATGAAACTGTAGAATTATCTATTCATTGTCATGCTTACGAGCACGACAATGCAAAACAAATATTTTTAATGGCACCAAAAGTCCGTCATGTGTTCTAACACCGAGAACCATGCCTTACATAGTATATGTGCATAACACATGATTTCAGAATTAGTGAATGAGCTATTTATGAGTGAATGATAGTGTGAAATATTAGAGGGAGGAGAGGACTCACAGATTATTCATCCTGGATTCAAATCCCAACCCAATGTGATTTGGAGACTAAAATAATACCTTCCCATATCACACAGGACTTATTTGGCTGAACACGGAAGTGAATTAGTTTAACTGCTTTGGCTCCAGGTGGGTGGTTCTTCCGGCCACTTGTCAGGGCCCTCTGGATTCACAAATGAAAGACAACGTACACACACACACACACACACACACACACACACACACACACACCACCACCACCACCACCACCACCACCACCACCACACACACATACTTCACACATATACCACAGCACACACACACACACACACACACCACCACACACACACACACACACCACCACCACACACACATACTTCACACATATACCACAGCACACACACACACACACACACACCACCACATACACACATACTTCACACATATACCACAGCACACACACACACACACACACACACACCACCACATACACACATACTTCACACATAAACCACAGCACACACACACACACACACACACACACCACCACATACACACATACTTCACACATATACCACAGCCCGCGCGCGCACACACACACACACACACACACACACACACACACACACCAGTTAATTTTGATATGCCTTAAGTAGTTCAATGGTTGGGCACTTCTAAATCTCCCTGAAGCTAACAAACACTCCCCTCTGGAACACCTGAATTAACACCCTCCAAATCTACATTTTGTCTTTGTTGCCCCGTTACCTTCTGGGCAGCCTCCCTACCTTAGGGTTGCCTTCCATTTATACTACATTTCAGCCTTCTCATCCTCCTCTCCTTCATGGAGTGGGTCCACCACCCCCACCCCCGCTGTCCCAAGCCTGGGAATCCTGAAACTCCTGCCTCTGTCTGCCCTATCCAACCATTAGCTGCTGACATCTTTACCAACCAGAACCAACTGGGGGCAGGGTCCCTCAGTGTCTTACATGCAAACACTTGTGTGAGAAGTTTGGGGACCAAAATTAACAATGTAACACAGGCAGCATTAGGTCAAACCCACTTGAGCTGAAAGTATCCTCAAAGCACAACCCACACTAGCTCAACCAATAACAAACAGGTGTGGGAGAGTTTCACTGATTTACATGCAGGAGCCTGAGTCTCACGTCTCTCTTCAGACATGATTAAATTGGGTTAACAAGATGGCTACCTGGAGGCTCCAAGTCTATACGTCTCTGTGACTGAAAAACCAAGAGAATGACACCTTCTCTTGGCAGTTCTCTACATCAAACCCAGAAATAACACATCGTGTGTCGTGTGTAGGGCAGAGGAATGGGCGGCTCTTGCCCTTTTAGGGTCTAGACATATGCACTATAGCTTAAACTGTGGTGTCGTGGGAAACATGAAAGCTTTGAAACATGAATGTTTCCCTGCAACATGGGGGTTACCGATAAGAAGGCAGCGTGTGATTCTGCAAAGAACAAGTGGGACTTGTTCAGGGAGAGCGACTGTCTGCACAGGCCCAGGGAAGGCCCGGATTTCAAAGACTGTGGGGTGAAGGGGCATTGTGATGGGAATTCCAAGCCTGCCTTGATTACTACAGCACCCAGTGAAAAGCAGAGATGTTAAGGAGCCTTACTCTTAGGTCCAGCCTCACAGACAGAGGGCATCTGAACTTCACAAGTAAGTGGGAGGCAGGAGACTGGAAGTCGATGCGGAGACAGATGCGGAATGAAGGATTCCCGGACTCTGGAGCCATGTCCCGGGTCTAACGTTCAGTAGTCCTGGCCACTTTGAAGGTGAGCCTCGGCTTCTTCTGTGAGATCACCAGCAATCTCCAGCTTGTGACTACTCAGCTCCTGGCATCCTCAATATTAAATACATTATGCCTCCAGCATAAAGAACTTTGTGCTGATTCCTGAAGGCGTCAGTATGCCGTCTCACTGTCTTGTGAACTATCTTTAGACTAGCTCCCTTCTCTAGAATGCAAGAGAGCTGAGAGGTCAGAGAGTCAGAGCCAACAAGAACCTGGGAAGAAAGACTCTTGTGCACAGATAAAACCACCCCTAAGTGCTGATGAGGTAGGGGGGGCTGAGTGGAGTGTGAGATGGCCACAGGGGCTAGTTTCCCTCCAAATGCTCAACCTTGAAAAGAAGAGAACCATTCCCAGTTACAAGCATAAGCTTAAGATGAGTGGTGAGCGAGGGTGTGTTAGTCAAATGCTTGCCCAGCATGCACAGAGTTCAGCTACTAATGGTGGAAAGAGAGAGCATTTTCTCCCACTGTGTAGCCGCTGCCTCCAGTAAAGCCTCCCACCCACTGCCAGGCAGGCAATTTCATGAAATTTAGAGAGATGCCTGTGAAAAGAGGACCTGAATGTAGGAGGGGACATGTTGGGAAGTATAAAGGTCTCCACAGGTGAGGGAGCAGATGAGAGGAAGAAATTAGAGTGAACATAACTAAATTCATTATATTTCATATATGAAATTGTCGAAGAGTCGAAAATGAAAAAGTAAGTCAGAAATGATTGCTGGCTTTAGCAGTAAAAGCTGTTTAAAGACATAAATATATACAAGGTAATTTAAAAGTACCAAGTCATTGTTTTTACCCTCTACGTTAATCTAATTAATATTTCAAAATGTGAGAGGAGCATCCAATACCCTCAGAGTAATCCTCAGATACCCTGAGTAAATTTGCCACTAAAGTTGTAGACAGTCTAAAGTAAAATGTTTGCTTCTAGTTTTAAATCACAAAATAAAATATCGTCATGGTTATAAATTATCTCCAAACAGACTGAGGGCCTTATGTTACCTGGTGTTGCTGAGGGACTCAGCAGGTTCTTGGCTCCTCCAAAGAAACTGACTTTCCAGCATTTGGGAGGCAGATTAAAGCAGATCTCTTGAGTCTGAGGACAGCCTAGTCTATTTAGCAAGTTCTGGGTTAACCATGGATACCTGGTGAATAGACTGTTTCAAAAAAGAAATGAGAAAGAGAGAGAGAGAGAGAGAGAGAGAGAGAGAGAGAGAGAGAGAGAGAGAGACTCTTTATTAGAAGAGTATGTTAATAAGCTACTTGCCAGTGTAGCAGGGAGCTGCTGAGAATATGCTTTGTTTTTTTTCTTTCTTTCTTTTATTCTTTTTTGTTTGTCTGTTTGTTTTGTTTTTATGAAACAAGGTTTCTCTGTGTAGCCCTGGCTGTCCTGGTACTTGTTGTCCAGGCTGGCCTTGAACTCAGTGCTGGCCTTGAACTCAGTGATCTGCCTCCTCTGCCTCCTGAGTGATCAGATTAAAGGCGTGCACCACCAATGCTTGGATGCCTACTTTTCTTCTCTTTGGGGAATTGAAGGCAGGGAGGGGTCAAGTCAAGGTTTCTCTGGGTAGCTCTGGCCAGAGTGTAAGGCTGTATACAAACAGAAATAGAAAAATCTGAGGCAAATTTAATTATTGAAAGACGTACTTATTTTTAAAACTAACACTTATTATGAGTTTGTAAATTGTCATATGGGGTTATAATCTATGTTCCACTGCTCATTGTCCAATAAAACCCATTCTATCACATGGGTCTACTTCTTATGGAAGATGCCAGGCATAACAAGTTGTGTCCAGCCTCAGTGTTTGGGTGGGACAAAGATGGTGATTTCCCTTCCTCTCTGGAAGATAACCTGTAAAACCTGAACCGAGAGGGCAAATGGTTAGCCCCCACTTAAGTGCCTCTGCTTCTTCCCCCACCCCACCCCCGAGTGAAGATATGCTTGCTTATAAAGGTCTAGATTCTTGGCGGGTTAGGATTAGGTGGGCAAGGAGAAGCAGAATTGTTAGCAGCCTTGTTTTGCCTTCTTCCTCTGAGAGTGGTAAAAGCCACAGCAGAAGGGGATTGAGCCGGGGCCATGATTACCCAACCTTCCTTTCCCTCAGCTTCCTCTCACTTCCCCTTTCTGGGCCTTTCTCTTCCAGTTTCCTATTCTGAAACCTTCCACATGCTGATGTATGAGCTTCAGAGCAGTGGTGGCTGTACCTAGCGGCGGGGGACAATGGTTGCTGCACCTAGAGACTGGGGACAATGGTGGCTGTACCTAGGGGCAAGGTGGCTCCTTACTGTTCAGCTCACCCCTCCTTTGTAAGGAGCTTCAAGGAGCTTCTGTGTTGCCACTTTGTCCAGAGCTTCTCACCTAACACAGTGGGCAGGCCAGTGGCTCCAAAGGGATCCTACTGTCTTTCTGCCCTTTGTCTCAAGTCTTCTCCTGACAAGAGACATTTCTGGACATTTAGAATGTGCCGTGCATCATTTGTCCTAACATCTGGTTTGCCCAGTTTCAGTCTTTAGCCTTGTTTATCTGTTCTGTCCTTCACACCATGTATCCATCTTCCTGCTAAAGTCTGTGTTCTCCTTGTTTACAGATGGACTAGACAAGGAGACTCCTTTGCTAACTTTAATATCTAAAGCAGTTACTTTCTGACGTTTTGAAGAACATAGCATTAACAATATCAATAAAGATTATGGGACACAGGCATCCCAACCTTTTCTATTTCTTCTGCATTTGTCATACTTCCTCACTAGGTTCAAAGATAGGAAAAAAACAGAAACTTACAACTCATAACTCCCAGAATAGGGGTGCTGGCTCAGCAGTTCAGAATACTAGCTACTCTTCAAAAAGATCTGGGTTCGGTTCCTAGCACCCACACAGTGACCCATGGCTATCTGTAACTCCAGTCCCAGGAGACCCGACACACTCCCTTCTGGCCTCCGAGGAACTGCATACATGTGGTGCACAGATATGCATCCCAGCACACACACACACACACACACACACACACACACACGCACGCACGCACGCACGCACACAGAGCTCCTGGAATAATAATAACAACAACATTGGTACTGGCTAACATGGTAACATGTTAGTGTCATTGAACTGGACTTCTACAAATGGTAAAACCAGAGTCGGTGAGCTGCTCGGTAGGTAAAGGTGGTAGGTAAAGGTGCTTGCTGCCAAGCCTGACCACCTTGAGTTCTATACCCTGGCCCATGGTAGAACCAATTCCTATATAAACACATACTGTAATTTAAAGGGTTAAAATGGAGCTAACGAGATTGCTCAGTGGTTAAGAGCACTGGCTGCTTTTGCAGTGGATTGAGTTTCAGTTCCTAGCACCCACACCATGGCTCACAACCATCTGTAACTCCAGTTCCAGGAAACCCAGCACCTGTTTCTGCCCTCATAGGCTCCAGGCCCATACATGGTGCTCAGATGTACACTCGGACAAATCTGTCATGCATATAAAATAAAAAATAAATGTTTCAAAATTGTAAAGGTTAAAATGGCATATTTTACATTATGTTCATTTTACACACAGACACACACAGACACACACACACACACACACACACACACACACACACACACACAAATTGGTTTTCCTCCCTTAACGGTGAGTTACTCATGGCCTGTATTCATATACTGTCACAGCTGTGTCTGCATACTGTCATGCCTGTTAGTTCTGGACAGGACTTCCCAGCTGAGCTCTCAAATTCAAGAGCCAATGTAGACACCAATGACTTAGATACAGACAACCCGTCTTTCCCTGGTAATAGTCACTCTTGTCCCTTCTACAAGCCTTATCCCAATATTAGGTGCAGGTCCCTCGGATTCTTCCTTCCTTCCTTCCTTCCTTCCTTCCTTCCTTCCTTTCTTTCTTTCTTTTTAAAGAACAGTTCTTTATTCTATAGTTTCAAATACACAGCAGACCAACCCTGTTCCCTGAAATTTAGCACTGGCATTCAATACAAGCCTCAACACTGTAGTTCTAATGGGTTTCCTTAGAAATCACTTCATAAAGCCTTGCTCAAGAGGAGGGTTAGGGGGAGGTTAAGCAACAGTAACATAGTAGCTAGCAATGGTTTTATTTCTTCATTGTCACAGGCAAACATACAAGTTCTTCTTCCTCTGTGCCTGGTCCTATAAAATATGTGCTACCCTCCGCCTTGTGGTACAATGTTTATAAATATAATTCACCAATAAGAAGTTGAAGCCACTAACAGGGGCTTGATAACAACCACCAGGGGACAATAAAATGTGGAAAACTGACAGAATCTGAAGAGTATTGGAAAGGGCACTGAGACACACATTATAGTAAATGTTTGCTTCAGAGGAGGTGTGAAGGGAACTTCTCATGAAGAATTCCCTGAGCTTCTCCAAGCCTACTTTCCTTCTGATGTGACATTTAAATACTACAGAGCATTGTGGGTAGTGTCCCTCTGTGCATTGCCAGAGGGTTTGCCTGAGCCATGACACCTGGTGACAGTACTGGTGGATAGTTCTGCAAGATACTGATACTGTCCTTTGGTGCTCAGTTCTCTCTCCAATATGTTACATTAAAACCTTGCTCCTTGCCAAACTCACTAGGCAGCTGGATGTGGTCTGTGTTCAGAAGACTGAGGAGGCTTCCTTTCAGTAAGTGGATCTTTTTACCAGGGGAATTCCTCAAAGGAATACCAAGAACAGACTAAGGAGTACCCCAGAACATTCTCTAGAGAAATGGGGTTCTCCAGAAAAACATCACTAAATTTGGCAAGGAATTTCTCAGCAGTGTCTTTCTTGGCTTGGTTTTTGTCATTGTTGTTGTTGTTGTTGTTTTGTTTTGTTTTTGTTTTTCAATTTTGTTCTTGTTTTGTTTTTAATCTCTCTTTCCACTTTCCATAAATGAGACTAGCTTGCAAATTGTTGTATAGCCACTGTCTAAGCAGGTCTTCCTTCCTGAGAACAGTACGTTCGGGGAATCACCACCCACTAATAGTAGCCACTTCCTGAAATGAACCAGTTGAGTTAAGCTGGGTCTTTGGTGATTTGGATGTATCAGGCACTGAGGGGTCAGGAACTGCAAAGTAAATGCCCACACTGGATGCCAATGTTTGTGGCAGCCTGCAGCCAGCCTCTCACCTATCCCTGTGCAAAGGTTGTTCCCAGAAGGTAAAAGTAGTCATGTCTGTTTGCATATTGACTTATGCTCATAACAGAAAGTTCTTGATCTTCAGCACCAGAATCGATGGTTTTCAGGGCGAAGCTGTTAACTTCCCCAAACTGACGGTCCTGCTTGCCTGTCTCATTAGGACGTGGTGAGAAGGGACATCTGGGCAGAGCAAGGAGAGCAGTGCTGAGCAGGGCCCTGGCCCTCAGCTCTCCAGAAGAGTTCACAGTGCCGCCTGCCTCCCTGCTGTGAAGGCACCGGCAGGGCGAGAGCTAAAACCTGGTTTCCTGGCCTGCCTTGTATCCTTCCTCTGTTCCACTTATCTCTGTTTGGTTTTCCCTCTCACCCTGGCTGTAGTAATGGCCGCTTGTCTCTCTCTGATGGCCCTCCGTGGAGTTGTGTTTCCTGCTACAATCTGTCTCAGAACAGGCACTCGCATTTTCTCACAATCCAAATTCAGCCACAGGTACTTCCTTCTTTCAGAAGGATAAATCCAAAATGCCTGCACCCAAGGCTAGAAAAGCTCTCTAGCCTCATTACGAACAATCTGCCTGAATTCCCCGCCCCCTATCCAGAGCTTGCATTACAGCTCACTCTTAGTATTTGTACACTTTAAAGTTTTAGACAAGTGTGTGGTGACATGTATTTGTCACCACAATGCCAGAGCATTTGTTGTTTTTTAAAAATGGTCTGTGCTGAGCTCATCCCTCAGCCCCCCTCTCCACTCTACGCCCCTAACCACTGACCTGCCCCCTGCCTCCACAGACTGCATGGCATCTAGTCAGAATCAAGTTTTAACCCTTTCCTGATGGATCCCTTCACTCAGCAGCCCTCATCTAAGGCTCTTCCATGTCTTCTCATCACTGTGGCTCTTTTGTTTTCAGTGCTGAGTAATATTCCTTTGCATGGGTTACCATAGTCTGTCCAGCTATCACCTCTCTGAAAGACATCTTGAGTGTTCTCACGCTTTGAGCAGAGTAAATAGAGTGTTACAAGCATGCACGCGCAGACTTTATATGGGCATACATTTTCATTTCTTCTGTGGCTATAAAGAGCACATGTGCCTGTTCCTGTGGTAGGCGGGGATTTAGCTGTGGACAAACTGTATTCCTAAGTGACTGTCCCCAGTACATCTTGCCTCTGCTGTGGCTCATGCACGGGATTTGAAGCGTTGTGGTGGCTTTAACTGACATGCTGCTAGTTACACTCACATTGCCCCAGAAAGTGCAACGGGGAACACGGGGAACACGCTTTCACATTACATAGTATTTGTCTCTTTCGGCAAATTATCTCTTTGGGTCCTTGGTGCATCTTTTAGTCAGATTATTCATGGTCTCGTGTGTTAGGAGTTCTTCATGTAGTTTTAAGAATAGTCCTTCATTGGATATGGGTTTTTTTGTTTGTTTTTTGTTTTTGTTTTTGTTTTGCAATATTTTCTCCCAGCCTGTGGCTCATCTTGTTATGTAAGATAGGAATAGAGCCATGATTTTACTCTGAAGCAAGGATCAATGGACACCTCCTAGCATTGTGGTTACCTGATACAGGTAACATCTACAAATGTTATTGTATAGACGTGAGTTATTCAGGGCTGTTCCTGAATATATGGTGGGATTCCATAATTGAAGAGAGTTAGGAATAGCACTACCCAGTGAGAAAAGAAACCACCTGATTAGAGGGTACCCACCAGTGTGCCTCAGACAGGAGGCTGTGAGAGTGAAGGCTGGACCTGCAGTACACAGACCCTGCACCTGCAAAGCCTGTCTCCTTTACAAAGAATTATGAAACACCAGCAGTGCTCCAGGTTCTCCTCCTTCCTCCTTCTTCCTTCCTTCCTTACCTCCTTCGTTTCCACCTTCCTTTCCAATTTTAATCATTATACCCCCTATGCAGCCAATGATCGGTCTATGTAGCCACTGTGTAGCTACAAACTTGCAGTTCTCCTGCCTCAGCAGCCCCCTGAATTCTGGACCCCAGGCACAATTCATCTATAAATTCATCTACAAATCATCTTGGTGCAGCGATATTCTTTCTTGGCATGGGTGATGTTGTAGCACCTGCTCAGTGATGCTGTTTGTAATTTGTGCACTGTCCCACTCATTATAAATGTTTAGAAAACTCTTTGTAAGATACGGAATACAATTACAGTTCCAAACTCTGTCATTGATAAGACATGAAAGAGTAATGATTTGATTCCAATAAATAAAACAAGTTTTCTTGTGGATTCAGCATTTGGGGGTCCTCTAGGACATAAATTTAATGTGTTCCTGCTGCCAATATAAAATCACAATACTTCCTCGTTGTTGCTTAATTCTAAAAAGAAAGAAAGCATGAGAATGAGTCACCTATTTCCACAGTCAGGGCCGAGAAGCCATATAAATTTCTCCAGCCCCTGTCAGGAAACATCAAAGTGGCTCTGAGAACAATCGTCTGTTGACGGCAGCTATGAGGCTCACCCTGTTCCGCATTGTGTGTCTGCTGCCAGGCTGCCTGGCCCTGCCACTGTCCCAGGAAGCTGGAGAAGTGACCGCACTTCAGTGGGAACAGGCGCAGGTACATGGGTCTCTTGCGCGTCCCTCGGGGTTCTCTGGCCTCACCGCCAAGCTCCACATGTGGTTTTGAATGATTTGTCCTTCGGTGCTTGCGTGGCAGTAAATATTCTTGAGCACGATGTTCCTGGTTAGAAAAGCAGTGCATGCTCTCTGTGAAAGCCACCCAAGCCGGCTTCTGAAGCCTTCCTGAACTCTGATTGGATGCCAGCTCCTTTATCTGCTCTCTAGGTGAACGAGCACATCATTTCGTTTCTGGCCTTAAATTTTCCAATTTAGAAACTGGAGAAGTATAATAATGATGTCACCAAGTGGAGAGATATAACACACTTAATGCAGTATTGAAGTCCCATCCAGGCTCGGGAAGTGCGAGTGTTAGTGTTTGTTGCAACTTGCAATTATTTTCATGAACTGTACTGAACTGGACATCTAAGGATGAAGCCTCACGGTGAAGAAAACTGTAGTCAGAAAGCGCAAAGAGAAGAAGTAACTTTCTTGCATGTGCAGTAGAAGCCGTCTGTGTTCTACCCCACCGGGTTGAACCGGCAGATCAGTAACATGATGACAGAAGGTCGTCTTGCTACCAAAATAGAGACAGGAATCAGGAGCTTCTCTAGCTCAGAAATGCATTCTCTTCAAATACATTGTTATTTGGTAAAACCAGATAATGACTAATATGCTTTAAGCATGAGAAAAATAGAGTTAGACTTCACATTCCATTTGACTTTTTTAAAGATTGATAAAGTAGATTCAATCACCAATTTATAACCTTACCAAATAGCATTTTTAGGAGTTTTGATCCAGTTTTCTCCAGGATGCTGTTGCAAGGGTCTTCAGGCCGGTCAGTGTGCCTGCACAGATGGTCTGGCAGAAGAAGGGAGCTTATGTATTTGAGCCCAACCCGAGCTACACAATGAGTTTCAGGCTGTCCTGTGCTACAGAGCAAGATTCTATCTCAAATCAAAACCAGGGGTAGAAAAGAATGCAAACATGTCGTCCAGAGAGTGTCTCATTAAAGTCCACAGCTCCAGAAGGGATACAGTGTTTGTTATTTTTTTTTAAACAAAAAAAATTAATTTGTCCATGATTATTATGAGTGAATAGTAAGAATTTGTTGTGTTGAATGAAACACCATGGGAGCAGGTAAGGAGCATCCTGTTGGTCAGTTTGCTTTGGTAAAATGCAGTCATGGGAGGTTTTCAGACAGATAGCCACTGCCAGGCGCTCTACTACTGACAGCAAATGACTAAGCAGATGGTGGGCCGTTCAACGATCTTCCCACTGCACGCACTTTTAGACTGTACACTTTTCCTAAGGAAACTTCCTTGGAAGTGGAGTACAGACACCTGGGGTGATCTCTGCCTCCTGCTTCACCTCTCTGAGCCATGTGTCTTCAGATAAAGCAGAGGCATTTCTGGGTAGACATTGTGTACCCCTTTAATCCCAGCACTTGGGAAGCAGAGGCACTCAGTGTGCCTGCCCATGGGAAGGGACTTTAATGCCTTCGTGAGTTGCTACTGTTATCATTCTCTTGCCTCTTCGTATTCTGGCTGAAGATCTCCCACCCCACTCCCAGACCCCAGAATACTTTCAGACATCCAGTTATGCTTGGCAAGATCTGGGGTTCTCTTTTATTCTGACGCCTCCTAAACGGGCTATGCTAACAGCAGAATGGGTTGAGGAGAGAAAGGGGAAAGAGAGAAAGGGGCCTACAGATAAGGAATCTCCAGACCAGGTCTACTGCTGACTCGGTGTGTGAACCTGAACAAAGCATGTGGCTGCTGTGAGCTGTGGTCTCTTCCTGGACTGTTAAGTCAGACTACTCAAACTAACAGTCACCTGACTTCTTATCCTTGTGGAATTCATAAGAGCCAGATGGGAGCCTCCTTAGCATGGCTAATGGACCTCACATCTATCTCCCCAAAGTGTCTACGATGTTCAAGGGTCTTACTATGTGCTCAAACGTGCTCTCTCTCTCTTTCTCTCTCTCTCTCTGAGTTTTGTATATATGTATGTGTGTATAAGTGTGTATGGATGGATGTGTGGATTTGTGTATATGCGGCTGTATGTATGTTTGTGTATATGTGTGTGTATGTATATATGTATCTACAAGTGTATGTGTGTATGTGTGTTGACATGTGTATGTGTGTTTATGTTTATATGTATATGTGAGCCTGTGTGTGAGTGTGAGTATGTGTATGTGTATGTATGTGTTTGTGTGTATGAATGTGTATGTAAGTGTGTGCATGTGTGCATGTGTGTATGTGTATGTATATTGTATATTGTGTGTATGTGCTTGTGTTTGTATGGGGAGATAAGCATGGCTCCTTCAAGCTAATCCTGTGTGTCATTTATATTAGTGTTCTTCTTTCAACACTTAAGTCCTTTCCTGAGCCTCGGTTCTTAGTGTATGTGTAAGTGTGTGCATGCTTGCATGTACATATATGAGTGTATTGTGAGTGTGTACATACTTGTGCATATATATGCAACTGTGTGTATTGTGTGTGTGTGTGTCTGTGTGTCTGTGTGTCTGTGTCTGTGTGTCTGTGTGTCTGTATCTGTGTGTCTGTGTATCAACCATAGTTTGATACTGGGAGTCTTTAGTGATCCTCCTGCCTCTTCATCTCTGGCATTGGAGTTATAGAAGCACCCAATTTTTAACATAGGTTCTGGGAATCAAACTCAGGTTTTTGAGGTAAGCTCTTCTCTGACTGAGACATTGCCCCATCCCTTGTTGTGCTTGCTAAAAACACGCAGACACTTCTAACTGCTCTAAAATAAGACCAAGCTTTAGAAAGTGGGTGGTGTGTTTGTCCTCCAGGTATGCATGGAGAATACATAGGTCAGGCTTTCTTCTTGTTGTCTTATGCAATAACATAGTAGTCCGCCTCCCCTCACCAGTGAATGCTTACTTCACTCCATAATCGTACAACAGCTCTGTCTTCAAATCTACAATAGCACGTACAAGAGATGTGGGTTTTTTGAATAAAAGACTTTTTACTCTCTGTCTGCCAGAATTATCTTAGGAAATTTTACCTTCACAATTCTAAAACAAAGAAGGCCACCAGTGCAGTGGACAAACTGAGGGAAATGCAGAAGTTCTTCGGTTTGCCGGAGACTGGAAAGCTGTCCCCCCGTGTCATGGAGATAATGCAGAAGCCCAGGTGTGGAGTGCCAGATGTTGCAGAATTCTCACTAATGCCAAACAGTCCTAAGTGGCATTCCAGAATTGTCACCTACAGGTGAGGCTCACTTTGACTCATTGTGATGGAGGCCACAAAACCCTTTTCCTGAGAACTCAAACACTGAACTCTTCTGTGCCTTCAGAATCGTGTCCTATACTTCAGACTTGCCTCGGTTCTTAGTAGATCAAATCGTGAAAAGAGCTCTCAGAATATGGAGTATGCATATCCCACTGAACTTCAAGAGGGTTAGTTGGGGGACTGCAGACATCATAATTGGCTTCGCAAGGGGAGGTAAGCATGGCTTCTTCGGGCTAATCCGTGTGTTGTTTATATTCGTGTTCTCCTTTCATGAGCACTTGAGATGGCCTTTATTGGTGAAACATATGAAGCATATGCGAGAGGCCTTGGTTTCTATTTTCAGCATCACACACACACACACACACACACAGAGAGAGAGAGAGAGAGAGAGAGAGAGAGAGAGAGAGAGAGAGAGAGAGAGAGCTTTAAGATCCTGAATCTAGTAGCCTTCCACATATAATGATTGACAATGATGAGCAGACAATGACAGTAGTCAAAGATCTAATAAAAGCCATGTGCCTGGACCAGATTTTCTGTGTGAAACTGACTATTGGTACCAAGAGGGTCAACCAACTGGACTGGCTTCTCTCTCCAGTTTTCATAATCATATGATTGTGGAGAGAAGAGAAGGCCAGGGAAAATGGAGACACTGATAGAAATCACTGTGTGCTTTTGCAGATCACGGAGACAACTTCCCATTTGATGGGCCAGGAAACACTCTAGGCCATGCCTTTGCACCTGGGCCAGGCCTCGGCGGAGATGCTCACTTTGACAAGGATGAGTACTGGACGGATGGTGAGGACTCAGGTACAGTGTCCTATGTCTCTTCTGCAATCATTGCTTTAATTATAATCATTACAAGCCAATAAGTATCAAGTAATGAACTACATGCTTCAAATGTTTTTATCTCATTTAATGTTTCCTTTTTAATTTGTGTGTGTCATGTAGAGACCTACCTGGTAGGAAAGAACTGACTCTGACAGGTTGTCCTCTACCTCCATACTTGTACTGTGGCACAAGTTAAATAAAAATAAATAAATAAGATAGGATAAGAAAAAAATGAACCAGAAGAACACATTGTGGCCCTTACTGGTCACAAAGCTAAAAGGTTAACTGAGGGCAGTCAAAGCAGTTAGCTACCCCTACCCAGCCCAAAACTAACATAAAGCTCAAAGTTAAACTCATTAGCTATCTCAGAACTTGATGTCACACAGAACAGCTTCTGACTACAAAATTAAAACCAACAATAACCATATGCAATGAATTTGATTATTTCTTCTTTGGTAGCACAAGGAAATGGATATAGTTCTCACACCCAAGGCTCCCAAGAATCCACTGGTCAGAAATTCTCCACAGAATCTTCAACACAGAGAGATTTGAAGTAACTGGGTCATTTCCCAGTGGCCCTGCCTTGCCTACCAGCAAAGCATATTATTCTTTCCCTGAATTCTGGTTTCATAAAGAACTGCTGTGGCCACTCTTTTCTGTCCTCCTTTGGTTCCTTATCTGGGAGGTTGGTTTAGGGTATATGTTCTTAACCTTAGGTCACTCACTAATGGACCAAAGTTCTTCCTGTTATTCTTATTTGAATGTGAAATGCCCCATGAACTCCTGCATTTGCACATTTGGTTCCTAGTTGGTGGCACTGTTTAGGAAGGGTTATGGAGTCTTTAGGAGGTAGCATCTTGCTGCAGGAGGGCAGACTTTGATGGATTATAGCACCCTAACCTATGCTCATGCCCTCGTGCTTGCTTTCACGCTCTCTCTCTTCCTCCCTCTCCTCTCCCTTTCCCTCTCTCTCACCCCTCTCCTCCCTCCCTTTCTTCCTCCCCCCTCTCTGAGTCTCTCCCCTTGTGTGTTTATGAAATATGATCTACAGACTGCTTTCCTGCCACCTACTATTGCCGTGACTTCTTTGACATTGTGGATTCCATCCCTACAGCAACATGAGACAAAATAAACCCTTTCTTCCTTCAGTTGCCAAGGACATGGTGTTTTGTATACACACACACACACACACACACACACACACACACACACACACACACAGAGAGAGAGAGAGAGAGAGAGAGAGAAGTGAGCAATGAACTCTTCTTTCAGTCTCCTCTCTTTTGAAGGAAATAACCAATAACCAAGGAAGCCTGGGGATTGGCTATTTCTTTCCATTATGATGTGATTGATGTATTACTGGCATTTATATAGTTATTTTAATACTTACCATATATATTTCCATATATACTTCCCTGGCTATAGGAGTGAACTTCCTGTTTGTTGCCACTCATGAACTTGGCCACTCTCTGGGTCTGGGTCACTCTTCTGTTCCCGGTTCTGTAATGTACCCTACCTATCAAGGAGATCATTCAGAAGACTTCAGTCTTACAAAGGACGACATTGCAGGCATCCAGAAGTTATATGGTAATAATCACGGCTTTCCCGATGAGAATGTCGGACTTGAAAGATGTCAGAAAATAGGGACTTGCCTGGAAACCACAGTGAAAACCTATGCAGTGGGCCAGCAGAGTGCAAGGCTGTGTGAGGTCCCGAGGCGAAGTGCCAACCTCACATTCCTGGGGGATGTTTATATCATGCATATGAAGAGATACTCATTTTACTTTTAATTGATCTCTACAAGCTTGTGTGAGTGTATACATGCATGTGTGTGTGCATGTGGGTGTAAGTTAACAAAGTACTACACATACGTAGGGTCAGAGGACGATTAGCACATGTCAGTTCTCTCCATCTCCTGTATGACTCCCGGGGTGGTATGTGGACCACCAAGCAGGCATCCAAGCCGTTGTTCACTGGACCATCTCAGCAGCTGACATTTCATACGTAAGCTTCCAGAGTCCACTGTGAGACAGGAATGTTATCATCCTTCTTTGCTCAGCTCAGATTCACTAAGAGAGCCCCACCCCCATACATCCTCAGCTGCTCGCTGCCAAGCAGTTGCCCTACATAGTCAAAAGTGACCCATTTTCCCTGTTTTTATAAACATGCAGGGAAGTGGTCCCCACAAACAACCACAGCTGTCATGGTAACAGGGTAACAGATGCCCATGACATCTACCAATGTTGTATCCCAGTCTCCCTTTTATTTTAATCAAATTCCAAAATCAGTTGTTTCAAACAGCAAGTGTCAGTCAGTATTTGCTTGATAGAGCTCACTAGAAATAGTATTTGGGGAGCAGAAGATAAAACCCATGTCCCTGGATAAAGATGAGGAGAAGAATATCCAAGAAGTGACTTAGCAGAGGTGCCAGGTGCTTGAACAACAGTACCAAGCCAGGGAGGTGATTTCAGGTATTGGTATGTCTTTCCTAATCTCCACCTTCTCAAAAAGACATGGACTCGAGAATCCAGAATTACATACTCATCAAACTTGCCCAAAAACCTACTTCACACATAAGTAAAAATGAGGATATAGTGTCAAAAGATAAGAGTCTTCAAAAGAGAGACCTGTATTCAGGAAAAAAGTACTTCTACAGGATAAGAAATGGAAATCAGTGGAACCTAGAATTCACTCTGACTCAGCATTTGCCACAATGTGTTCCCAGAACAGTTTGCAAAGGGGCTATTACAGCAATGTAGTATTTCTACTACAGTTGTACTTCAGATGTGTATGAGTGGTGAACACATATTCAGACAATTTGTCCTAAATTATAATTGTTTTGAGGCAAATTCTGTCTGTGTAGTTCTTGCTGTCCTGAGCTTTTGATGTAGACCAGGCTGGCCTGAGTTTTCTAGGTAGAGCAGGCTATCCTGAGGTTTCTAAGTAGAGCAGGCTATCCTGAGGTTTGTAGGTAGAGCAGGCTGACCTGGGCTTTCTAGGTAGGCCAGATGGCCTTAAATGTGCAGTGATCCCTTTCTCTGCTTTCCTAATATTGATATTAGAAGCATATGCCCCAACACACCACATCTAGCTAACATAGAAGGGTTTTGGTTTCTGGTGTTTTGGCTTGGTTTTGGTTGATCGTGGGAATTGAACCTAGGACATTGATTGTGTTTATATAGATGTAGAATGTTTCCTGTGTGATTTATAACCCACCTTGATGTTCTTCTTTCCTTCCTTATCAGGAAAGAAGAACAAGCTCTTATAGATGCAGACAGCTTGTGGAATGAGCAAACACCCTTCCTGAGCCACACATACTCCTTTCTTCCTTGTACTGTGGATGGGTTTTGCACATCCCTCTGATGGTCATTTTGATGGAATGATTCTGACAAATCTCAGGTAACAGGACAGACACCAGCAATAAATGTCATGTGACATCAGCAATAAATGTCATGTGTGCAAATAACCCCATTGTCATTATTCTGTGATGAGAAGACGCTTTCAGTGACCAAGGAAGATATGCTACGTGATGAATCAAAGATGAAGTCCAAAACTAATTTAGACATTATTTGAGGTTCTTTGGGTATATCTTCACCAAATGGAGCAGGTGGGCGTGCCACCTCTTTGTAAGTCTTTGGGGGTATAGCCCTGTTATGACCACTTCCTTATCCTGTTGACCCAAAACCCCTCTCTCTGAGTCTGCTGGGAAACCAAGTTCTCACAGAGTGCCTGTGATCCTGAGGACCTGTAGTTTCATGGTTAGTGCCAGCCCTACATTGCTGCCCCCAAATTCTCTCCTGATGAGGCTGCATCGTCAATTCCCTCCCTCTGCCCTCTACCTATCCACATGTCAGTATCACCTTCTTTTCCAAGCCAGCCTTGCTGAAAAAATTGCACCCACTGAAGAAGTGTATTCACGGTGGGATTTACACTGAAGGACATAACAGAACAAAACTAACATCGGAGGTCAATGATAGCTTAGAGGGTAACAGTGCTTGCCTCACAAGCATAAGGACCTGGGTTCAAATCTCTACAACCCAAGAAGAAAGCAACGCCCTAAGCCCCTCCACAGGTAGAGGGTGTGACCTATGGTCACATAGGCTCAAGACAGAGATCGCCATTTTAATGAGATACATAGAGGCTTAGAAGGCTTACACAATAAGCTTTTCTTTCCCAGACACTCCTCCCTGCAAAAGGTATTTAACCGCAGACCCACCTCAAGAAGTGTGGTATAGTTTTACTCATCCACTTTCCACTATGACAATAAATGCCTTAAAACCATGGACTGCCTCTTTTCATTGGGATCTGACATGGGGAGCCATGGAGAAGGCCTTCATTTTCAGCTATTCCATGGCTCCCAGCAGTGCCTGGTTATCTGAGATCCTGAGAACTAGATGGTCCCAGCCTCATCACAGGCCTGGGGACCCCCAAAACCAGCTTTGGCTGTCCCTTACCTCAGACTGCACTTTTCTCACCCCAGAGCAGTGTCCCAGGGCTTCCCTATGACCCAACCCCTGTCCATTTGCAATGGTGTCAGATAAGCATGGTCAAACTTCCTGATCCTGCCTCCCCAAGTGGCCATGCCCTGTGGTTGAGCGGACGCAGGACCCACAATTCTACACTGCAATGCACACACACACACACACACACACACACACACACACACACACACACACACACACACACACACACCTCAGGGCAGGTAATAATAATACACCTGCTGCCTTTGAGTCCTTCACTTAGCCAATGTATGCCATCTCCCGCTGGCCTCCCACCTGCAGCCGTTCACTTCTCCTCCACCCTGCAGGCTTCAGACCCTTGTAAAGCTTCTGCTGGACCATGGCTTCCTGCTGTCCCACATTCATTCCAGACCTTGAACTTGTTCATTAACAAGTTTCTCTCCTGAGCAATCTCTGAGGTGTCAAGATGAAGCTGCCAAAACTTGGCCATCCCCTCCTCTTTCCTCACACCCTTGCTTGCATAGTTCTCCCTGAAAAATAGAAAAACGGAAATATATTTAGTTTTCATTGATAGAGATTATGCCCCCTGTTTGGTCTGTTGCTATGTACTATAATGCTAAATTCTATACCTGAGGTATATATAGGTAGGCCTATGAGTGAATTCTCATGTGTACAAGCTTTTGTTGTATGAACCTTGTACCTTAATTTAAAACTATTAGTTAAATAAAATTGGTGACAGCCAATTACTGGAGAGATTAGAAGTAGGTGAGTTTGGAGTGACTTGGTTGGAAGAGAGACCAGGGAGGGAAGGAGAAGAAGAAGGGGAGAGAGAGGAAGCTCCCATGAGGGGAGATGGACCATGAGCGCATGGCCAGGAGAAACAGCAAGTATCTGGGAGATACCACTGGGGAGGTAGGCAGGCCAGCAGTTAGAAGAGCAGATTAGGGGTTACCCCCAGTAATTGTCAAAACCAAATAAAATAACCAGCGCCTGAGTCTCATTCATTTGTAAGCTAGCTGGAGATAAGCTTACATTGTCTGTACCTCAGCCCCCAGCAGTTCTCTTTTCAAAGTCACTTGCATATTTCTTCCAGTACTCTAATACTGAGAAGCAGCAGCAGTCATTAGAAATGCATTATAGACGTGAAGCCTTAACACACACACATGGTATATACAGAGCAAACTCAAAGGCACTTTCACAGAACAGAGCACACCTGCAATGGGGAGTGGGTGAACTCGGTTCCTGATTCTGTGGACAGCAAGGCAGCCTATAGGGTTCAGCGTAAATGTAGTCATTCATTAAGAATCCTTTCTGCTGGCTTAATGCTTGCACTGTCTTGAGCAAGAGGAGGCCATATCTCTCTTGCAGCTGGCATGGCTGCCTATTGCTTTTCATACCAGCCTTCCCTCCACACCTCTAAATGCTAGAATGCTAAGTTGTCCCGGCTGGGAGGGAAGTGCAGGACCCAGACACTTCTTACTGGAAACACTGAAAGGATGACGGCTGGTTCTGGGCTCTGAAGGACCCACTTGAGTCCTGCTTGGCCAGGCTCACGCCTTCCAATTAATTGGTCTTTTGCTCATATCTTTGGTTTGCAAAGCCCTGCACAGTGAGTTGACTCCTGGTATCTACAGTGAATTTTACCCCTGATTTCAATCTTAACCAGGAAGTCATCCCCTGACTGAGCATAGAGAATCTCCCTCCAGGAAAAATGTCATAACAGCCACTTATACATAGACCATTTCTTAGTAAAGACCTGGCTTCTGTTTAAATTGTGCTGATAGGCATGTCACATGACAGCTCCCGTGTTAACTCTGAGTGTACAGGTGAATACTACTGGGTATATTTACATTGTGAATTTAAAACATATGATGTATCTCAGGTTAGCCTAGACCTTAATATGTAGCCAAAAATCACTTTTAACTTCTGCTTCTCCAGCAACCACCTCCCCAGTGATGTACTGGTGTGTGCCACCATGCCTGGTTCATACAGTGCTGGTGCTAGAACCCAGAGCCTTTCACATACTACACAAATGTCCTGCTGACTGAGCCGCATCCCCAACAGAAGCTTCCTGGCTCCAGCATTGCAGGCGTGTTTCTAAAGGTTTAAATGTGTTTATTTAATGTGTGTGGGCACTTGCCTGCATGCATATAAGTGCACCACACACATGCAGTGCCCCAGGGGTCAGAGGAGGACATCATATTCCATAGAACTGAACTGAAGTTATAGACAGTTATAAGCCCGCACATGGGTGCTAAAAACTGAGCCCCGGTCTTCTGCAAGAGCCATCTTAAGTCTGATCCATCTCTCCAGCTCTGCTGTCAGCATTTTTGATTATGTGTTATGGTTTGTTTAGCAGTAACCTCTGACCTCTGACTGATGTGTGTTACTAGAACATCCTCAGTTGTAGCAGTGAGAAATGCTCTGACACCTTCAAATGCCCCCTAAAGGAAGAAATAGCTCCCCATTTAAGAACCACTGATTCTTAAATCGCTAAAAGAAACCACTAAAAGTCACTGCAGAAAATTGATCCTTATTGCCCTATATTTTGTGTCCCTGACATTTTTCTTTTCATCCAGGACTATCTGGCTAGTTTTGTGACAACTTGACAAAGGCTAGAGTGATCTGAAAAAAAGTGAACCTCACTCGAGACAATGCCTGCACATGTATCAGAAAAATGTAGCACAGTGAAATGACATCCTTAGGGAAAGGGTACTCTGCAATGAGTTTTGGTGGTGGTGAGACTCTACTGGGATCCATGAGGTGTGGCTGTCAGCTTGCTTAGTAACTTTTGATCATCATAAAATATGTCAGTGTCTCTCCAATAAATTCCCTTTTGCCTATTCTAGAACTAAAAAACATAATTTCTCCTGTAAAAGAAAAGGCCATATTGGACAGTATTCTCTGGAGCAAATGGACCAATAAGGCAGGGTAGTTCAACGGTGGCCATCTGCACACTTTGGAGCCTCTGTCTCCGCTGTCCCAGTCCAATGCTGCACAGATTCCTATGGTTATTGCTGGTTTAAGTTGGAAGGCCAAAGAAACTGGAGTCTGCTGTCAGGCAAGGATGGTAGGGTAGACACACACCACTCAGGAAGTGGCTGTGAAGGTGGGTAAGTACAGACACCTCTTTCCTCAGAACCCTTTGGATCTGCCCTACCCATTGGAAGATGCTGCCACTTAGAGGGTGGGTCTTCCCCACTTAGTTAAACTTCTCTAGAAATGACTTCACAAATGTGCCCAGAAAAGTGTCTCCTAGGTGACCCTAGGTGACCCCTTCAGGTTTGTCACTGTCATCTCTGCCTCCTCATTAGATTCATGTATCACTATTGCCTTTCAGAAAAACAGAGCCCACAGATGCATAACAAGGACCAGATTAAGTGACTGATATGATGCATGGAGAGTCCATTGCTCTCTCTGTGCCCAATGTGGAGCTAAGCACAGCTGCCCTCCTGCTGCTGTTATTAATGCATAGGTAACGTTGCCTCTGTGCTAAAGTTTCAGATTTGCACATTCATGCCCTGCTTACCCTTTTTCCTACCAGTGCTAGGAGCTGAACCCAGGGCTTGAAACATGCTAGGCAAGCATGTTACCACTGAGCTACATGCCCAGTGCCTGTCCTTTGTGATAATGTAGAACATATGATCCTTCCCCTTCCAACATTTGATGACCAGTTAATCATACACTGTGGTCCTGTGGGTATAAGAATGTGGCACCAAGACATACAGAGAGAGAGAGAGAGAGAGAGAGAGAGAGAGAGAGAGAGAGAGAGAGGGAGGGAGGGAGGAGGAGAGGAGGGAGGGGAGGAGGGGAGGAGGAGGGAGGGGAGAGAGAGAGAGAGAGAGAGAGGGAAATACACAAATAAAATGTAATGCAAATTTTGGAGAGATTTTGGGGGAAATACCTCAGAAAAGAGGTGGGAAACAGAATGAGCAGAGAAAGTTCTAGGTAATCAATTAGGCCACCAGTCTTGGCAGCAAGCCTGGTGCCATCCCCTAGCTATCCCCCAAGATCCCTTGCATGTCTAATCCTATCTTGGTGTCCTCTTTAGAAGACCATAGCTGATACCAGGGCTGTCCAGTTTTCTATTTTTGTATAAAAATGACCCTCAAGCATGCCTCCTGAGAACAACCATGTATTATTTCCCAAGATTCTGAGGCTTAGGGGCTCCTGCATGGTCCTGCTGTACAGTGAGGGAGATGGGTTGGTTTGGAAGATTGGCAAGCCTCTCTTATGTTTCTGTTGTGACAGAACAGAGACTGCTGGGCTCAGCCAGGACTATCAACCCAACCATAGTGTCCACATGTGACATCTCTGGCTTGCAGACCTTTTGGGTTTTGTTTGTTTGTTTGTTTTGTTGCTGTTATTGTTGTTGTTGTTGTTTTGGGGTTTTTTGTTTTTTGTTTTTTCTTTGTTTGATATGTTTGAATGTTTGCCCTGAGTGTACATATATGCACTGTGTGCATGTCTGGTATCTATGGAAGTAGAGACTATCCAATCACATGACAAATGAAACTGAAGTTAGAGATGGTTATGAGCCAGCATGTGGGTGCTGGAAATTGAACGTAGATGCTCTAACTGCTGGACCACCTCTGCAGCCCCAGCATCCAGGACTTAATTTGAATATCTCTTTGGATGTGCCTTTGCCTTCACACAGCCCCACTCCTGCCATACTCTGATGGTAAAAGAAACAACAGACACATCCAGAATGAAAAAGAGATGGTCGAACGACACTCCAGTTTGAAGCCAGAAGAGCCAAGAAATTCACGGTGCTGCTCTAAATAGCCACATGGGGCCGCCCTTCCACTTAAGAAAACACCTGTCATTTAACCCAAGAGGCATTTATTAATTCTAACCAAAAGCATACTGGCTACAGCAAACATGCTGGGCAGATCCCACCTGGGGCCGCCTAGCTTCTGCCCTCATTCGTCATCATGGCCCAGTTGTCAATGACAGAGAAGGACAGGGTCTTGGTGCTGATGGTGGAACCGTCCTGATGAATCAGTCCCCGGACTACACACAGCCCTTATGAAGGGAGATAGAGCAGTTTTGCTGTTGGTCTTTTTTTTTTTTTTAATTTTTCTACAAATGCAGAAGGCTGTCATGAGACATGGCCCTGGCCACAGATTCGTTGACCATTTGGAGTCCGTGAAACAGCAACTCTTCCATTTTCTAGTAAGCATAAGGAGGAAGGAAACAGGCACTCTGGCCCACGTCTATCTAAGGGTCAGCTGTGGTCTGCTGTGCCTTCTGAAGCTTTCATCGGTGAGGAAGAGACAAGAAATTATGGACTGGTGTAGGACTATTCTCCCAGGAAAACTGCCAGTGTCCCCAGGAGTTCAGGTGAGGCACTTCCAAAGCAACCATCACAGCAGTCCTGACCGCTGACAAGTCCCTCACAGAAGGAGATGGAAAGCACCATGGGACCCTCATCTAAGTACCCATCCACCCCTGCAACCAGTGTGCACATAGTCCCAGTGGGAGCAGGAAGAGTACAGGAGAGGAAGCATCAGGGAGAGAGCTCCCTCTGCCTGGACCTGCAGTGTCATCGTGCATGCTAGGTAGAGACCACCCACCAGAGCTGTATTAGGCCACCCATGCTCCTACCTGTACTCCTGTCATTGGTCTGCAGGGTTCCCAGAATGAACTTTAGTGGATTCGAACCTCAGCCCGTTGGTCCTCAGGAAGGAGCGGGGGGCGGGGCGCAGGGGCACTGTTTACATCTCCCACAGGAAAAAAATTTTCGGAACAGCTGTGAATGTAGCTTGATGGTTAAGTATTTGCCTATAGTATGAGGTCATGGGTTTGATTCCCAATACAAAAGGAGGTCAGTGGGGGTAATAATTAAGGCCAGGGAATTAAGTGTGAAAGAAACAGTGCAGCTAGAAATGCAAGCCCTGAGGTTGATTCTCCCACAGAGAATGATAGTCTTGTCTTATTGTTTTTGTTTGTTTCAGGAGGGTCTCTGCTAGAGCAGGTTAGCCTCAAACTCACAGAGATCTGCCCACCTCTGTCTCCCAAGTGCTGGTATTAAAAACGGGAACCTCCACACCTGGTTTACAGTAGGCTTTTTAAATCTGTCCTTTGCCTAGTCGTTTGTACAAGAATTAGTCAGCTTAGACTCGGTGATGAGGAAAGACTCAGGCACAACAGTGCGAAAGACAGGTTTGGGGTGTGGTACGTATCTGCCGTGTATTGAAGCAGTATCTCCTGTAGTCTAGGCTGGCCTCAAACTCATTATGACACAAGGACTTTGAATCCTCCCTCTTTCTCGAACCTTCTGGGTGCTGTTATCACCATACCTGGTTGACGAGGTATTGGAGATGGAACATGCTAGACAAACTTTCCACCAATGCAGCAATTCTCTCAGTTCCAATTTCTTGATAGCAAGACAGAGTAACAGGTTCTAACCTAAGGAAGAAGTGAAATTTCTTAGAAAATGTGTCATTTCTTAGTAAATGTTCACAGAATCAGAGAGAAGGCCAGAAAAAACAGGCGAAGAATATGAACCCACTTGGGATTCCTGTGTGAATAATAACACTGCCCAACAGGGAATCCCCATTTGCCACCTACTAGATCCAGAGTCCCGAAAAGGAGAATTTTCTGTCTGTGTTAAGACCACACATGAACGAGGAGCATGTGTAGAAGGTGCATGCCTCGTAAGACTGACTGCCTGAGTGTCCACCCGAGAATCCAAATGAGAAGGCTGATGAGGGGGTGCATGTCTGTAAACCCAGTGCTTCCATGGCAAGACATGAAGGGTAGACAAGAGGAATGTTAGTCAAGTATAGAGACATTCTCTGACTTCCACATGCACGTCCACACCCACATCTTCATAATATACACTATCATATACACACACCAAATAAATCATGTTTTAAAAAAGATCACATTTGTCTCCTCCCTTATCCTTTGGAGACAGCTGAAGCTGCAGGTGGTATCAATCCTTAACACAACCATGTTTTCACACACGCACATACACACACACACACACACACACACACACACACACACACACACATACACACAACCACAGTAACATTAAATCTGAAAACTAGCCTCAGTAAGATATTAACAGATTGAGGGTGTAACTCCACAGACAAACTGGCTTCCAAAGTGTTTGAAGCCCTCTATATTTGGTCCCCAGAACCATTTTTTAAAAATTAAGAAGTTGGGGTTAGGAAGATGGACAGCTCCGCAGTTAAGAGCTCATATAGCTTTGGCAAAGAGGCAAGTTGGCACCCACATCAGAGGCTCACAACTGCCAAAAACTCCAGCTCCAAGGGGATCCGATTCTTCTGGAATCTGCAGATTTTTACACACACACACACACACACACACGCGCGCGCGCGCGCGCGCGCGAGAGAGAGAGAGGCCTAATTAAAATAATCTTATTTTAAAGTGCAGTAATTCTAAGGAAGAAAGATTGTAACAAAATGTTGTAATAAAAATTATTTAGCTTAACATTCTTTTTTTTTTTGTTCTTCAGTTGTTTTTATGTTCTTTCATTTATTTATTTTTTTTTTATTAACTTGAGTATTTCTTATATACATTTCGAGTGTTATTCCCTTTCCCGATTTCCGGGCAAACATCCCCCTCCCCCCTCCCCTTCCTTATGGGTGTTCCCCTCCCATCCTTCCCCCCCTTGCTGCCCTCTCCCCAACAGTCTAGTTCACTGGGGGTTCAGTCTTAGCAGGACCCAGGGCTTCCCCTTCCACTGGTGCTCTTACTAGGATATTCATTGCTACCTATGAGGTCAGAGTCCAGGGTCAGTCCATGTATAGTCTTTGGGTAGTGGCTTAGTCCCTGGAAGCTCTGTTTGGTTGGCATTGCTGTACATATGGGGTCTCGAGCCCCTTCAAGCTCTTCCAGTTCTTTCTCTGATTCCTTCAACAGGGTCCTGTTCTCAGTTCAGTGGTTTCCTGCTGGCATACGCCTCTGTATTTGCTGTATTCTGGCTGTGTCTCTCAGGAGGCGATATGCATTCACATTTTGATCATCCGTCTTGAGTTTCATTTGTTCTAGGCATCTAGGGTAATTCAAGCATTTGGGCTAATAGCCACTTATCAATGAGTACATACCATGTATGTCTTTCTGTGATTGGGTTAGCTCACTCAGGAATTTCATAAAGTCATTGTTTTTGATAGCTGAGTAATATTCCATTGTGTAGATGTACCACATTTTCTGTATCCATTCCTCTATTGAAGGGCATCTGGGTTCTTTCCAGCTTCTGGCTATTATAAATAAGGCTGCGATGAACATAGTGGAGCACGTGTCTTTTTTTTTATATGTTGGGGCATCTTTTGGGTATATGCCCAGGAGAGGTATAGCTGGATCCTCAGGCAGTTCAATGTCCAATTTTCTGAGGAACCTCCAGACTGATTTCCAGAATGGTTGTACCAGTCTGCAATCCCACCAACAATGGAGGAGTGTTCCTCTTTCTCCACATCCTCGCCAGCATTTGCTGTCACCTGAGTTTTTGATCTTAGCCATTCTCACTGGTGTGAGGTGAAATCTCAGGGTTGTTTTGATTTGCATTTCCCTTATGACTAACGATGTTGAACATTTCTTTAGGTGTTTCTCGGCCATTCGGCATTCCTCAGCTGTGAATTCTTTGTTTAGCTCTGAACCCCATTTTTTAATAGGGTTATTTGTTTCCCTCGGTCTAACTTCTTGAGTTCTTTGTATATTTTGGATATAAGCCCTCTATCTGTTGTAGGATTGGTAAAGATCTTTTCCCAATCTGTTGGTTGCCGTTTTGTCCTAACCACAGTGTCCTTTGCCTTACAGAAGCTTTGCAGTTTTATGAGATCCCATTTGTCGATTCTTGATCTTAGAGCATAAGCCATTGGTGTTTTGTTCAGGAAATTTTTTCCAGTGCCCATGTGTTCCAGATGCTTCCCTAGTTTTTCTTCTATTAGTTTGAGTGTATCTGGTTTGATGTGGAGGTCTGTGCAGTCTCTTCTGGTTTCCCAGCCGTGTCCGCCTCTCTGAAGCTTTAGCTCTCCCTCCCACGGGATTTGGGTGCAGAGAACTGTTTATTCGGTCGGTCCCTTCAGGTGCGGTGTCTCAGACGCAGTGGACCTGCTGCTCCTGGGCCCTCCTCTACGGGTACCCAGAGGCCGTATACAGTTTCCTCCTGGGCCAGGGATGTGGGCAGGGGTGGGCAGCGTTGGTGGTCTCCTCTGCTCTGCTGCCTCAGGGGTGCCCGCCTGACCAGGCGGCGAGAACTCCCCTCCAGGGGGCCTGGGAGCAGAGAGCTGCTAAAGGCAGGGATCCTCCGCTGGCCCGGGACTCTGGCCCTAGCTTAACATTCTTTGCAGAATTTTCCATTAATATTTTTAGGACACATTTAGCTACAACAAAATGAAAACACAAAGAGCAGGTTTGTCCATTATCTTATCTTCCCGACAGTCGGGAGCATTCGGGCCCTCTCTACACACATCTCCCACATCTACAGAGGGAGGCAAGGCACACTGCCTTCTACCAAGACTCGATGATGTAGGTTGATGCCATTATGCAGGTGAAGGCAGACAAGATAAAATGAGGCCTGTCATTGGACAAGAAGGAAGGGAGGTGGGAGCAGAGAGAGAGAAGCAAAAGAGAGAGCGCCATAGTGAGGAGAGGAGCTGGGAGAACATGGCAGCAGATGTTAAGATTTTTCTCTGCGCATAGATAAAGGTTATGACTATTTTTAAGGGGTGGGTGTGTACAGGGTTTTGCGCTGTCTAGATGGGCAAATTATATCTTATCAATTGGATTAGAGGTTATTGTGTGGTGTGTTCTTTCATGGGGGACTGAATTGAATTCAAGGGAGTGTGTGGTGGCAGGAAGCATTGGGATGTGTATACCTGGCATAGTAACCACCCACCAAGGGAACTGTGAGCGACAGCACGGGGTGTCACAGAGTGCTGCCGCACACTTACTTTCTGTCCCCATGATCTCATGCCGCTGCCGCCAGCTCTCCTATTCTGGTTCACACCAACTCTAAGCCAAGTGCTTAATGCAAAAATGTGTTTTCCTATATACTATGCAACCTGTCAAAGTTACTTAACCATTAAGATGTTCATTCCCATCCTGCCTTGGTAAATGATTTTTGCTACTGCTACTAAATTATTGTGTGCTATATTTACTATATACATTCTCAAGTCAGTAATTTAATAAACACAAGTTGTCTAACTCAGATATGACCAATTGATACAGCTCTCAATCTCGGAAGTCTGCTAATTATTAATAAACCCAAAGTCTAACAGATTACCCCCCCAGGGTCTCAGAAGATAATGGACACAGCCACGAGAAATTGCCTGGATTGTGGTATGGAAACCACTGAGAAACACTGTGGACTGACTGCAGAGCCAAATGCCTCCTATTGCTTAAAGTCAAGGTGGGTCACTTCTCAGTTCACAAGTTACCTACTCCACAGAAGTCACAAATTCAAATTTTAAGTTTTCTTTGATTGCCCTTCAACTAAACTTAAAAGTGTTTTTCGTTATGTACATTCAGAAGGAAAAACCCCTTTTTGTTCCTTCTGCTCCACAAAAAGCTCATCTTAAAGACTGTTCATGTTGTTAACTTATGTTGTTATCTCTTTTGTAAACTTATAAGCTACAAGAAACCCACTCAGACCTACCTCTCATGGACCAAATAGGAATCTGCTTGAAGCAGAACACTTGTATTGTCATAATTCAGGGTTTTGGCCTCAATTTTTCTGCTGTGTTCAGCATCATATATTTTATAAAATTTAAAGCAGTGAGAGCTAAATACATGTTATGCACTCTTCAATTATAAGATATGATAGAATATTGGTTGTGAAAAGGATTACTGGGGAACTAGTGTTTTCCATCCATTAGTATGTTTTTCTGACCTTAACTACAAAGGCCCCTCCCTCGTGGGGTAAATGCAATGCCAGCAGGAAGACTCTACATTAGGAGACCAGAAGCTGGTCGTGTGACACATGAATACCAGAAAACAAGGACCACACAAGTTCTGCGCACTACCATGTCTGGCCAGCTCAGAGAATGTACACAGGAAGTATGATTACCTTCCCTATTAGCTAGTATACGTAGTATATTAGGCACTTAAATATTTGTTGAGTGCGGTTTTATAAGAGGGACCCAGTGTGCAGAGCCTCGCTGGCAGTGAGCTGTGATTGCCCCAGATCTGTTCCTCAGAATGTAGAGGTAGCCACATTGCATGGCCAGGCCTGACAACACCAATAGGACTTGATGTTGTGCGAGCTCAACTTAACAATATAACATGTGGATTTGACATGGCCAGCATCGGATAAGCCATTTTGTATTTCGAGGATTTTGGTAGTCATGATACCCACCAGCTCCTTACATCCAGCAAACAGATATCACCATCAACTGCTAGTGTGTCAATGCCGCTGAGGTTTTTAAATCTGTGCTTGTACTCCAGGCTGTGCACATCATTTATGGCAGCCTTGAATTTTTGGACGTCACAGTAAATTATCATCTCAAAGAACTAAATGGGAAGCAGGTAATATTTCTCTCTTCTCCCCAAGCATCCTGAAGAACAAAATTTCTTACAAATGCTTTCACATTCAGGCATGGGTTCAAGTGCAGAGCGATATCCCTTGATTTTCCTGCCACTAGGTCAATGTTAAAGCTTCTGGCATTTGTATTCACCTCTTCTTTAATGACAACCGTTTGTCCAGGGCCAGTGGAAGCATTCAACCTTGCTTCAAATGGCAGGCTCAACGGGAGCTTGCCAGACTTTTGTCTATTTTCTCTGCTTATCTGTGTCAGTCCCAGAGTAGATGTTTCCATGCTCTGTAAATCCCGAGCTGAATCTGAACCCGATGGAGTGAATGTTCACTTTGCCATAGATGCCTACTGTGTCTCCCTTCTCTGGACTGATCCTGTGGCATAATCAGAATGTGCTTTCCATTCACAGCCACCTGGACTTTGTTCTTTAGCACCATGATCACAGTCTCAAAGGACTTTATTTTCTGAAGGGCATGTCATAGGTGATCTCCTCCCAGCCCCAATTCTCATGGGTCGGTGTGTTACAAACAATGTGGTTGGATCTTTTGAAGCGAGGGTTAAAGTGGAAGGGCCACATCAGCTCTCGGCTTCAGGTTGTTGCCATGTACCTGGAATCTTTAGGACCATGTCCACGGATTACAGTCAAAGAGCTAGGCTTCAACTGCTTAGTAATGGTGCCGACCTAGGAGATTGTCAAGTTATAGATGATATTTTGTAGGTTATTTAAGGACAACATTTTTCTTTTTCAACTTATTGATATTGTTAATTGGAGTCTCTCTTTCATCCCACTCTTCATTTAAGGGTTACTCAAAGTAAAAACTTGTCCCTAGCCAGGTGGTGGTAGGTCCTGAGCTCTGACATGTGTCCCTTGCCAGACACTGTTGGTGCTCTCTGTCTTTCATTCTTAAATGTCACCCTTGAACACTTGGAGAACCTGCATAACTGATATGGGTTAGGGTTGAATATTAGCTGTGTTGTTGTACTAAAGTCATTTGATTTTTTAGCTTCAGGTACCCTAAGAATAGTTGGGAATCTTAACATTTACTTCTCTTCCCAGTTTAAAGAACAAGTGAAATATACCTAACTTAAAAGCTGTTAAAGACGAGAACCAACAGCTAGTCTCAGCAAACTACAAGTGAAAACAAAGACCTTGGCATCCAGTTTCAACCCCCAACAGAATCACAAAACCATCTTAACTGGAGGTAAGAAAGTACACAAGAGGCCAGAACACAGTGCCCAGGCCCTGCACCCAATCCCTTCTGTGTGCAATAGAACTGGAGGTGCTCTGGACTCCATGATCTACACAGAAAATCAGGGAAGCTCAAATTCACAGACCACACCTTGAGCCACAGCCTGGCCCAGTGCTTGTCCCCTCTACTGGTCCCTCCTCCTTCCATGCTCTTGCTAATCTTCCTCCCTGACTCGCTGAACCGGGCACAGACACACCCCATTTCAGCAGGCAATCTTTTCATTTTCCCCTCCTTTGTTTGATGAGCTAAGAAGTGAAATGCAAATGTGTTCCCTTCTCTTTGAAAAACTAAGCCTCCCTTCCCTGGAGCAAAGAGGAACAAGTTTTTCAGGTTGTGGATCTGAGGTACCACCAAAAAAAAAAAAAATGGGGGGCGGGGGTGAAAGATCAAGAGGGAGAAATGCTTACCTAGACTCAAGGCACTTTGGAAGTGTGGGGACAAAGTCTATGAGTTTAGGAAGGGGAAGTGCCAAACTCTGTTCCCCATAGTCACCTGGCAATCAGTAAAACAGCAGACACAAGTACTTGGGTCATCTAATCCACAGTGCCCTGGGCACTGGGTTTCAGAGCTTTATAAAATACTCTGCATTTGGTATACTAACTATCATGGAAACTGCTAGATGCTGCCTAACTGACAGGATGCTGCAGATGCAGACAGTGGACAGATCAGCCCTCACTGGGTGAACAGATGAGTAAGAATGAGGTAAGGGTGGAACCTTGGGGCAGGTAGAGCTTGTGACAGGGGTAGGGCTTCACAGCTGGCAGAACATTTATAGTCATGTGTCACCCATGATTGATTGGCAACTGCGTGTCAAAAGAAAGGTGATGATCTAACAGGCTTGAGCTTGGATCAGTCAATAAAGAACTTGTCAGGAATCATGAAGACATGAATTTAGTCTTTAGAATCCAAGTAAAAAAGCTGAGCTGGCAGCATATGCTTGTAAGCCCAATATGGAGAAGCCAGAGACAGATGAAACCCTGAGCTCCCTGACAGCCAACCTAGCCTAATAAGAGAGATGAAGGTCAATGTCTCAAAACAACAAGGTCCTTGGGAACATGCATAGTTTCTCTCCATGTATGAACACATGTGTACACATGCTTGCACACACACACACCCTAAAAAGCAAAGGGAGGGAGGGAGGGAGGGAGGGGGGGGGAGGGAGGAGGGAGGGAGGGGAGGGAGGGGAGGAAGAGAGAGAGGGGGGGGGGGGGAAGAAAACCAAACCTGTTGGTATACTGGCTAGTCTTGTATCAACTTGATACACAAACTAGAGTTACCTGAAAGGAGGAGAATTTAAATAAGAAAAATGCTCCATAAGATCCAGCTGTAAGGCATTCATTTTCTTAATTAGTGATTGATGAGGGAGAGCCCAGCATATTGTGAGTGGTTCCATCCCTGGCTTGTTGGTATCTACATCAGCTCCCGCCTCCAGGTTGCAGCCCTGTTTGAGTTCATGCCCTGGCTTCCTTCACTGATGGACTATGATGTACAAGAGTATGACATATAAATCCTCTCCCCCAACCTGCTATTGGTCATGGTGTTTCATCACAGCAATAGAAACCCTAACTAAGATAGAAGTTAGTACCTGGAGTAAGATATTTCTACGATAGATCCAACCATGTTTTGGGGAAGATTGTGGAAGATCTTTGGAAGTTTGGTCTAGAAAACCCTTTGAGTGTCGAGGGCTCAGTAGGTTGTTCTGTGTGAGCTTGGAAGGTAAGAATATTGTGAGCAGTGCAGAAGATGGAGACCTGGAAGCTTCCAGAGAAAACTTAAAGACTCTATCAGAGACATTTGCTATTTTGAGTTGGGATTCTGTCTTTCTGGTCAGTTGGGAAGGAAGAGGCAGCCTTAATTAATAAGAGACCAGCAACACTGAAGTGAAACTTTTGTAAATGTAGGACACTTGATGCTGGTCAGCTAGAGCTAAGAAATTAGGGCTGATTGAGAGGAAATACACATCATTAAGGTGAAATCTTCTGGGAAGGTTTCATAGGTTAGCACAAATAAGCTGTGTTCCAGAAGTTATTGGGCTGGCAGCCAAACTTGTTTGCGTAAGAATCACGAAGGTAGTACTGGCTTTGACATGAAGAGATTATGGAAGCAGCTGAAGCTTGATACTGGGAGAGGCCGGGAGAGGCCATTGGTGAAGGAGCAGACTCAGTGGCAGATGAAGTCCCAGGACCGAAGGAATCGTGACAAAAAAGTTGAGGATTGGCACCTCGGAGAGAGCCTATGAGAAGCTGTTGGTCGAAGAGCCGCCCAGTTGCAGGAGAAGATCCCAGACTTTTGAAGTCGCCAGTGCTGTGGAATGACCATCAAGAAGAGCAGCAGCAGGGGAGTAGAGTCAGCCAAAGCCTAGAAGACAACCTGTGTGTGTTGAGAAAGCAGAACTGAATTAGTGACTCAAACTCCTTGGAGGATTGTGAGAAATTCCCAGATAGCTGGACATTGAAATACTTATACTGTTGGAGTTTTGTTTTACTTGGTTCAAAATGTAATTTTGCCCTTGTTCTTCCCTCCTGTAGAAGATATTTAACTTAGTTTTTTATTTTTACAGGAGTCTAACAGCTCAAAGACTTTGAACTTATAAAAACAGTTTTGCATTTTAAGATTGGATTTTTTTTTTATTGATTATTTAGGAATTTTACATAGCACACTCCAATCACACTTACTTCCAAGTCCTCCCAGGTCTGCTCCCCCATCCTTATGACCATCCAAAGAGAAGGAAAAAGTCCAATTCGTGTTGCCCATATACTTACTGGAACATGGTCAAACTCCCAGTGTCCATCTACTGTGGAGAGCTACACTTCAACATCATTATACAAATTTTAAGAGTTCTCTTCAATAGCTTCTTGTCTAAGCTGTTTCTTTCGGTGGAGCTGGGGGTCATCACAGAAGCCTTCTATGTCTCTCTTTCTCAACTGTGAGTCAGCAGTCATCAGTACTAGTGCGGAAGAAGTTTTGTTGAACATTACAGTCAGGGGTAGAACAGATCATGGACTTCCACATGTTTTCTGGTGATAACACAGACCACAGACATCAACATTTCCTTCTGCCACCGCACAGGCCATGAAGACCATCACATCCCTCAGTGACAGTACAGACCACAAACATCAACATGACCTTCTAAGGGAGCACAGATCACAGATATCAACATGGCTTCAGGTGGCAGCAGAGACCACAGACATTTGCCTGGCCTTCAGTGGTAACACAGGACATCAAGATCCCCTCCCCACCCTATCCAGCAGGACCACAGACCCGCAACGTGGCCCTTGGTGGACTCCAGCATGGCTTCAGGCAGCAAGAGATTAGATATTTTAAAGAGACTGAAATTTTAATTTGTTTGAATTAGTAAAGACACCAGGACTTTTAAAGTTAGCTTTGTTTTTAAAGTGAGATCTTGGGATGAATTAGAAAGGTGCAGCTTAATAGTGATGTGTTTATTTGTCAGATTGACAAGGGGTCAGTTGTACTAGCTAGTCTTATGTCAACTTAATCCAAGCTAGAGTTATCTGAAAGGAGGAAATCATAACTGAGAAAATGCCTCCTAAAATCCACCTGTAGGGGCTGGAGAGATGGCTTAGCGGTTAAGAGCACTGGCTCCAGAGGTCCTGAGTTCAATTTCCAGCAACCATATGGTGGTTCACAACCATCTAAAATGAGATATGATGCCCTCTTCTACATTCATATTTAAAATAAGTAAATAAATAAATGAGAGAGAGAGAGAGAGCGCCACTTGTAGAGCATTTCTTACATTTAGTGACTGATGGGGGAGGGCTCAGCCCACTGTGAATAGTTTCATCCCTGGGTTGGTGGTCCTGGGTTCTATACGAAAGCTGGCTCAACAAGCCATGGTGAGCAAGCCAGTAAGCAGCACTCCTCCATGGCCTCTGCACCAGTTCCTACTCCAGGTTCCTGCCCTGTTTAAGTTCTTGTCCTGGCTTCAGTGTTAAACTTCAATGTGGAAGTGTAAGCCAAATAAACCCTTTCCTCTCCAGGTTGCTTTTGGTCATGATGTTACATCGCAGGAATAGGAACACTAACTAGGATACGTGGAATTTAAATCTAGTAGACAATAAAATCTGTTTAAAAAAAGATACACCCTTCATACCTTCATACCACACAAACACACACACACACACACACACACACACACACACACACACACACACACCCTTCATTCTCTTGGCAGACCATCATGGGGCTGGGGATCAAGCCAGCCTTGAACATGCTACTCAAATGCTCTACCACTGAGCTTCATCCACAGCCCTCCCCTTACAGATGCTCAAGAGCCCCCTTGGCCCTCGTGCCACACAGCAGCCTTAACTCTGTTGTTGGCCTCAAGAGCTGGGCCAGGCTGCCAGGGCTAGACTCCAGAGCTATCTCTCCTGCCCATCTTGGTGCAGTAATTCTCAGAGCTAAGTTGCTAAGAGGATGCAAGGGCTTCCTCCCTCCTTAGCTGACCCTTCAAATGATGCAGGATGAAAGTTCATTTTAGCTGTCTACTTGAGACGATCTAAAATCACCTGGGAAGACAGTCTTAGTGAGGGACTGCTAGATCAGGTTTATCTGAGAACTTGTCTGTGGGGGGTCATTTTAATTCTATTAATTGATTGATGTGGGCCTAAAGGTGGGCAGCATCTTTCCCTGGGTTTGGGTCCCAGACCATACAAAGGAAAATGTGGGCTCAATGCAAATTCATATGCTTCCATTCTCTCTGCTCTTAACCATGGATATGACAAGCTGCTTCCAACCCCTGCCTTGCCTTCTCTGCAATGATAGACTGTAACGCAGAACTGTGAGACAAACAAGCTCTCCCTCCATAACGTTCCCTTGTCATGATATTTTATCACAACAACAGGAAACAAACTAACACAGAGAAGCCACGAGCTACCTGCTTAGGACTCTCCGGCTGTGCTTTCAGTACACAGAAGAACTCATACATATGACGGCCCATTAAATACGCCTTTGCATGATTTACGAAAGTTTCAGATGCCAAAAGCACGGGCTAGCACCTGTGCTACCCGGCCTCCCAGTGACTCAGTACCCAAGATCACGTTAAAATGTTCTTCTCTACCTCTGGTCCCCTTGCTTTTGATTCAGCTCAGTCTTTTTCTCATGCTTAAACTATCAAATGTTTCTGAATTTGTCCAATCCCAATACCCGCCCTCGGATCACAATGATCTTAATAAACACAAAGTGACTGACTCCCCTCAGGCACTCTTTTAGTGACTGCCTCTACACTCCTCTCCCAGTGGACACAAGATCTGCGGGCCAGCCCCTCCCCCAGTCTAGCCTGCAGCCTAATTTTATATCACCTTGGAACTATGAATAGACTTTATTTCTGGAAACACTTGGAAAGGAAATTAACATTTTTTTTAGCAGATACCATAGGCTGCTTCTTCAAATACAAATGTGACTTGGGACCCATGAAATAATTTAAACTAATATTAGCATCCTGCCCCCAAATCTACTTGACAAAAGTACAAGGCCTTACATTTTTTCGTGTGTTGTTTTGGTTTGGGTTTAGTTTTGGTTTGCGGGGTTAATGGGGCAGGGGTGTCCAACATAAATTTTTATTGATTCTTTGGGAATTTCACATCCATATATCCCTATTGCTTCCCAGCTCCCTATCCCCACCTTCCACCTCTGTGACAACACCTGCCTCCAGCCAAAAAAATGTCTTAGTGGCCTGCCCCTTAAATAGAGCTGAATCCTTTCCCTCCTGCTGGAAGCCATCTTTTGTGGAGAGCAACACTTATTACATTCTTAAGAGTTCTTTTCCATGGGTTCTTGTTTAAGCTGTTACTAATTTAGAGTAGAGAGAGGGGCACTGGGGTGAGGGTAAGGGTTGTCACAGAAATCTTTCATGTCCCTCTTTCTCTACTGTGCATCTTCTGTCATCCATATCACTGCCAAAGTAGCTTATCTGCTCTTTACAGTTCTCAGGAACATGAATCGTGGGCCTCCACAGGGTTTCTAGTGTCAGGTCAGCACAGAAAACAAACAGGGCTCCCAATTGCTGCAAGGCCACAGACCCAGATAAGGCCCTCTGATACAGCTGAGATCATAGATATCAATATAGCTTCAGGCCACAGTATAGAGCACAGACCTGGCTAGAGTAAACCCACAGACCCAGACATGGCTGTCTGTAGCAGCATAGGCCCAGCCATCACCATGGACCCAGGGGACAGAGCAGGTCACTCAGATGAGTCTAGCTCCCAGTGGCAACAGGGCCCATGAACATCAATAGCTTCAGGCTGCAGCAAAGACCACAGACATCTGAGTGGCCATTCTTAATTCTTAAGTTCATGCTTTTAATCTGTCAAGGTTTATGTGTTTGAAGATATATAGTACACAGTATATATAATTATTTAGAGAAAAAAAACAGGAAAAGTTTTCTAGCTAACTTTTTAGAAGATAGAAACATAGCAGAAGAAACCAGCTCAAGCTAGTATTTGAAAATCAGGGTATGACCTTTTTAGTAAGTATAAATACAAGGGCATTGTACTAAACATTAACATTTGTTCTTCCACTAATATTTACTACATGAGAGATACATTGGCACCTCTCACAGCCCCTTCTGTAACCACACTGGAATTCCTTTCCTGTCTCATGCAAATATTAACTAAGCATTGTAGTGTGTCCCAGCAAGGCCTGAAAGATTGAAACAGATTCTCCATTTAGTAACCTGGCCTCTCTCAGTATAATTGTTTGGAATTGAGATCAAAACAATCAATTGTTTGGAGGACAGAAAGTATGTCTTCCCATCACTTCCCAAACATTTAACAGTTGTGCATTAATGACTCATTTCCTAGCCATGCCCCCTTTTTTCCTCTGAAAGCTCTTCTTGTCCTAAATTCCCTGGTCAAGATCTGTGGCGGAGAATTTCTGTCTCCTCGGGGCTGGCTTGGAATAGGCCTATTCTACCTGCGTTTGTCTTCCTGCTGTGATAGAACAATGAGTAGTGTGAACTGCTGACCTGAGACTTGGAGTGTTCAGTGAACTGCGAAGTTCTTTGTTCTTCATGGAACAAAAGAGACTTCACTCACTAGCCATCTGTCTGTCCCAGTCTCATGTTGGGAGTAGAAAAGGCTGTGGACTGGCACCAACCGGAAGAGAAAATTGTCTGCCTTCTCATCAGCAGCTCACCTTGGAGGACAGACAGGAAGTGACCTCACAGCCTTCTCACTCAACTCACTTGACAGGACTGACAGGCATGCCCACATCTTGGCCAGGTCTCTTCAGCCTCACACGCCTCTTACCTTTCTCTGCATTTCTCACTGCCTGACTCTTTAGTTGGCCCACTGAGGATTGGTGACTAAGCCTAGCTTGTCATGGCTGCCAAGGTCCAGGCTCTGACCATAAGCCCTGCTAACAATAGCACAGTGCTTAACGCTTCAGTGCTTCTGCGGGGTTTGCTGTCCCAAATGTTAGCTGGGCTACAGAAAAGATCCTGTCTCAAAACTACAAACAAAGAAGGATAAATAATTTAATTCAGAGGAAATAATGTAGAAGAAGTGCTAGAGGAAAACATGAAGGACGGGAGCATCGTGGTCATCACAAGCAGGGGACAGGCAAAGCAGGAGCTCAGTCCATGAGACATGGAGGAGTCCATCCATCCACAATGGCAGGGAGACTAACAGGAGGGTTCACAGCACAGAGGATATGGAGAGAGACTGGAAGTCACCGACTGGTGGAAGAAGTCTCAGACTCCTAGGAAACTCTCACTAATGATAAGGTCAGGAGCTCAAGGGTTACAACCCTGAGCAATGGTCAGGTGGGAAACTGATGGGTCATGGGAAACAGTTGGCCTCTTGAGGAAAGAACTCTAAGAAGGACGCCAACATGGAAATCTTTGAATCTTCCACATTTGATGGGATTCTGCTTTTCAACAACTTATCTCAGGTGAGCCTGATATCATGACCCCATCCCCTCAAGTATTTCAAACTAGAGACTGTTACATAACTTAGTTGGTCGAGTTCCAGCCTAGCATGCGCTCAGCCATGGTTATTACCACCAGCACTGCATAAATTGAGCTTGGCGATCCCAGAACTTGGATAGCAGAGGCAGGAAGATCAGAAGTTCAGTGTAAGGGCATGAAGTCCAACCTACAAAACCCATAATGAAAGGAGAGAACCAATAAATATTGTCTTCTGATCTCCATGAATGTGTATAGCACACATGTGCATGCACACACACACACACACACACACACACACACACACACACAAAGTTTAAAAATAAATAAATACTGGGACTAGAGAGCTGATTCAGAGATTAACCATATTTGCTGTTCTTCCAAAGAACCTGGGATCCCATCTCTTCTAGGCTCCAAGGGCAAAGTACTCACATGTACAACAAAGCCACAGACATATACATAAAAAATAAATCTTTAAAAATACACGAAATAGTCTTTTAGAAATTTAAATCTATCCTTAGCTTCGTATCAAGTTTGAGGCCAGCCTGAGCCACCCAAAACTATGTCTCAGAAAAACAAATATAAAATTAAAACCAAGACTCTAAAAGTCAGAGAGTGGTTTGTCCTCAAATATCCCCACAGTGAAAGTCAATTTGACTGACATTTTTGTATTTCTGCTTTCACTTAGCTTTTGCCTCTGGAAATTCCCAACTTCCTCACTAGTCCTACTGATGTCTTACTATGAAATGATCGAGGGTTCCGCCAGCAGTGCTGGGATTTCCCTGTCCATAAGCCGTGCTCACAAGCTGCCAGGAGCACAGGCCACTCGACCTGTCCCCTTTCAATGTCATTTTTAAACTCTGTTCTTTATTTAGTGTTTTCTCTCTATTGGTATTTGTGTGGGTTGGGTAAGGAGGATGACTGGTAATTGAGCCTAGGACCTCATGCATTATAGGCAAATATTTTACCACTCAATTATACCCCCAGGCTTTGTAAAATATTTAAAATATTCATCTGATTTTCTGTAAGTCTTATAGTTACTTTTCTAAAGTTTCCTAGGTATTTAAATACTGAAAGCTCTGGTTAAGTATATATTCAGGAATATATACAGCTCTTACTTAGTAAGGCCAAGAGATGGGCAGGGCTGCTGCTGCCTGCTGCAGAAACATTAAGGACCTAAATTAGGGTTCCTAGAACCCAAGCAAAAAGCTGAGAGTTAGTGAGTGCCTGTAACTCCAATTCTGAGGAAGGAGATGAGGTAGAGACAGGTGGACCTCTGAAGCCCATTGGCTAACAGTTTAGTCCAATGGCTGAACTTCAGGTTCTGTGAGAGATCTTGTCTCAAAAACTGAAGTTGGTGAGCACCCAAGTTAGGACACCTGATGGACCTTTAGAATCCACATAGGGGTGCACACCCCTGTACCCACACATTTACAAATGTTACATACCACATATCCACATCACAGATCAAAACTGAAAGGAAAATAAGTGATTGATAAGGCAGAATAGTTAGGAGCACAGATTTTGGGTCCACACTGCCTAGAACCAAACACTGATGGCCAGTTACTAGTTTTGTGTCCTGCGACTTCACCTTTCCCATATATAAAATGGGTATGATAATGACCACACTCCTTTGTAATAAATGCTATATAATACTCCTAGAATATTGCCTTGTCAATGGTGAGAATAATTCATATAATAAAAATGTTTAACAATTTAAATGTAAATAAGAAATACCCAAGTTAATAAAGATGGAGGAAAAAATGTAAAGACAACGAGGTTGTTAAAATGTTAGTTTTCACTGGCACTCATGATTGATATTTATAACAGTTTCAAACCATCACAGAGGCCTGTTCCTCTAAGTCTGGGGAACACCCTGTGAAAAACATGAACCTGAGAGAAACTAGACCCAGGAATTGTATTTAAAGAACTCATATTAAGCTATTAAGGTGTTGTGTCTCAAACTTGTAATAAATTTCTGAGACTTGGGAGGGTGAGGCAAGAGAATGGCTATAACTCCAGGAGTAGCCTTAGCTACAAAGTGAGAACCTAGTTCAACAACCAGCCAACCCTTACTGACAGAATTTGATCACTGAACTACAGTCAGGTGGCTTTTGGTTTGCAGACCAAACAAGACCTGGCATCTCCTGGAAAGTTCCTGTGCTAGACAGGATACAGAGAGTGCCTGTGACAATCCCTTCAACATGGAAACCATTACTGCCCCCATCTTCCAGATGATAAAATGGAATTTCCAAGAAGTTAAGGGGTTTACTTGAACTTGTAGCTAGAAGGGACGGATGCAGGCAGTCTGTGAAGCAGCAGAGAGAAGGTATAAGAAAGAAGGAAAGTGGGCAGATGTGCATCTCTGTAGATACACACTGTCTCTTGAGTTGGCTCTGGGGTTTCTGTTTCTATAGGGGTATTTACTTGGGACACAAGTTATTTCCTTTTTGAATGAATCCTCCCATGAAGCCTTGAAGAACACTGGAGCTCATAAATGTATGGTTTGTGCTTCACAATAGAAATGGAAGAAATGAGACCCTTACCAGCAGCATTTGACCACAGGACTTTCCCTATTCCTTAACCCTGAAGTCAAGTGGCTTTGGTTTGGAGACTTTTAATCTTTTACTTATTATCAATATGTGCTTGAGTCATGCATATATGTTCCTGATGTGTATGTGTGCATAGACATGTGTGCCACAGCATGCACACATGGAAGGTCACAGGAGAACTTCGTACAGTCGGTTCTTGCCTTCCACTCTTATGTTGCTTCCTGGAATGGAACTAAGGTCATGAAGCATACCTGGAAATGTTTTTACCTCCCGAATTATCTTGCTAAACAAATACTTGTTTAGAGATTTTGTCTGCTTGTTTTTTCTGGGGACTGAACCCCGGGCCTTAAGAATGCTGTGCACAACACACACACACACACACACACACACACACACACACACTCACACACACACACACACACACACACACACACATCACTGTGGTACTTCCCAGCCCTCGAGTCAGACGTTTTATCTGTATTTTATAAGTAAACTAGGTTCACTGACATGGATAAATTAAAGTTATTGTATCTATAGAGAAATCCAGCAAGTTGAAAATCATTCTCCATCTGCCATGAAGGGAGAAAAAGAGGAAAGAGAGACACCATGCCTGAGAGGTACCAGACAGAGAACCGCAGTGTAGGAGCTGGGGGATTGTGGTCCATGAGGGCTGCACATCTAGGTCTAGGGCAGCAAAGATGGAATATAGATTTTAGTAAGTAATAAATTGGGAATATTGGAAGGATTAGGCACATGGAGGTTAGGAAGTAACCTGGCCATTGAGCTGTTTAAGGCATAGAAAACTATAAAGGCTCAAAAGAGAAAAAAAAGAAAAGAAAATCATTCTCTCCTGGGTCAATTTATTATGGTTACATTTCTAGTTTACACTAAAAAGGGAACTAGGATAACACAATGGAAAGCTGTGCTGGCTAGTTTGTGTCAACGTGACAGAAGCTAGAATCGTTTGAAAGAAGGGAACCTCAACTGAGACAATGCCTCCATAAGATCCAGGTGTAAGGCATTTTCTTGATTCGATTGATGGGGAAGGGTCCCACAGTCCACTGTGGGAGGTGCCATCTCTGGGCTAGTGGTCCTGCATTCTGTAAGAAAGAAGGCTGAGTCAGCCATGGGCTGCAAGGCAGTAAGCAGCACCCCTCCAAAGACTGCATCAGCTCCTGCCTCCAGGTTCCTGCCCTGTTACAGTTCCTGTACTGAGTTCCTTCAATGATGAGAGTGATGTGGATGTGTAAGTCAAGTAAACCCTTTCCTCCCAAGATGCTTTGATCATGGTGTTTCTTCACAGTGATAGTGACCCTAAGACAAAAGCCAATTAAATGAATGGTTCATTAGGTCACATTGTAAGGCTACCATCAGCAGAGCCACAGCACCTCTCTAACATTCAGAGTGAATGTCGACTGTGATGGCTATGCATGGTTGTCTACTTGACTACATCTAGAATTAACGAAAACCCAAGATCTGTGAGGGATCTTCCTTCCTTCCTTCCTTCCTTCCTTCCTTCCTTCCTTCCTTCCTTCCTTCCTTTCTCTCTTTTTCCTTCTTTTCTTTCTTTCTTTTTTCTTCCTACTATTTTAAATAGTATTATTCTCTCATATATTATGTCCAGACCACAGTTTCCTCTCCACATACCCAGTCTCTACCCCCTACCTCCCCTCTCTTACAGATCCACCCCTCCTCCACTTCCCCCTAGAGTAGAGCAGGCCTCCCAGGAATATCAACCAAACTTGGCATAACAAGCTACAATAAGACCAGACACATACCCTCACATAAAGACTAGACAAGGCAACCCAGTAGGAAGAAAGGGGTCCCATGAGTAGGCAAAAATGTCAAGGACAGCTCCTGTGCCCACTGTTAGGATTCTTACAAGAACACCAAGCTACTCAGCTCTGTCACATATGCAGAAGACCTAGGTCAGACGCTAAAGCTCCCTGATCTCTGCAACCCCCTATGAGCCCAGTCAGTTGAGTCTGCGGGCTGTGTTCTTGTGGTATTCCTGACCCCTCTGGTTCCTTCCTCCCCATCCTCCTCAGGACTCTCGGAGTGCCCATCAGCCACTGAATGAAGTCTCTCTGGTATCTTTGATGGGGATTCTGCTAGGCTCTAGCTCCAGAACACTCTACAGGCAGGACAAACTGTAGGTTTTGTGTTATTATATAATGGTGTCCCAAGCCATCGTGAAGCCTGGTCTAGTTACAGAAGATGGCCAGATCAGGCTCCTTTTCTCCCATTACTAGAAGTCTTTGCTAGAGTTACTCCCCAAGCTTCCATAGCACTAGGTTTCTACCTCACTTCTGGAGGGATTTTTCTTAATTAAATTATTTGAAGTGGGAAGACACACCAGACCTATTGAGGTAAGAAGACCCACCTTAAATCTTGCCACATCTTTGAGTGATATGCTATATAAAGAACACAGAAGCTCTCTCCCCATCTGCCCTCCCTCTGAATGCAAGTTCACTCCTTCACTGACATTAGGGCCTACTTCTTCAGGATTCCAGCATATACTGAAGATCAGCTAAAACATACCATCTCGTGGACTGAATAACTATTGCAATAGAAAATTGACTTCCGGCAGCTCAGATAAGGGTTTTAAACTCCATACTCACAGTGGCAGGGTCTCCATAGTTAGACCCCGTCTTAAAAAAATAAATACACACACACACACACACACACACACAGAGTGAGAGAGAGGAACGTTCTGTTGGTAGACAGCCATTGTTGAACTAGTTGGACCACAGCCTGAAAGTCAAAGCCATATATATTTTATTTTATTATATATTAATTATATAGTATTAAATTATTAAGTATTATAATATAAAATACATTAATAAAGTACTGGTATATTAACATATAACATGCTATTTAATATGTAACATATTAACATAATATTAATTAATATAATATTAATACATTGCTATATAATACATTATATTGATAAATTAATGTATTAGTCATTACATATTATATTGTGATATATATTATAGTATAATACTATATTAGTGTTAATAACATTAAATAATATTATATTGGTGTTAACAACAGTAATATATTAATAATAATGTTCACACAGCTATTGTGTGTAATTATTTTATATATGATTATTGTAATCATATATTAATGTAGTACATATTAATTATTAATGATATAACCATATTGATGTTTTATGTTAATATGTAATATGTTATATAATTATAAAACATGATATATTAATAAATTTTAATGACATGTTAATGTTAATTATAACATAATACAATCTTATAGTACTTCTCTTTTTACCTAATCTATTACTCACTTGTGTACACATTTTCTTCCTCAAAAAGACATAAAGTCAAAGCACCATTTTAAAAAAGATCAAGGTTTTGTGGATGTTATGGCCCATGCCTTTAATCCTAGCACTCAGAAGGCAGAGGTAGGCAGATCCCTGTGAGGGATATGTAAGGCCAGCTTGGTTTACATATCAAGTTCCAAGCCAGCCAAGGTTACATAGTTAGACCCTGTCTTAAAAAAAATAAACAGAGAGAGAGAGAGAGAGAGAGAGAGAGAGAGAGAGAGAGAGAGAGATTGAGAGGGAGAGAGTCAAGGATTTTACCTGTGTTGAGATCTTTGCATCTCTTTTGAAATTTCTTATTGCACCTTGCTGGTGATATTGGGGGAAAAAAACAAAAGCTGCTGACTATGAGATGTGACAGGATGAGGTGAGCTTTCCTGCTGCTGGAAGGGAAAAGAGTGACGTCCCCTCCCCCATCTGGGACAGAAGTTTCCAAATAAGCAACCCAAAACTGCCCTACACAGAAATTGCAGACAGAAATTGCATATGTGTCTTAGTTATGGTTTTACTGCTGGGAACAGACACCATAAGACTAAGGCAAGTCTTCTAAGGACAACATTTAATTGGGGCTGGCTTACAGGTTCAGAAGTTCAGTCCCTTATAAGCCAGGTGAGAGCATGGCAGCATCCAAGCAGGCATAGTGCAGGAGAGCTGAGAGTTCTATGTCTTCATCTGAAGGCCAATAGAAGACCGGCTTCCAAGCAGATAGGATAAGGGCTTTAAACTCCACACCCCCAGTGACAGACCTACTCCAGCAAGACTACACTTATTCTAATGAGGCCACACCTCCAAATAGTGTCACTCCCTGGGCCAGGCATGTTCAAACCACCACAATATGATTCCTTAAAATGTTCAGTAAGCTAGTGAACCATGCTCAGGATAAAAAGATATGGCTTAACCTCTCTGTATGACCTGGTTATTTAATTTTTTTTTTATTTTAACCATGCTTTGTCATAGTTATATTCCTTCCTCATATGCAGATGCCCAGTACCTTCATAAGTAACCATAATTTTATTTATTAAAAAAATTATTGGGCTAAAGATGTAATACACTTGCCCAGGCTGCACCAAGCCCTAGCACTCCAGAAACTGAGTGTGGTAGCACACGCCTCTATTTCCAGGCTCAGGAGTTAGCACAGAAGCCGAACAGTCAGAAATTCAAGATCATTCTCAGCTTCTCTGCAAGGCAGAGTAAGAGAAAACACAGGCATGACCTAGCTCCCTGTCCGCCCGGCACAGTACACTTCCCAATATGAAGCATGGCTTCTGAGTGTCCCAGAAGACAGAACACTGAATTCTGAAGTGGTGTGAGTAGCCAGTTGCTGGCCTACGGAAGACTGCACTCCCCATGTCTCTTATGTGCTTCTTCTGCATAGACCCAGATGGTATAAGCATTCCCTAGTCCAACCCAAGGTAATATGCTAATCAATCACAATTGATATCCATAGCTATTCATGTCCAATAAAGCAGACGATGGTCCCCAAAACCTTCTCCAGAGAAGTTCATCTCCAGATCTTTTGCCAAACCATGGGCACTGTTGTCTCATTGGTGATGCCACACCCAAATTATGGCCTTAAAAGGTGTCTTTCAATAAGGAAATGGTTAAGTTGTACATTTTTTTCCTCTCCTGGAGCCTTAGTTTTAGACAGTCTCCTTAGAGCAGGCTTGCTTCAAAAGCTCTGCTGAAGCTTGCAGGAGCACCCCTTTCTTGGTTTTGGTCCTTTGATTTTGTTTGGAGAGAGCTCCTGGCTACCTATTATAAGTTATTATCCCTCTTGCTGGCCCTGATCTTGCATTGACCCTCTGCATGACCCCAGCCTCTTGAGCACTGGGATGCCAGACTTGTGCCAAACACTGGTTGGATTTCTCTCTTAATGTCCAAACTTGCCTTTCTTCAAGTGTGTTTGAATTTTTCTTAATCAATAAACTCACTAATTTTGTGTGCCTCTCACTAGCTTTCAAATTTGTTTCTATGGTATTGTTGCTGGTAACAGTCTAATGTCTATGAGCTGGTGACAGTCTAATGACTGGAGTTTCTATGAGCTGGTGACAGTCTGGTGATTGGGATGCCTATGAGCTGGTGGCAGTCAGATGACTGGGATGCCTATGAGCCACAAAAGAGGAAACTTACACGGGTGGAACTGTAGCTCAGCTGAGAGAGTGCCTGCTCACATGTACAAAGCCTGATTCCCAGCACCACATGGGGATGCAAGTCTATAATCCCAAACACAAGGGTGAAGACAGAAGGATAAGAAGCTTAAGGCCATTCATCCTTGGTTTTATAGTGATTTTGAGCCCAAACTAGGCTGAAGAAGAGGAAATTTCTACACTAGGAGACAAACCCATCCCCTCCAACACAGGAGGAAGAGCTGAAGTATCACTTAGTCTGAAGACACACAGTTCTCATCATCATATTTTTCATGTCCATGGCTCACTGTGAGAGTTAAAACCACTGAGAATATAAGCAAGTAGTTCCTAAAGAGGAAATGCAAATGGCCAGAGGACACAGGCAGTGCCTGTCATCACAGTTACAAAGGAGGAAGATGTCAGCTAAGCAAGACAACACAGTCATGTGGCAGGAGCAGGGGCAGATGCTGGTCATAGTCAGCCAGAGTAAGGGTATAGATTGTAGAGAACACTTTGTTAGTTCTTTTTTTTCTGAGACAGGGTCTCATTCTGTAGCCCAGGATATCCAATAACTCACTATATAGCCCAGGCTGACCTTAAGCTAATGGCAATCTATCTATGTAAGTCTCCCAAGTCCTGAGCATACAGGTATGAGCCATCACACCTAACCGAATCAAACTTTGAAACAGATCTTCCTGGAGTAAAGTCTAGAAACCTCTCCTCAGCAGCATGTCTTAAACCACCAGCCTGAGCCACTGACTCTCAGATGTCCACAGTGAAATCAAATTTATGTTTGTAAAAAGCAGAGATAACCCAAGTAGTACCAAAAGTAGGAGTTTTTAAATCCATTACACCCACACTGTAAATGCTTTATAACCATCACAATGAAAAAAGTCTGTCTGTAAAACAGGGGAAAATGACTGTGATATGTTTCCTAATAAAGAGTTTCCAAGGCAGATGTGTACACTGGTACAATTGTGACATAAAGGTTATGGGAGTAACCAGTTGCTTTTGCATTGGACCTGAAGGATGCTGTACAGGAAGGAATTCAGGCCTGATATTGTAACTTGGTCAAAAGTCTGTAGCTGAGAAACAAATTACTGTCTTTTTTGCAAAACCATGTGTTGTCAAACTGCCTTCTGAATATTTATGCTTAAACACACAAATGAGTGCTGGCCTCAACCTTGTCCAGAAAAGCTTCTTCTGCAGTAGTCAACAGTTAATGCCAGTAACTAGTCAAAGTGCTGAAAATAAACATCTATTGAGTGCTCGACCCAAAGTAGGACATTCATAACCACCCTGTCCCTACCCAAGGTTCAGAGGTCATCTTAGAAGAGAGATAGAAAGATTGTAAGAAGCAGAAGACAGGAAGGAAGGCTGGAACATCCACGTATGTCAGTGTACCACATGTGTGTAGTGCCCACATAGGCCAGAAGAGGGCAACAGGTCCCTGGAACTGGAGTTACAGATATTTGTAAGATGCCTTATAGTTGCTGAGAACTGAACCTGGGTCAATGTTGTTAACCACTGAACCATCTCTCCAGTCCAAGATATTCTGTTTTTAGAGTTTTTAAGGCACATAAAAGCAGATAATTTCTGTATTGGGGGAAAAAGATATGTGTCCTATGACTCTATATTAGAGGTGAGTGGTGGGATTGACCTGAGGCCTTGCACTAACAGGTGCAGTCATCTGTGAATTCCAATATCAACTACCTGCAAGACTGTATGCTGCACAAGGAACATAGAACAGAGAAGTCTGCAAAGAAAGACACCTAAATGTGGACAGTAATGAAGATAAACAGAAAGGACTTTTTCACATTTTAATTTTACACTCCACATCTACAGCAGGTGGCCCTGCCCCTTGCCAGCTGTAGCAATAGGAAGAGTGAGCCCCATACCTCTCCTGGGCAGCACAGTAGAGCTGGCTCTGGTGGCACGGGTGCAGGAGAATCACCCTGAGGGCATGAGAGTAAGAGAGATGGCCCCTCCCCTTACCTGGGCAAAGCTGGAGAGCTATCCCTGCCCCTCACCTAGGCAAAGCTGGAGAGCTGGCTCTGCCCCTCACCTATGCAAAGCTGGAGAGCTGGCCCTGCCCCTCACCTGGGCAAAGCTGGAGAGCTGGCTCTGCCCCTCACTTGGGCAAAGCTAGAGAGTTGGCCCTGCCCCTCACCTAGGCAAAGCTGGAGAGCTAGTCCTGCCCCTCACCTGGGCAAAGCTGGAGAGCTGGCTCTGCCCCTCACCTGGGCAAAGCTGAAAAGGTGGCCCTGGTGGTGATAGTGCTGAACTGACCAACTAACCTTCCAACCAGGCCTAGATCTGAGTTGGGCCACCCCAACATCTAGCTCATCTTTGAACTGCTAGCTTGTGTGAAGGGGCCAGTCCTACAGATTCAAAACTACAGGATCTCTATGATATAGCAACAGGATATCTGAGAAGAGGCCTGGTAAGGATTCAGTATTAATAGTGTTAGCAAAAGCCATATCCTTCAAGACAGACCAAAGACTCATTGCAATGAATATTTGCAAGAAAAACTGTTTGAGCAAAAGAGTGTACTGTGGGACACATTGTGGCATGTGGAGGCATAGAGAAGCAGCTCCCAGGCAGGGTCAAGTAAGGACAGGTGACAGGTGCAAGTCGGGGCTGGAATGCTGCCCCTGAGAAGAAAATGTTTTTCTCACTTGGCCTTAAACTATGTTCTGCTGTGTCCTGTTTCTGTGGAAATGGTTCTCATACTCTCTTAGTTATGGAGAGTATATTTTGACAATAGGAAGAGGGGTAATATTCATATACAGCCACCCAATTAGACAAGATGGATGAAGCAAAGAAGTGCAGGCTGACAGGAGCTGGATGTAGATCTTTCCTGAGAGACACAGCCAGAATACAGCAAACACAGAGGCGAATGCCAGCAGCAAACCACTGAACTGAGAACAGGACCCCCAATGAAAGAATAAGAGAAAGAACTGGAAGAGCTTGAAGGGGCTCGAGACCCCATATGAACAACAATGCCAACCAACCTGAGCTTCCAGGGACTAAGCCACTACCTAAAGACTATACATGGACTGACCCTGCACTCTGACCTCATAGGTAGCAATGAATAGCCTAGTAAGAACACCATTGGAAGGGGAAACCCTTAGTCCTGCCAAGACTGAACCCCCAGTGAACGTGATTATTGGGGGCAGGACGGTAATGGGGGGAGAATGGGGAGGGGAACACCCATAAAGAAGGGGAGGGGGAGGGGTTAGGGGGATGCTGGCCCGGAAACCGGAAAGGGAATAACATTTGAAATGTAAATAAGAAATACCCAAGTTAATAAAAAAAAAAAAAGAGTAAAGAAGAGGGGTAATGAAAATATGAATATTTTGAGAAGAAACTTTTGTTTAGTCTTATTTCTTTGTTTAGTCTTGCCTCAGTTGTTCCTGGTATTGTGGGAATAACGATCTTATGGTATCTTGCCAAAATGGAAATTGAGATAATGCATATTCATATCTATAATAAGGATTAACAAAGCTTGCAACTGCATGCAGTTGCTTCTGCCTTTGCTCTGCATCCCCTGTGTCCTGGTTGTTTGTGACTGTACCCATGGCCCCCAACGCACTAGACATTGACAGTGACATATTGTAGCTTCATTGGCAAGATAGGTTTTATTTTGTTTTGTTTTATATATATTTTCTCTTTTATAATTCTATGTATTTCTGTATCATATTTAAATTCTACACTAATGCGATAGCATTAACTCTTTTGGAATGAAAAAAAATAAAAGTAGCTATAAATGTTTACAGAGTACAGAAAACAGTGAGTGAACTTCAGGAACTGCATGCATGAAGAATCACTAAGTATTCTGTAGAACATCAGCTGACAAAATTGTTCACACATGTCCACACCAGTTACACAGAAGTCTCAGAAACAGGGCACCTGTGCATCAAGTTATTTTCATACTGCAGAAGATATAAGACAGAAACTGGAAGGGTAGGGGCGTCATTAGCACATTGAAGCATTTGGGAAGCCAGGAGTAGGGCTGTCAGAAGTAAGTTACCTGGTCATGGGGTCACAAATTCAAATGAAACTTCAGAAATTAATGAAGTAGGTGAGGGTAAATCAGTAGAGGTGTGATCTATGACATGTTGTCCATGTTCTACCGGATGCATATACAGGCAGATTAATTAGACATGGTGCATTATTTAACAAAAGAAGAGAGAGAGAAAGGGAGGGAGGGAGGGAGGGAGGGAGGGAGGGAGGGGAGGGAGGGAGGAGGGGGAGGAGGAAGACCAAAGGATAGTTGGATGTGATTGAATGTGATTGATATATATTATATGTACGTATAAAATTATCAAGCAATAGAGAATATTACATTTTCAAAAAGTAAAAAGATGCTGAATGTATGATACACCTTTAATCTCAGCGCTTGGGAGGAAGACGCAGGAGAATCTCAGAGAGTTACAGGCCAGCCAGAGTACACAATAAAACCCTGTCTCAGAAAGATAAAAAATAAAAAAGGAAAAATAGGGCTGTGGTGGGGTGTGGCTTGCGGGTAGAACACCTGGGTAGCAGTGTTAGGCTCAGACTTCCATCCCCAATACTGAAAGAGAGAGAGGGGGGAGGGGGGAGGGGGAAGGGAGAGGGAGAGGGGGAGAAAGAGAAAGAACCCAATGTCAAAGGCCCAGTATCATCTAATCTTTCTATATTTCAAAAGAAGCTGGCATTTGGGTTTCTGCATTCATATTCCAACTAGGTTTCCAATGTCCCAGCTGCTGTACTCGTGAAGAGTGCAAAGGCACGTGCAGCACATCACTGCACCGTGACAGCATTTGAGTAGAGATACGAACATCCCTCGAGACCTGCACCAGGTCCCAGGCCTTCCACTGGCCCATTGGTCAACATGACACAGGGGCCCCTTTCAGGTTTTGGTCTTCTACACAAGAATTTTTTGTCTTTTTATTTATTTACTTATTTGTTTGTTTGCTTGGTTATTTAAACAGGATCTCATGAAACCTAGACTGCCCTCAAACTCTCTATGTAGCTCAAACTGGCCTTCAACTACTGATTCTTCTGTCTCTGTCTTTCAAGAGCTAAGACTACAGGCATATGATATATGATATGATATGATATGATATGATATAGCAAGTATTATAGATAAAACAATTTTAAAACAGACCACATGGACTGAGGATGGATCGCAGTTGATACAATGCCTGCCTGAAAACAGACACAAAAGGGACTTGAGGCCAGGAATGGTAGCACACACTTAATCCCAGCACTTGAGACGGTGGAGGTGGGAGGATTTCTTCTGCTGTGTAGTGGAGATGGGGCTTGGGGCTGTCAGGTTTGGCAGTAAAGGGACAGGTGTCAGATGTGAGAGCAGACAGCTGTTCCTTCCACTTCCTTATTCAGTGCTCACATGTGTGCCCCACTTGCTCACGTGTATACCCGCTTATTTTTCACTGTGGGGTTCTATGCTTCATTCGGTTGTAAAGCATGACTTCCTCTCTGATGAAGGAGGTCCTCTCATAAGAGATCCCAAATCTAGTCTGAAGCAGAACCCTGTTTTCTCTAACCTTAAAGGGTGCAAGTGTGATCTGACACCATCTATGCCATATACATAGAGTATAGCTGGCTATTGTGCTACAAGCGGCCAACACAATTGCTATTTCTATTCTAGGCATGTCTGGGAAGAAGGTGGATGCTCAGGATCCTCCTACTGCCTTCCTTCCTAACTTACGCTCAGGCTCTCTTGGTATCAGAGAATACTGTAATACCTAATAACATAATAACTAAAGCTGCAGGAATTTTAATCCAGCAACATGGCTGATCTGCAAGGGATCACATTCAGACTTAAGTCTGTGAGATCTGGCTGGAATGAAGACTGACCACACACACACCTTTAGTCCATTTTGCCCTTCTGGGTCTTTTTGTTCAGCCCCCCCTCTCTTGTCACTTTCTTCTGTTTGTGCTCTCCTCTCCCACTCTCCCCTTCTCCTCTTCTCTCATGGTCAGGTTCAGTCTGGACTCTTGCAGATGCCTCCTGCTGTGCTCTCCTGTATCCACAATAAAATCCTTCTCCTAAACCGTTTCTTGGTTCAGTCATGTCCTCCTCATTTTAGTCACCTGGACTCCAAGGACAAGTCCCAGAAAATCACCCAGACACATTTAACAGCTCCCTCTGATCAACTGGGAGCTGCCCTTGCCTTGTGACAATCTCTGTGATGCTGGTCTTTGACTCCCTGCAAATGCATCATCTGTCTAGACCTGAGAGCATCAAGAGCAGGCTCCTCAGAATACTGCAGTTTCTTCTTCCATGGTTTGCAGTGCTGCAGTGTCCTTGTTTGCTCTCTGTTGATGACTGAAAGTGACTCCAGAGGAAAGAGTTTACCTGGTTTACAGGTGACAGCCTGAAGAGCAAAGCCAAGGGAAGAACTCAAGGAAGGAACCTAGAGACAGGAGCTGAAGTAGAGGCTCCATCCATGAGGAATGCTGCTTGTTGGCTTGCTTTCTTCTTGGTTTTGAGCCTGTCTTCTACAGGTGAGCCATCTCTCCAGCCCTCAGAATGCTTCCTTATACAGGCCAGGCCAATCTGTCCAGGGGTGGCACCACCCACAGTGGGTGATTCCAGTTTGTGTCAACTTGACAAACACTAACCAGTACAGACAGTAAATGCTCAACAAAAAACTTTAAGGTATTTAACTGGCTTCAGGTCACAGTGTCTGTGTGGCTGAGTCTCCAGACAGCTTCAGTTTCCAAGAATCTTGATTCGGGGCCAGGCGGACAAGCTTAAGCGATTCCAAACACTAGTTATGCAAGCTCACTGGCCTGAACTCCACCCCAGAAGCGATGTATAAAGCTTGATGCAGTGCAGTACACATATTTGTGATCCTAGAATGCACAGTGAAACGGCAGAACTAACTCTGCCTCTGACCTCCACAGGAGTGGTGTGGACTCACCTATGTATACATATGTGTACACACACGCACACACACACACCACAAACACTTTATTATAAATAATTCATTTGAATGACAGACACAGAAAGAAACAAAGAAACAAAACAAAACTTGGTTCAGAAGTCAAAAACAACTTAAAATCATTTGAGGAGCTCAGGAGATGGCTCAGCAGTTAAGAACACGTATTGTTCTTTCAGGGGACCCTGGTTCAGCTCCCAGCCCCCACATCAGGTGGCTCATGAACACCTGGAACTCCACCTCCAGAGCAGCTGACATTCTGGCCTCTAAAGGCATTTGCATACACATGGTATACACATAAAGACACATGCATACACATGAGAAAAAATAAAAGGAAATCCTCAAAAAGTCACTTGAAGTCTGGGAAGTGGCTCTGTGGCAAGGGCACTTGCACCAAGCTGAATTCCATTTTCCAGGGCCCAGGTAGACATGCTAGGGTACAGATTATCTTGATGATATTAACTGAGGTAAGAAGCCCCAGTGACAAGCTCAGTGCCACCGTTCCCTGGCTGGCATCTGAACTGTATTAGTAGAGAATGTGATTGGAGCAGCAGCCTGCAGTCATCCCTCTCTGCTTCGGATTGTAAATTGATTGTAAACGCGTCGTTACCAACTGCTTCAAGCTTCTGAGCTTGACTTTACCTCCAAGATGGACTTTACTTTTCAACTGTGGGTCATAACAAACCCTATATACCTTGAGTAGCTTATGTCAGGGCATCTTATCACAGCAAATGAGGAAGAAACTTAAGATTATATGTGTTAGTTAGGGTTTCCATTGCTATAAAGATAACCGTTACCAAGGCAATTTTTATAAAGGCAAACACTTAATTGGGGCTGGCTTACAGTTTCAGAGGTTCAATCCATTATCATCATGGTAGGGAGCACTGACAGCATCCAGGCATGTCCAGGCAGACATGGTGCTGGAGAAGGAGCTGATCGGAATGCAGCCAGGAAAAGACTGTCTCTCTCAAGCAGCTAGGAAGAGCGTCTCATTGCCCATACCCACAGTGACACACTTTCTCCAACAAGGCCACACCTCCTAATAGTGCCACTCCCTAGGCCAAGCCTATTCAAACCACCACAATGTGTAATAAACACACTGTGCGATATATAATATACAATATAAAGTTAATATTAGTAATTAAGATTGAAATAAAAAAAATGAAAGACTTAGTGTTCCATTGCTGTGAAGAGACACCCTGAACAAGGCAACTCATAAAGAAAAGCATTTAAGTGGGGCTGGCTTACAGTTTCAGGGGCTTACTCTATTATCATCATGGCAGAGAACATGGTAGTATACAGACATATATATATATATATATATATATATATATATATAGAGAGAGAGAGAGAGAGAGAGAGAGAGAGAGAGAGAGGAGAGGGAGAGAGAGAGAGTAGAAGGCTTTGAAACCTCAAACCCCTCACACTGATACACCTCCAAGGAGGCCACAGCTACTCTAATAAGGCCCCACCTCTTAATTCTTCACTGACAGCTCATCAACTGGGGACCAGTATGCAAATGTATGAATCTGTGAGGGCTGTTCTTATTGAAACCACCACAACAGCTCTCAACAGAAGTCAAGACTACTTGGAAAGTTACAGCCAGTGAAATGAACATATCTTATGAATTGTTATTCAATAAATTCTGACATCGTAGAAATAAGAGCCCAAAGATGTTTTCCTGCTCATGACACAGGAGATTGTTAAGGGAAAAGCCTAGGCTCCAGTTATCTCGATGATTAGATTCTGCCACTCGTTTCCAACGTCCCAATTAAGATGTCAGAAGTGGAGAGAATGGCTGTGATCCCTGTGGCCACATTGGGAACAGAAACAGTGACCCCAAGTCTGTCTTTGTCATTCTGACATGAGCTTAGTTTAAGTAGAGGGTTGAAGGTTTGTGTAATTAAGCATACTTGGTGAGGATATAGACCCATTTGCCATCAGTTCATCATTGGCTGAGCTGCCATATGCTAGAGAGTTGAGCAAACTGTTAATCTGTTAGTGTTACTCTCCAAGGGGACCAAGATGATGACCTCTGATCCCAGGTGATAACTGGCCTCCCCTGAGAAAGGCTCTGTTCTCCGAGGCTTTTGCTCTCCCTGCAATCCGAGGCTGCTGATTTGGACAATGACTATTTTAGTGCTTTCAGCCTTGAAAGGGAAGGTTAGGTCAACAAACACTCAGTGGTTCACATGCCTTTGCTGAGTTAAGCAGGCATCTGAGCCAAGAACAGGAAGACAGATTGGAGTCGCAGTGGAGATGCCAGACACTCTTGCTTCTGATGCCCCATGGACCTGAGCAGCCAAGTGACCTCCAAAGCCTGCTTCACTCCTACCACCCTCCAAACCCAGCTTCCTTTTTCTCGTTATTTCTTATTTTTCTCTGCTCTCAGTTCAAGCAATACCCCAGCTTCATTGCTGGCTCATAGTAGACTTGGGTAACAGCTATGCCTTCGCTCTTCTTAGATTCCCTCTCGGGAGGTGGCATTGTTAGAGTGGCTCTGGAGGGACAGGCTTCAGTACTGCTTAAAGACAAGACACCAGAGCCCTGGTGACTCCCACTAAAGAAAAGCTAGTTCCCTGATCAAACAAGGGGAAGCTGCCTCTGGCGCTGGGTGATGTGCTCCGAGATGAGAACATTGCATATTACTGTTTGCTCCATTAAGAGCTAATCTCTGTGGGCCCTGCCAATCCCTTGGCTAGAAGATGACTCCTCAGGAAGATGATTCACTGAAAGCCATGCTAAGGAGATGGGGATGGGTAAGAATCCCCTTAAGGAGACAGTGTTCATATACCACGCAGAAGCCCTTCCCCTGTGCAGCACTAATAGAGGTTCCATCACACAGCATTGTGATCTGTCGCTTTTCAAAGTTACTCAGAAAGTGTGGCTTTTCCTCTCACTCTGCCCATCTCTTTTTCTTTCAGACACTAACCAAAGTCTTGGCATGCTCTCTAGACAGCGATCTTCTTCGCTCTTCGTCTTCAAGCCCCCCTCCCCTTCTGCCATAGAGATAGTTAGCCTTCACTAGGAAACTGCCTGCTTTCTTTTTAAGGCTTACTTTACTATTTTTAATGATGTGTATGTGCACACGTGTCTGTATGTGGCTATATGCACATGAATGCTGGTGCCTGTGGAGATTAGAAGCCTTGAATGCCCCTGGAGCAGTTGTGAACTGCCCATGTAGATGGATCCTCTGAAAGAAAGAATAACACATGCTGTTAACCAGAGGCCTCTCTCCAGCCTCTGCCTGCTTTCTTCAAGATGTGGGAGCACCACGTCTTTTCCTGCCCAGAATGCACTGTTCTATCCAGTCATTTGGGTGCTCAGACCTGTGAGGATGAAAGGAACTTAATATGCAGCCAGGCACCCGTTAAGGGTCATTGACCTTTTGCTCTGGAATGTAGAGGAGATCCTAGTCACCCTCGGGTGAGATAAGAGCAGGACAATAGGCTCTGAGATATTAGCGGCTGCCCTGCCTCTGTAAAGCCTGCTTATCACTAGGAAAGGATGAAGTGGTCTTTTCCTTACTATATGGAGGGAAGGAAAAGACAGCCCAGGGAATCAGCTGTGAATTCCGTGGACACTTGTGATGCATACTTTTCTGGTTACTGCCCTGGAAACTCCCCTTAGCCTCCACTTCCACAAAGCACAATGTTTGGTTCTAAAGCTGCCTTCCCGCTAGCAGAAAGAATAACCTCATTTATCCTAGATTGGAATTGAGTCTAAGTCACTGATTTCTCCCAGTGCATTAAATGCCACCACACTGGCCCACCCCTGTAGTTTTTCTCTCAGACTCTAAGAAAATTGTCCTCAAGTTTCCACCTGAGTCAAGTTCTAAATTATTTCATCAATGAGTGTAGGCTCCCAAAAGGGGAAACTCGATTTCCCCAGAACAATACTGCGCATCTCTGTATGCATTTTTAAAATTTTATTGGTTTTTTTTTTTTTTAGTCAATTTCACATCATACACCTCAATCCCACTCATCTCCCCCTTCCCTCAGTACTGGCCCTCCAACCTCACAAGCTGCCACCTCCATTTTTTTTCTAAATATTTCAGTTCCTCATGTGAAAATTCTCAAGACGTCATCAAGGCCATTGCTGCCCTTACTCAGTAAGCCTCAGGCATGAAGACTTTAGTTCTGTTCCCCCTCAGAGCTGAAGCAATGAAGTGAACCAGGCTCCTTCAAGCCCTCAGAGTTCTGCTAGAGAAGGAATCCCGACTTATTATAAAATACCTGACTAATTCTCCCCCAACACATCATGGTGCTGGGAGTGTGTGTGTGTGTGTGTGTGTGTGTGTGTGTGTGTGTGTGTGTGTGTGTGTTTTCAGTGAACTGCCTATGTCCCAGATGAAAGACTGCAGCACTGAACAGGAACCAAGTCTCTAGCAACTTCCCATCCTCTTTTAAAGCTTCCCTGATAGCTGTTTTATCTGTCTGTCACCTAAAACCTTTGTTTCTGAAACCCTGCCTGTAAAAGTGTTTGTGTAATGAAGAGGGAAGGGGAGTACCCACCACCAACAACCCCACCAGGAAGCCAGTAAGGCCTCTCGGGAGCAAAGAACCAAGAACTCCAGTCCAGCTAACGGCCTGAGGCCCTTCTTCACACTCAGGTTAACCCGCTGCTGCTACCTAGGACTTTCACCAAATGCTGTGCTAGGCCCAGACTTTAGCACAACTGACTCCATTCAGGCCATAAAGCTCAGCACATGGACAGCATCGCCTACCAAAACTAAAGCAAAGACCTAAGCTATCGAAGTCTGGGAATCTCTAACTAATCTTGCCTTTCGTCTTCTCTAGTTCCACTTCTGGCTCTCTGCTCTTGTTAACTCGAGTGTGTCGATACAGGACAGGGTTTCCTGTGCTTAAAAGCTCACTCTAAGAAAGGTTTAGGGCTACACTGGTATCCCCAACACCCTGTGTAGTTGTTGTCAACCAGTTAGCAAAGATGTTCTATTGCATTAAACCTGTGTCCAAGTAGTCTTCTCTGGTGGACACCACAATCCTCCACTCATTTTGAACCTTTATGCGGCACTAGTGGACCCTGGCTTCACCTGTCACACTGTAACCCCACCTGAGGTGTCTCTGACACCACCCCACTTAGCTCGCCTATCGACCAAGATGAGAAAGGGCCTAGCAGTAGGACTCAGTGAATAAAGGGACGTGCCACTAAGCCAGCCGATCCCCAGGACCCACATGATGGAAGGAAAGAATCGATTCCTGCAAGTTCTCTCTCTTCCCCCCCCCCAACCCCCTCTCTCTCTGACTCCCACATTTGAGCTGTGGCATACTTGTGTGCCACTGACTCTGGTTTTGGCATCCATGTGGTGGGTAAACCGAGGTAGGCAGCCGTTGAGGGTCAGTGCTTGGAGCCGCTGACTAGGATGGACCCAGATACCTATAAGAGCTGCTGCCAAAGGCAGCCAGTGATTAGAGAAGTTGCTCAGCGGACTGTTCTCTGAGGGGACAAAGCTTAGTTTACTGGGGCCGGTACTCCCGATGGCCAGCCGAAAAACTATGAACCCTTTAACTCCTTGCAGCCAGGGGAAAGAGAGAAAACACACACACACAGACACACACACACACACACACACACACACACACACACACACACACACACACCCGAATAGATGAAACAAAAGGCAAAGTTCAATAACTTCATACACATAGACATGAATGCATACATACATGCACACAGACCTATACACACTCACACATAGAATGGTTAGAGCAAAGCTCCAGCAAGCTGGCTCCAAAAATGTCACACATACATGTATAAATACTTACAACCAGTGGATGAGAGGAACAATATTCCAACCGCCATCCCATAACTTTACACATACATATGCAATTGATATATGGCAGAGATAATGTTCCAGCCACACCACACTGTACTTTACCATACCACACCATACCTTACCACACCACACCACACTGTACCTTACTATACCATACCACACCATACCTTACCATACCTACACCATGCCTTACCTTACCACACCATACCTTACCTTACCACACCATACCTTACCTTACCACACCATACCTTACCACACCATACCTTACCTTACCACACCACACTGTACCTTACCATATACCTTACCATACCTACACCATACCTTACCTTACCACACCAAACCATACCTTATCACATCACGCCATACCTTACCACACCACACCATACCTTACCACACCATACCCTGTCATACCACACCACACTATGCCATGTCGTGTTATTCTTACCTCCATTGCTTATATATCCCAGCAAAATCTTTCAAGCAGTATACAATTATAATGTGATTACATTTTAGTTTTCTTCTAGTGAATGATTATTTTTTTAAAAAACAATGTTTTTCAATACCTTTACAAGATATAACATTACACAATACAAGTAAAGAAAACAAATTATTCTCAAAAACCCACGGACACTCATTGCCAAGCAATTTGTTATAGATTAACAAAGCGTAAGCAAGGTCGTCTACTCCGCCAGCTTCTCTCACTGGCAGGCAGCAATTTGTGGTTACAAAGAAAGAAGTAATTACTTTATTATTTATCTTTAAAAGAAATCTTGTAAGAATCTTTTTTAAAAGTCAGAAATCTAAACTTTTATATAAAAACCAGTCACTTCTACCTTAAATCCTCAAGACTCACATCTACTCATCAGCAATTCTTAATAAATCCTATCAGGAAGCCAAGGGCAAGAATGGGTATAAGAAATCAATCATCGCCAGTCCAGCCTCAGTGCGAGTCACATCAGCCAGAGCTGCCATTGTTCTTGCTCCGACTACAGAGGTCCTAGCTTGACTAGTGTGCCTTTCCGAACGTCAGTTGCTCCCTAAGACTTTCTGCACCAGAGCCGGTAGTAAAAACGTCGCAACCTAGCTTCACTAACAACGCTATTTTCCAAATCTTTTCTAAGGGTGGTGGTCACAGCTGACAATCTACATCTCTAAGTTCTTCTCTAGGGTGGTGACAGGATCAGGGCGGTGTAGTAATACAGGAAGAGATCAAGCATTAGTGCTGTGAGTACCAGAGACACTGTCCAGTGAGGGACTGGAGGCTCTCCTAAAGGTTTCGTAATTCTTAGATGAAGAGGGCCGTGAGGACAGCAAGCAGCAGAACTCCATGACAGCATAAAGTCCTCAGGACACATTAGTCCTTGGGGCCGTGCCACACCAAGGCCCACCTATGCATTCCATAAGTTCTGAAGCCATTTGTCCTTCCTCCTGCATGGCCCTTAGCACTTGTGCCCACATACAAAAATATATACACCACATATATACACAAATAAGAAAATCAAACACATAAAATGTGTTGGGTTTCCGATCCCGGACAAGCGGCTGAGGCGCTTTTTTATTCATTGTATTTTATTATCCAGGTCCTCTCAGCATCCCTCAGCCCTACCTGTTCTAGGGTAGGGCTGCCATACCCTCCTCTACCCTGAACTTTACGGCCCAGGGGCTGAGCTGCCATGCCAGCAGCTCTCCATGTAGTCTAGATATTTTGGTTACCCGCTCCCTGCCCCCAGCTCTCATTCTCTCTCTGCACCTTCGCTTCCTTTCTCTTCCCCTTCCCCAGTCTCTCTCTACAGGCAACTTCGCTGAGCTCCTCCTGTGTGGTAAACTGCCTCCAAGAGCAGCACCCTATAAATCTGCCTTTGTACTTTAATTTGGCTTGAATTGACTCATTTAGTCAGTGAGCAGAGATAACTTATCAGAAATGTTTTGTAGAAAGAAAAAAATGAAAACAAAAATTGGTCCGAAGTTCTCTTTCTTTGTAGGAATAAAAGAAAAAAGGGGTAAGGGCTTCGTAACAACCATTTGAGCTGTAACTTGGGAGCCACTAAACCAGATAATGCTGAGACAATTCATCATGACTCTCCTTTAAGGAGCCTGAGCCCACACTTGGCTACATCTTTTTCTAAGTGCCTCTCCTCCTTACTCTCATACAAACTCCAGCTTGGCTTCCTCTCACTGGCTAGATCTGAAATTGTTCTCTATATGAAAGCCACAGATCCTGGTTTGGCCTGAGGAGAGGTAACTCCACAGACTGCTGGGGAGCATGCTGGCAGCATGATGACATGAGGACGTCTGATTGACTCTACATGTAAAGTTGAAGAAACAAGAATCCCTAAGGACAGATAGCAAGATAGAAAACCTCCTGCAAAGAAGACAAGAAGTTGTGATAGGCGATGGGACTTACCTGGAGAAAGACCCTGGGGCTTTCCTACAGCATCCAAAACTTGGAAGTCTCTGCATCCCACTGAGACAACTCAATTCTGAACTCATCTCAAAAATTCCCCAAAGTGACCTTCCAGGAGCAAATTTCTCTACATCCAGACACAGCTTCCCCACATATTTTTGTACCAATGCCACAGATCAAATCTAGCATCTATGACAATTAGCGTCACGTCAACACAACAAAATCTAGAATCACCTAGGAGATGACCTATGGACATGCCTGTGGAAGATTCTAAACTTCAGTGGGAGGACTCATAATATTTTAGTCGTTTTTTATGTGTATGGGTGATTTGTCTGCATGTATGCCTGTGCACCACCTGCAGGCCCAGTATCCCCTGAGGAATCAGATCTCCTACAACTGAAGTTGGTAACAGTTGTGTACTGTCATGTGGGTGGTGGAAGTGGAAGCCACATCTTTCTGAAGGACAGCCAGGGCCCTTCACCACTGAACCGTCTTTGCAGCCCAGGAACACCCACCTTACTTCTCTGGGTGGGGATGGCAAGTATTCACTTCTTTGTCTCTGGGTTTAGCCCACAGATGCAGTGTGGCAGCTGCCTCATACTCCTGCTGCTGTGACTTCCTCCACCTGGATGGGTTGAAACCTGAAACCATGATGATGTCTTTGTCCCATGGAAAATCACAGCAACAGAAAGGGGACAGAGATGCATGTGCCCCTCTCATTGTCCATCAGGCCTGACTCCCAGGACTGAGAGCACCTGGAGCCCCATGCGGGGCCAGGGAAAGACGGAAGCCTCAATGACTGCAGAGGAGAAACTGGTCTCCCAGGAGAGTTCACAAAGTTCTATTTAAATAGTATGTGTCTTTTTCCTGATTCCTGTCTCATTTTTTTTTCTAGAAAACTTTAATAGTGTTACAGAAAATGCAGAAAGACTCCAGGACTCCCCTGATTTGGCCAAAGTGTAAATAAATCTGTTTTTCTTTAAAAAAAAAAAAAGTGTGTGTGTGTGTGTGTGTGTGTGTGTGTGTGTGTGTGTGTCTGTGTGTGTTTCATTAATCCAGTTGAGTCCTAGCTTCCTTTAAGATGGTAGGTTTTGGGATCTAAGATCCCGTTAATAGCACCGCTGAGCAGTGCTCCGCAGTTAGCAGCGCTGAGCAGTGCTCCGCAGTTAGCAGCGCTGAGCAGTGCTCCGCAGTTAGCAGCGCTGAGCAGTGCTCCGCAGTTAGCAGCGCTGAGCAGTGCTCCACAGTTAGCAGCGCTGAGCAGTGCTCCCAGTAGCCCTTCCTTTCTTGAGAAGCCATGTCTTCAGAGCTTCAATCCACTAGGAACTTTTTGTTTTTACTTACTTATTTTTGTGTTTTTGAAAGAGTCTAGGATTTTCTGCCTGCGCCGAGGGCTGAAAGCCAGCCGCCAGGAGTGCCTACACACCTAAGAGCAGAGGTAAGACCAACTATTCTGCTCCAAGTGACCTGCCTGGTGGACTCAGGACACACAAAGACAGAAGTCCTCTGGGACAGGGCACTTCCACTTTCTGTCTGTGCCCGGATCTGAACCGAATCGATCCCACAGCTCCCTGCTCCCAAATCCTGTGGAGGAGAGAGGTAAACTCCCAGAAGTGTGGACAATCTTGAGACCGCAGGACAGAACGCCATTTCTGCCCACCTCTGCGCACATCCCTGGCCCAAGAGGAAACTTCATAGTGCCTCTGGATACAGGAATATAGGCGCAGTCAGCAGCAGGAACCTGCTGGTTCTGGCCAGTGTCCATAACTGAACTGAACCAGTCACATAGCTCCCTGCACCCAAATCCTGTGGAGGAGAGAGCTGGACCCTCAGAAGTGCAGACACTCCTGAGAACTCAGAGGAAACTAACTACTCTCTGCCCACATTCCCGACCCAAGAAGAAATTGCCTAGTGCCATCTGTGCCTCCTGGGTGTAGGGACCTAGGAGCAGTCAGGGGCAGCACCCTTTGGGTTTGTGCATGCACCAAGGGCTGAAAGCAAGTTTCCAGGAGCTCCTACACACCTGAGAGCAGAGGTCTTTGTTCCCAGATCTGGCTGAAAAAACAAACAAACAAACAAACAAAAAACAGGTCTACAGGAGTGCTGACACACAGACCTACAGGAGGGTCAAGCCACTGTCAGAGAGAGCAAGACCAGCTAACACCAGAGACAACCTGAGGGCGAGAGGCAAGCACAGGAACCTAAGCAACAGAAACCAACACTACTTGGCATCATCAGAGCCCAGTTCTCCCACCAAAGCAAATACTGGATATTCAAACACACCGGAAAAGCAAGATTTAGATTTAAAATCATATTTTATGATGGTGATAGAGGACACTAAGGACATAAAAAAACTCATTTAAAGAAATACAGAATAACACAAGTAAACAAGTAGAAGCCCTTACAGAGGAAACACAAAAATCCCTTAAAGAATTATAGGAAAACACAACCAAACAGGTGAAGGAATTGAACAAAACCATCCAGGATTTAAAAATGGAAATAGAAACAATAAAGAAAGCACAAAGGGAGACAACCCTGGAGATAGAAAACCTAGGAAAGAAATAAGGAAAAATAGACGCAAGCATCACCAACAGAATAGAAGAGATAGAAGAGAGAATCTCAGGGGAAGAAGATACTATAGAAAACATTGACACAAACAACAAAGACAATGTGAAACAGAAAAAGCTCCTATCCCAAAACATCCAGGAAATCCGGACACCATGAGAAGATCAAACCTAAGGATAATAGCTATAGAAGAGAGTGAAGACTCCCAATTTAAAGGGCCAGTAAATACCTTCAACAAAATTATAGAAGAAAACTTCCCTAACCTAAAGAAAGAGATACCCATAATCATACAAGAAGCCTACAGAACTCCAAATAGAATGGAGCAGAAAAGAAATGCCTCCTGTCACCTAATAGTAAAAACACCAAACACACAAAACAAAGAAAGATTACTAAAAACAATAAGGGAAAAAGGTCAGGTAACATATAAAGTCAGACTTATCAGAATTATACCAGACTTCTCACCAGAGTCCATGAAAGCCAGAAGATCCTGGTGAGATGTCATACAGACTCTAAGAGAACACAAATGTCAACCCAGGATACTCTATCCAGCAAAACTCTCAATTAACATAGATGGAGAAACCAAGATATTCCATGATGAGGGTTGGGGATTTGGCTCAGTGGAAGAGCGCTTGCCTAGTAAGCGCAAAGGCCCTGGTTGGTCCCCAGCTCAAAAAAAAAAAAAAAGATATTCCATGATGAAACAAAATCTACACAATATCTTTCCACAAACTCAGCCCTACAAAGGACAATAGATGGAAAACTCCAATACAAGGAGGGAAACTACATCCTAGAAAAAGCAAATAAGTAATCTTCTTTCAACAAACCCAAAGAAGAGAGACACACAAACATAATTTCACCTCTAACAATAAAAAATAACAGGAAACAACAATCAGTATTCCTTAATATCTCTTAACATCAATGGTATCAATTTCCTAATAACAGAACATAGACTAACAGACTGGATACATAAAGAAGACCCAGCATTTGGCTGCATACAAGAAACACACCTTAGTGACAAAGACAGACATTACTTCAAAGGCTGGAAAACAATTTTCCAAGCAAATGATCCGAAGAAACAAGCCGGAGTATCAATTCTAATATCCAATAAAGTCGACTTTTGTCCGGGCCTGCGGGAACATCAACGGAGATCCTGGAGAGGGGAGTGGGATGGATGGGATAAGAGGTAGGAGAAATGGAGACAAGACAGTATTCTGATCAAGTCTCATTTAATCAAGCAAAAAGCACTTGCTTAGAAGCAGAAAAGATCACACACTACAAACTGGTAGTCAGGGTAACGATTAACATACGTCACATCAGAAACCAATGGCATAAGTTTTGATTTCCCAGAAACTTCTTACCTACAATAAGTTTCAATATCATGAAATCTCCAACTAACGATAGAGTGAAACTCATTCTTGTGTAGAAGCAAGCTAGCAGATAGTCTCCAGTATTCTTGGCTGGTGGTAACCCCCACGTATGCTACTTGGAAACAAGGGCCCATGAAGTAGAAAACACCTAGCTCAGGCAAAGAAAGGCACAAGCAGGCTGGGTGGCCCCGGACAGGTCCCCCTTTTTTATTATTTCAAGCCATGAGAGAGCCCCTCGGGAACTGTGTCTGTCTTAGGTCGGAGCAAGACATTCTTATTTCTCTAGGCCCATCATTGGATAAGGCAACAGCTTATGGTGATCCTCCTGTCTTAGGCCCCAAATGGTCAGAGAATGTTGCTCTCTTACTAGTCACTGACTGTCCAGCTCAGCTCACAGGGGAGCTGGTTGATAGCAGAAGACCCACCTAGATCATCCATCTCATGGAGATGATAATGGACCTGTGTAGGCCTAGCCCGAATGGCCTCGATTTCCATGAGCTTGTTGAAAATCACGGGTCCCAGTGTAACCAAAAGCAAAATACTAATCAGAGGTCCCACAAAGGGCATCAAAAGAGAAAACATAGATGATCTCCACCAACCATCAGCGGCAGAGGAAAATTTCTGTCTCTGTAGTTCAGCACTGAGCTTGTGTAACTTATTAACTTGGGTTCCCACCAAGCCAGATTCGTTGACATAGAAACAGCATTCTTCTCCCAGGAACAGGCATGTTCTGCCCTTTTCCACCATCAGATCTAAGGCTTGCCCGACCTGAGCAAGGGAATTCATCTGCCTTTGCAGGGAGGCCAGAGACCCTGCTGAGGCCTCTATTGCCAAATGAAACTGTTGAGAAAGGAACTGTTGAGAAGGGAATGTCCTAAAGTTCTTCCTGCCAAGCCAGCAGCCACAATGGATGTAGCAAGGGAGATACCAGGGATAAGAAAACAGCCTGTTTCATCCTTAAGAATGGCAGGCCAGCCCAACCTAGATATTCAGCTGGGGCGCGAAGGGTTAACAGCAGCCCTAAGGTAACAGGAAGGAAGCAGCTCCTTATTACAGGAGCCGAAAGATTTTTGGAAAGAGTACCATTACACCAGAAAAAATACCCCTCAGGGGCAAAAAGATCTGTATTTGGGACAATAGTCAAATTACACAAGGTAGTGCTAGCATTAGAATAGCAAAAGCTAAATTGTTCCCCGATCAGGAACCAAAAACAGTGATAGATCAGAGATGGGAGAGAATCCTTTATCAATATTACTAGAGCCGTTAAATGAGATGGGATATGGGACTGCTGTTAAAGGACGTCCTAGCGCGGCACAAAGGAAGCATGCAGAAACATTGCCAAGACCTGTAATGTTGGCAATCACGAGGCCTTCTCAGAGAAGAGAGAGCCAGGAGAAAGGATGTCGTGAAGACAGAGAGGGGAGTGGTGCATTTAACTCTTTTTCTTGTTCTTGGATTTCTGCAAGAATGGTGGTTTGTACTTGGACAAGAGAAGGCCAAATACAGACAGAGCTGCTAGGCCAGGTTGTGTCTCTTGTCATATACATGGCTCCCTTGACTGGTGTAGTCCAGCGAGGATTCGCGTGGATCTCAAACAACTCATGTACAGCCTGCGGGTGTGCGATAAAAACTGTGGCCCTGATAAGGACCTTGGATAATAATCTCATCATTTCTTAAGGTCCTAACATCATGGATTCTGCATGAATGATAGGGACAGCCCACGTTCTCCTCAATCCATCTGTCTATGCAGAAGGAACGTTGCTGATCAGACAAAAAAGCACAAGACAGGAGCAGCTTTTCCAGGCCGTGTCTTAAACTCTGTAAAATGTAACATTTTAGCAGATTGGCATCCCACAGGCGGGCCATCAGCCGTGGCTCTGAGACGACCATATCTCTGAGGTTTAGCACGACTGGTATAATTTTCTGTCAGGAAAAAAACGCCAGGCAAATGGGAAGTTACCTCCCTTTCACCGGGTGCTGAAGCCTCACAAGTGATTTTCATTGGCTCAAAGGACCACCCAAAGGAACATCGCCAGCGAGCTGAATTCAATCGTTTTCCTGAAAAGAAAAAGAACACGTATTCTCAGGGAAGAGGTTATTCCCTGGATTTATTATTATTATCAATTTGTTTTACCAATCACTCTGGCAGCCATCTGGTTGCATCATTTTCTTGAGAAAAAATGTAGACTGACTGTCTCCCCCAGATAAGCACTGAGTTGGGTCCATGCCATGCATCATCTAAAGGATCTTTCCATTTGACCAGGGCGAACTGTTTTCGTGAATTAGGGTGCCAAAAACGATCTGCAGCTGACTTTTAATAAGCATCCAATTTTTAAAAATTTAAACTAAGAAGGGCATGGTTTACTATATTTCTGGGGGTACCCTTTGTAGGATACCATTCTCCCTTTTTAAGTTTTTTCAGTAGTGGTTTTTAAAGACAAATGTGCTCTTTCTACCATGCCTTGTCCTTGAGGGGTATAGGGAATCCCTGTAAGATGTGCGATGTGTAATTGTGTACAAAATTTTTGAAAAAGCCTTTGAGATATAATCTGGACCGTTATCAGTTTTAATTTATTTGGGAATCCCCAAGACAGAAAAGCAATGTAGTAGGTGGGCAATGACATGTTTGGTGGCTTCATCAGTTTATAGGGTAGCAGCAATGAAGCCACTATAGGTATCTATACAAACATGAATATATTGTAAATTACCAAATTCTGAGTAGTGTGTGACATCCATTTGCCAGATCATATTTGGTACTAAGCCTTTGGGATTGACTCCTAAGTGTGGAGTTTGGAGGCGAATCACACAGGAAGGACATTGTTTGACTACCTGTCTGGCTTGTTCTCTGGTAATATTAAACATCGATCTTAATGTGTGAGCATTTAAATGATGTAAAGAATGAGCAGTCTGTGCCCGGTGAAGACTTTCAGGTAGGCCAGGGGAAGCAGTGGCTATTAACTTAGTGGCCCCATCTGCCACTTCATTGCCTTGGGTCAAAGGTCCTGGCAGACCAGAATGGGCCCTAAAGTGTCCCAAGAAAAAGTTCTTGGTCCGTTTTTGGATAAGTTCTTGACAACATAAAACAAAGTGGCTGTTTCTGAGACGTACCTAATCTGTCCCGCAGTTTCTAACAAAGGTATGGAATGGGCTAAATAAGCACTATATGTATAAACATCCAAGGATTCATCAGGAAAGGCAGAAGAACTGCAATAATGGATTGTAATTCAACTAATTGGGCAGAGGAATTTTGAGTCTGGAATTTAACTATTTTATCTTTAAAAGTATAGCTGTAATTCCAGTAGATGACCCATCAGTAAATACTAATCAAGCATCATCTAAAGGTTCTTTACTAATAATTCGGGGAAATATAACAGCATGTAATTTATAAAATTGAATTAGCCTATCAGGTGGGTAATGATTATCTAAATCTCTTGTAAATGAGGCACAGACAATAGGCCATGTACCTGTGTTTTGTAAAAGCCAGTTGACCTGAGGTTGGGTGTAAGGCTGAATAATTTTTGCTGGCTCAATTCCAAAATTTTTTTTAGCATTTTCTCTTCCTAAAATAATTAAATCTGCTATAGCATCATAATAAGGTAATAAAACCTTTTTCGGGGAAGAAAGTAAATGAATCCACATAATAGGGTTACTCTGACAAAAAAAAGGTCAGTTGGTGTCATGGTAGTATTAAATATGATGAGCACCAAAGGTTGATTATAATTTATATGAGTAACAAATTGTTTGGCGATGTTATCCTTAACCTTTTGTAGTGCCAAAAGTGCTGACTAAGAAATTTTTCTTGGGGATTTAGGGTTAGGATCTCCTTTTAATACATCAAACAAGGGTTTTAACTCTCTGGTGGTAAGTTTTAAATAAGGTCGAAGTCAATTAATATCACCCAACCATTTTTGGAAATCATTAAGAGTATATAATTGATCCCTGCGAATGGTAGCCTTTTGATTGATTATCTTTGGCCCATTATCTGGAATTCCAAATAAGTATAGGGTTCTTGAAACTGAACCTTTTTTGGAGCTATTTGAAGTCCTGAAGCTGTAAGCGCTTGTTTCAGCTGTGTAAGGCATTGTAACATTGTAACCCCTGTCCACCTTCTTGCCCTGCTATTAATATATCATCCATGTAATGGACAATATACATGCTTTTCCAAGAATCTCTGATTGTTTGTATGGCCTTAGCAACATATTTTTGGCATAGGGTGGAACTATTTGCCATTCCTTGAGGCAAGACTCTCCATTGATAGTGCCTCATAGGTTCTTTAAAATTTATAGATGGTAGACTACAGGCAAACCTTTTCTGGTCATCAGGATATAAAGGAATTGTAAAAAAGCAATCTTTTAAGTCAATATTACCTTAAAATAACCTAGAGGTATAGCCACAGGAGAAGGCAACCAGGCTGGAGGGCACCCATGAGTACCATGGTAGCATTTACAGTTCTTAAATCCTGTAACAGCCTCTATTTACAAGATTTTTTTCTTAATAACAGAAATAGAAATATTCTAAGGAGAGCTACTCTCTTGAATATGTCCTGCTTCCAATTGTTCCTGCACTAACAATTGTGCCACTTCTAGTTTTTCAGAGGTTAAAGACCATTGATCTACCCATATGGGCTCATCAGACTTCCAGATAATTGGATCAGCATACCTTGGGGTGCAGGCAGGTCAATGGTTGAAATTAAAAATTTTCCCAATCCTCCTTTATCCTTTTGACCTGTGGCTGAGATAGGTTATAGCGCACCATTTTCTTGCTTTCCCAATCCTTTTCCGGGGCCACATCCCTGGTACAATATCTGTGCAGCAATCACCTCATTAAGGCTGCACATTATAACTTTCATCTGGGAAAGCAAGTCCCTCCCCTGTAAATTCACAGGCAAATGAGGAGTTACAAAAGGCTTACTAAGGCCTGAATTGTTTTACTTATCTCTCCCAGTAAGGTATTTTGAACATTGTCTCGGGTTGCTACTCTGATCAATCCCTCTCAAATTAGTTAATGTCTCTACAGTAGGACAACTGGAAGGTCAATCTTCTTGTTTAATAATAGTCACATCAGCTCCCATATCAATTAATCCTGTAAATAACTTTCCATCTAGCCAAAGTTTGAGGGACAGTTTCTGAGCAGTAATCTCCTGTACCCAATAAATATTTGATGATCTAAAACCCCTATTTCCTCTTTTGGGATGTTGTATTTTATTGTCAGTTTTAATTAGGGGAAGCAATATTAATTGAGCTATCCTCTCACGCTGAGGAATGGTTATAATATTGTCTGCTGCTTTGGCCATAACTTTTATTTCCCCTGTATAATCATTGTCTATCAGTCCAGGATAAATCTGTAGCCCTTTCATGGTCACACTGTTTCTTCCTATAATCAGTCCAAATGTTTGAGATGGCAGTGGACCATAGATTCCAGTATTGAGAGCCTGAGTCCCCATCTCTGGGGTTAATACTGTGTGGGAGGTAGGACAGAGGTCCAGTCCTGCACTTCCTGGTGTTGCTCTACTAAGTTTTGAAATGGATTGTTGGAGTTGGCTGGAACAAAGCTGACTGCCCCACAAACTCCATTTCCCTGATGATATATTGGGTTCCCTTCAGTGTCTCTGATTTACAGAAATTTGCCCAATGTTTTCCTCGTTTGCATTTTGGGCAGAGGCCAGGAGCAGGGAGATCAGATTGTTTCCTAATTGGATCTCTGCGGCAATCCTTAGTATAATGTCCTGCCTTAGCACATTTAAAACACCCCCGTTTATTTTTGTCAGGGTGTTTGACACTATTGGTGATGAATTCTTTAACAGTCTGTCCACTAAAGGCTGCAGCCATAGCAAGACCTTGCTGATACAAGGGTCCAATGTCTGAACAGAGGTGGATGTAACCTGTCAAATCAGTCTTCTCTCATAGGGTCTGAGAGCCGCCTGACAAGCTGGATTGGCACTTTCATAGGCCAATTGTTTCACACAATCAACACCTGCCTCTGCACTTCCAAAAATGTGGTCTGCAGCAGTCATGATCCTGTGTACAAAGTCTGCAAAAGGCTCATCCGTCCCTGTTTCACCCCAGTAAGCGACGCTCCTGCATCCCCTTTAACAGGGAGTTTTCTCCAGGCCCTAGTGGCTGCTGCTTTAATTTGAGCAAATAGCCCAGGATCACATTGCATCTGAGCATCCTTAGCATCATAATTACCTGATCCAGTCAGCATGTCAGAGGTCCACCCATTACCTGCCTGAGCATTCCTTTCAACAGTCTCTCTACAATTTTCAAAAAATTCTGACTTCCAGAGAAGATAATCTCCAGGCAAGACCGTACAGACTAGTGTATTCCAGTCCCCAGGAGTGAGCCAGTTTTCAGCCACTGATTCTAAAAAGGCCAGAGTATAAGGAGTGGTAGCACCATATTGGGCAATAGCAGTTTTTAATTCTTTGATAATTTTAAAGTCAAATCCTTGGTGATGTCTCCAAGGCTGTCCCTGTGCATCTTTTGGTACGAATTATCCTGACGGCTGTGGAGGGAGAGTTGTTTTTGCTTTTTAGCTTGTATCTGTCACAGACTTATCCCCCGTTTTTAATTTTTATAGTTTGTTAATCAAATATTGATAAAGTTCCTCTAACTTTATTTGTTCCTCAAGATAAGTGATTTTTTATTTCAACTCTTGCTTGAGGTCAACGATTGCCATTACAGTAGGCGCAAAGGCCCAATTATAAGGAGGTGGCAGAGAAAATGGCGGAAGCCAATTGGGGTTGTGGTATTTGGCTTCCTCATCTTCTAAGGATTCCCAATGAACTTTTGCTGATTTTGGGTCATTTTCATTGTCGAGGTCAGATAGATCTTTAAGAGGAGGACATTTTTTAGGTCTCACATCTGGCTTGAGTCTAATACCAGATTTTTCTCTTTCATCATCTTTTTTGTGAACCTTTTTTCTGCCCTCAGGCACCCTCATGTCCCCCTTGTGCACCCTCATCCTCACTTTCTAGGGAAATTAGGTCAATTTGCTCTTCTCCCTGTGTTTTGACCTTATTGGTCTTTGAGGAATCTTTTAGATTCTCCTCGAGTTGTGATATCGCAGCTATTACTGTTGGGCAAGTCTCCTTTTTAATCTATTAATTCTTTAATTAGAGTCCAATAAGAAAAAGCAGTCACAAGAGCCTTTTCAGGCCCAAAAGTGTTATAAAAGTCTTTAAGAGTATCTCTTATTCTATTCTATCTTTTAATATCGATAGTTCCCTCTTGAGGAAACCAAGGGCAAAGATCCTTAGCAAAATCAAAAAAATTAAATAAATCATTGGTTTTTACCTTTACTCCTTGCATCTTTAATGCCTTTAACTGTCTCCCATAGACCTCATGTTGGCTTAATGCTTGTCCCATAATCAGACTCTACCACTCACCTTCATTTTGGCCACAGCAGGCTCCCATGGCGTTCAAAGGAATTTCTATATATAATGCTGGCCACCTGAGTCTTCTTCCTCACGGAGACCCCTGTATCCAGGCCCCACACTTTGGGCACCAAGTGTCCCAGCCCACGGGAATATCAATGGAGACCCTGGAGAGCTGAGTGGGATGGATGGGACAAGAGGCGGGAGAAATGGAGACAAGACTATTCTGATCAATTCTCATTTAATCAAGCAAAAAGCACTTGCTTAGAAGCAAAAAAAAAAAATCACACAATACAAACTGATAGTCAGGGTAACAATAAACATATGTCACATCAGAAACCAATGGCATAAGTTTTGATTTCCCAGAAACTTCTTACCTACAATAAGTTTCAATATCCTGAAATTTCTAACTAACAATAGACTAAAACTCATTCTTGTGTAGAAGCAAGCTAGCAGAAAGTCTCCAGTATTCTTGGCTGGTGGTAACCCCCACATGTGCTACTTGGAAACAAGGGCCCATGAAGCAGAAAACACCTAGCTCAGGCAAAGAAAGTCACAAGCAGGCTGGGTGGCCCCGGAAAGACTTTCAACCAAAAGTCATCAAAAAAGATAAGGAAGGACACTTCATATTCATCAAAGGAAAAATCCACGAAGATGGACTCTCAATCCTAAATATCTATGCTCCAAATGGAAGGGCACCTACATTCATAAAAGAAACCTTACTAAAGCTCAAATCACACATTGCACCTCACACAATAATAATAGATTTCAACACCACACTCTCATCAATGGACAGATCATGGAAACAGAAATTAAACAGATGTAGAGAAACTAGCAGAAGTTATGAACCAATTGGATTTAACAGATATTTATAGAGCATTCTATCCTAAAACAAAAGGATATACCTTTCAGCACCTTATGGAACCTTCTCCAAAACTGAGCAAATAATAGGTCACAAAACAGGCCTCAACAGATACAGGAAGATATAAATAATGCCATGCATCCTATCAGATCATCACAGACTAAAGCTGGTCTTCAATAACAAAAATAACGACAGAAAGCCCACAAATACATGAAAGTTGAACAATGCTTTACTCACTGAAAACCTAGGCAAGGAAGAAATAAAGAAAGAAATTAAAGACTTCTTAGAATTTGATGAAAATGAAGGCCCAACATACCCAAACTTATGGGACACAATGAAAGCAGTGCTAAGAGGAAAACTCATAGCTCTGAGTGCCTCCAAAAAGAAATAGGAGAGAGCATGCATCAGCAGCTTGACAGCACACCTAAAAGCTCTAGGAATCAAATACACCCAAGAAGAATAGAAGGCAGGAAATAAAATCAAACTCAGGACTGAAATCAACCAAGTAGAAACAAAATGACTATACAAAGAATCAACAAAACCAGGATCTGGTTCTTTGAGAAAATCAATAAGATAGATAAACCCTTAGTCAGACTAACCAGAGGTCACAGTCAGTGTATCCAAAATAATAAAATCAGAAATGAAAAGGGAGACCTAACAACAGAATCTGAGGAAATTTAAAAAAAATCATCAGATCCTACTACAAAAGACTATATTCAACAAAACAGGAAAATCTGGAGGAAATGGACAATTTTCTAGACAAATACCGGATACCAAAGTGAAATCAGGAACCGATAAACTATCTAAACAAACCCATAACTCGTAAAGAAATAGAAGCAGTTATTAAAGGTCTCCCAACCAAAAAGAGCCCAGGTCCAGATGGGTTCAGTGTAGAATTCTATCAGACCTCATAGAAGACCTCATACCAATACTATCCAAACTATTCCACAAAATAGAAACAGACAAAGCACTACCAAATTCCTTCTATGAAGCCACAATTACTCTTATACCTAAACCACACAAAGACCTAACAAAGAAAGAGAACTTCAGACCAATTTCCCTTATGAATATCAATGCAAAAATACTCAGTAAAATTCTCGCAAACCGAGTCCAAGAACACATCAAAACAATCATTCATCATGATCAAGTAGGCTTCATCCCAGGAATGCAGGGATAGATTAATATACGGAAATTTATCAAAGTAATCCACTATATAAACAAACTCAGAGAACCACATGATCATTTCATTAGATGATGAGAAAGCATTTGACAAAATTCAACACCCCTTCAGGATAAAAGTCCTGGAAAGATCAGGAATTCAAGGCCCATCCCTAAACATAGTAAAAAGCCATATACATCAAACCAGTCGCTAACATTAAACTAAATGGAGAGAAACTTGAAGCAATCCCACTAAAATCAGGGACTAGACAAGGCTGCCCACTCTCTCCCTACTTATTCAATATAGTTCTTGAAGTTCTAGCCAGAGCAATCAGAAAACAAAAGGAGGTCAAAAGGATACAAATTGGAATGAAAGATATCAAAATATCAGTATTTGCAGATGATATGATAGTATACTTAAGTGACCCCAAAAGTTCCACCAGAGAACTACTAAGCCTGATAAACACCTTCAGCAAATTGGCTGGATATAAAATTAAATCAGTAACCTTCCTCTACTTAAGGATAAACAGGCTGAGAAGAAATTAGGGAAATGACATCCTTCACAATAGTCCCAAATAATTTAAAACACCTACGTGTGACTTTAACCAAGCAAGTGAAAGATCTGTATGACAAGAACTTCAAGCCTCTGAAGAAGGAAATTGAAGAAGAGCTCAGAAGATGGAAAGACCTCCCATGCTCTTGGACTGGCAGGATTAATATAGTAAAAATAGCCATTTTATCAAAAGCGATCTACATATTCAATGCAATCCCCCATCAAAATTCTAACTCAGTTCTTTATAGAGTTAGAAAGAGCAATTTGCAAATTCATCTGGAATAACAAAAAAATCCAGGATAGCGAAACCTATCCTCAACTATAATATAAAATACCTGCATGACAGACACTACCTCTCAAACTGTGAGGCAAAGTACAGCTTTCAGCACGTTGCTTTCACTGAATACTTTGTCGTGGTGATAAGACAAGCCATACGGAAAGTTTTGCTAAGAAAACATGAGTCCTTGTAACATTTATAGAATCATCACGAAGCAGCCTCTGGTGCTCCTGTGTGGAAAGCAACTCAAATCCAGTCCTTCATGAATATTTTATTGTTTATTGTTATTTAAATGTTTTATTTATGGTTGTGGGTGGGTGTGCATATGCGGGTCAGAGGACAACTTTGGAGCTTGGTTCTTTCCTTCCACATTTTTATGAGGAATGTTGTCAATCATAATCTTGCATACTTGTATAAAAAATTCATTAGAATTTGGAATTTCAGAAAAATAAAGATTCACTACTGTGCCGAATATATAATTTGAAAATAAAATAGCCTTTTTATTTTTAAATAAAACAAATTTATACCCAATAGCATGATTATTGAAAGCAATGAAATATTTCATTTATTAAACATATATCAAGAAATAAAGTATATGGATTCATTTTTGAGAATCTTCCATAAAAATATCCTGTTTCTGCATTTACTAATGATTAGAATACTAGACCTTAACGGTTATAAAATAAATTATAATGTAGGTAATGGGGACGAGTTTACTAGGTTATTGTCTTAGTTAGGGTCTCATTGGAGCAAAGAGCCATGACCACAGCAAGTTTTATAAAGGAAAACATTTAATTGGGGCTGGCTTACAGTTTTAGAGGTTTAGTCCATTATCATCATGGTGGGCAGCGAGCAGGCAGATGTTGGAGGAACCAAGAGTTCTCCATCTTGATCTGCAGGTAGCAGAAGGAAACTGAACCACACTAAGCATAGTTTGAACATACGTAACTTCACAGCCTGCCTGCATAGCGACACACTTCCTCCACAAGGCTATATAGTCCAACAAAGCATGTGTCTTAGTAATGCTACTTCCCTATGGCCAAGCATTCAAACAGGAGTCTCTGAGGGCCATAACTCTTCAAACCACCAGTTTCCTTTCTACCTTCTTTAGACTAGAAACCAAGTTTCTGTTTACATAGTATATGTGTGCTTGTATGCATGTGGAAGTCTATGTGCATGTGTGTGGAGGCCAGAAGTGGATGTTGGGTAGTTTCCCCTATCTAGTAGAGACTAGTTATTTTGAGATAGTGTTCCCATGAACTAGACACATTCCAACTGGCTAGCCAGGAAGGTGCAGGAACCACCTGTCTCTACTCCTGACACTAGGATTACAGGCATCTGACACATTTTTACATCAATGCTGGGGGTTTTGGATTTGGGTCCTCATGCTTGCACAGTAAACCCTTCACTGATTAAGCCACCTCCCTAAACCCAACCCACTTTAACCCCCTTCATTGGGGTCCATTAGCATCTATCTCACCACTAGATTATAAACACCATAAAGTTATGGTCCATCATAAACTAAACATTCAATAAGTACTTTGTAAGCCATTTTCATAAGCAAAAGACTCACAGCATCTGTATTTAGCTGGGAGGAGGAGGATTAGGGCATAAAGAACTGCCCAGATGGTTGAAGATAAAATGTAAAGGGAGTCTGGAGAGATCCCTGGAAGCTGCACACAAGGAAAGATCAGTAGACACCCTGCACAAAACAAATGTCAACCTCTCAGTGGATGCCATGCAATAAGCAAGTGTCAACCTCTGTTTAAAAGAATGGTATTTATTTGAGAAGAGCATTGCAATGGGAATGTGTGTGTCATTGCACACTGGTATAGAAGTTACAGCAAGGAGAAGTTTCATTTTGGTAATTTTTGTTCGTTTGACTGGTTTGTGGAGTTAGGGTCTGATATAGTTCAGGCTGGCCTCAAACTTGCTAAAAAGCTGAAGATGCCCATGAATTCCCACTCCTCCCTCAGCATCCCAAATAACGGAGGTACAGGACCGTGCCTCCATTCCTGGCTAGTTTGGTTGAGACAGGGTATCACTATAGATCAGCTCAGCTTGGAACTTACTCAGATTGACCGTTGACTTGCAGCAATCCTCCTGCCTCTGTCTCCTAAGTACTGGAATTATAGGTGTGTACTGCTACACCAGCTAGGGGATTTTTTTAAAGATATAAGGTTAGATTACATCAGTTCTTTTTAAACATTTCTCCTCCACCTGGGAAGTCAAAGGTAATGCAGCCACTGACTTGGTGTCTGCTAAAGGTCCCTTGGTTTCATAGGCTGTTTTCTTACTGTTTCTTAACAGCAGGAGTGAACTTTTTCCTCAGACCTCTTCACTTTTGAGAGCTCTGTTCTGGCTCAGCCACTTCTCCAATAGCCCATCTTTTTAAATCACCACACCAAGCACTGGGCTTCAACCTCTGTAGTCGGCAAACATTCATTCTGTATGCAGAATGTTCCTTCCTATTCCACTTGGCTAGATTCTTCAGAAATAGAACCACCAAATCCTAACATAAAGCTGTTTTTTTTTTATACATTTTCTTTTCTGGAGCTGAGGACCGAACCCAGGGCCTTGCGCTTGCTAGGCTAGCGCTCTACCACTGAGCTAAATCCCCAACCCCATAAAGCTGTTTTTTAAAGCCCATTTTAGATGCTGGTATTTTCAGGTTGGCTGATTGCAGCCTCATAAGTCTTGTAAATGCAGAGCAGGTGGCCTAATAAATCCAGGATTACCATATATCTATAACAGAGAAACTTTAGTAGCAGTCAAAAAGTGTTTCTCATAACAAAGTTTTTGGCTTATCTTTGAAGTGCCCTGGATCAGGTGTGAGAGAGCTGCAAAACCCTGGGTCTGTTAAGTTTAGAGTTCTGAGCGGAATCAAAATGCAGTCTTTGGGAGCAGGCTTTATGGCTTACGAGGGATTTTGTCAAAAATCTAGTTTACAGCAGGCTGTTTTTTGAGAAGGATCAGCGAACTCTAGAAGAGAGTGACCTAGGATATAGGTGCTAAGTTTCCAACTGGTCTGCAAACCGCACTGCCCCCCTCTACAAGGTTTTCCATAGTTGTAGAAAAAAAAAGTAGGCATAGTAGAGTAGGAAGATCAAAGATCGCGATGGTTACTTTGAAACTTGTTTGAGTCTGATCCTCCTACACTCCTCTGAGAGGCTGCCTCTGCAATCATTCAACTGTGACTCCCTCTCTTACTCTGCGCCGCATGCGCGCCAATCCCCACCCGAAAACTTCTATATAAAGCCTGTCTTCAGGACATCCTGATAGACGACTATCCCTCAAATGGCAGACATAGAACCACAGCGGTCTCAGCACTTAGTCCACACCACGCCATGCCCAAAGCCACGCCCTCATCCTCCCCTCCGAGAGCCCCGCCTCTTATCTGCTCCGTCGGACTGTTCTGAGAGCCCCGCCCCTCCCTCCCGATGCCTCTCCCCTTGCCCCGCCTCCATAAGCCACGCCCTCTCTCAGAACTCCTCTTCTCAGAGCCACTCCCCCTCTTGGTTCCACAGCTTTTCCCTGCCTCTTCTCTTGTGGGCCACGCCCCTCCTTACTTTGCGGACCACGCCCTGGCTCCGCCCCAGACCTCCTGGCCCTATCCCTATTTGGTCACTGGGGGGGACCGGTGGCGGCGGCTGCTGGGGAGCGGTACGGCGCGGAGGGCAGCTCTGGGCGCCGGGCTGTTGCTGCGGGCGCTCAGGGGCCCTGGAAACAATGGCGCTGTGCGCGCGGGCCGCGCTGCTTCTGGGCGCGCTGCAGGTGCTGGCGCTGCCCGGGGCCGTGGCGCAGGAGACCGATGCTCAGGGTAAGTCCGCAGGCGGAGAGGAAGCGCGCTGCGGCGGCCTGCCTCTCCACGTCCGGCGTCCGCGTGGAAAGTTCCACGCCTCTGCGGTAGACTCCGCGGGCGAAGGGGGAACTGAAGTTGGGGCGGATGTCTCACTTGCCCGCGGGCCACCTGCGGAACGAGATTCCGGCCCTCCCCTGCTTGGGGGCGGCAGGCCAGCGTGGTGCGCAGAACGTGTTCCCTTTCCCTGGGATGGCCCTTCAGCCGAAGACCCAAGTTGGTCCTCAACCTTTCCCTGGAGTTCTGTGGCTGGTAGCAAGATCTGTAGATTGAAATACGTCCGCTGACCGCCGCAGAAACAGGTCTGAGTTTCTACCCACACAGCTTCCTGCCGAAGGTCCTCCCAGACGCTTCAAGTTGGATCGGGGCCAGTTCGGCTAGGTGGGAACCTTGGGTGTATGCACCTCGTTCCCCTGCGCAGGTGATGCTTGTGCTCGGACCGTGGCCACTACCGCAGCGAGTCACCAGCGCAGAGCCTTGAGGTCTCTGTGGTCCGGAGCCCACGACGTCATCATTAAGGTCATAACAAGATGATGTTAACAGCCTTACATGTTGGAGGTTTTGTTTCCCTTTGAGACCTTGACCTTTTGGACACTTTGAGAAGAACTCTGAGTTTGTGAAAATTCTATTGTCCCCTGTCACCTACTAGAATCCAGTCGCTAGAGAAATAGTAAACTAGGATAAGAAACTTTAAATGACTAAAGGCTTTGTGATTTTCAGTTCAGCCCTTATGGGTTTTTTTGTTTTTTGGGTTTTTTTTGTTTGTTTGTTTGTTTTGTTTTTGTTTTGTTTTGTTTTGTTTTTTTTTGTTTTTTTCTTTCTCAGTCTCTTCTGTGGATAACCAGTCAGTTTACTTTAGCAGATGACTTGGGCCCAACAGCTGCTTTTGCTGGAATAATCCGGTGAATTAAACAACCCTATTTCTGTTTGTTGTGCTGAATTTCATTGTTTTGTTGAATCAGGCTCTCTTGTAACCCTGCAGCCCAACCATGCTTTGAACTTCCTATGTGGCTGAAGACAGCCTTGGTCTTCTGATATTCCTAACTCTACTTAAGGGATTATAGTGCCCCTTCATCTCGATTGGTTATATTTTATGTTTGCTCTTTTGACTTGTACCTGTGACAAACTGGAATTGCAGACCTACTTCTGAGATCAGTTAAGGAAAGAATGGACAGTATAATTACGCTGAGACTCTGTCTTAGAGCAAATAGTAGACTTTATGGGAGGAGGCCGTCACCCTCCCCAGCTACTTGCCTTGTTTGTACAAATACATCTGATTTTTCCTCTCACTAGTTACTGGCCGAAGTGGAGTGCCCTTTTCTATCTTTTGCCCTCCGAACACATTTTTTTGTTGTGGCTGTTGCTGTTGGACTTTCTCACTATGTAGTGTTTATGAGTGTCTCACTAGAGAGGTTAGCGCTATTTAGAAAACCTGAAATGCTCTGACGCCCTGATTTCATGAACTAATAGAATCAATTAATTCAGTTCTGTAGAGTACCTTCAAACTGAGCTAAAAGAAGGTGTTGTTACGGAGTGTCAGGACGAGGCCTCTGGCTAATCGAGCATTTCTTAAGGCCATCCTGAGCTACATAAAGGAGACAGTATCTCTAAAAATGTCAACAGCAAACCAAAAACCAAATAACTGTTGTAATCTTTGTGTGTGGCATGTAATTGGTACAGTTGGCATTACAATACATGGTGGTTTTTAAGTGTTCTGAAACATAACTAATACCCCAGGTACGTTTCCTGCCATTGTTCCCCACAACCACCACGATGCTAAATTGAGGTTTATAAATCACCCTTGGAAAACCTCACCAACCATATCCATTTTACAGCTGAGAAATCCGAGACTCCACGCAGTAAGCTAACTTAGAGTAAAACAAGAAATACACGTTTGGCTTCAGAGCAGAATCCAATCTCAACCATTTCACATCACTGCCTGCCCGTATCAGCTGGTATCAGCTTTACTGCTTTCATCCCACATCACCGTCCAGGGTATTGTAGAAGAGAGGGAATGGTGCCATGAACTTCCGGCTTTGTAAATTACTCTTCTACTTGGCATGGTGGCAAACACCATTAATCCCAGAGACAATGCACGTTGGTCTCTGAGGGTCAGGCCAGTTTGGTCTACATAGTGAGTACCAGGACAGTCAGGGCTATATAGAGAATCTCTGTCTCAAAACACCAAAATAATAAAATAAATAATGATTCCAGGCACATATCTTTAGTTCTAGCATTTGGGAGGCAGGCTGGGAGGCTGTTAGTATATTTTTTAATGGCAAGTGACAAATTCACTTTCAACAACCTTAGGGGAATGAAATAACTTTTATTAACTTGTATCTAAATGCGTGCAAGTGTCTGTTCAAACATTCAAATATTTTGCCCAGAAATGCTATCTTGGGAGTGACAGTAACTGAGGCCTGTGTGGCAGTCCAGACACAGGTTGACCATGCTACGGAGATGTACTGAGTATCATAGCAGTGGGACCCATTGCTTGCTAATAGGTTGCACCTTGACACCAGAAGAGGGAGGAATCAGGATGACTTGGCTGAAGAAGGAGCAGCTGATGATGTAACACCAGGAAGATATGAGAGGAGGAGCATAGATCTGTATGGCTTTGCAGTTAATCGATCCAGTCCACATCCAGGCTCGCTAAAGAGCTGAGTAGCTTTTTGTGGACCTCAGTTGGTGTTGCTGTAAAACAATGCTCCTGTCATAAAGTTACCACAAGGCTAAGATGAAGGAAACCTCTGTCCATTAGCACATAGTATTATTGGCCACAACTTGATACCTGCCAGATAGTTCCTTCTCATGCTGGACGATCATGTGAACCAGAGGGAAATACATGGCAAACAGATTTCACAGTTGCTAAAGATTTCAGTTATTATTGCTGGCTTTTCTTTGCATTTTAGTTTCTTCTGTTTGTTTTGAGTGAGGGGGGTTGTTGGGAGTGAGTTATGTCAGAAACATAAATAACATCTTTGTGCCTCCTTACCCAGGGAGTGACTCAAAGTAGGGTCAGTCCTTGTGACAAGGAACAATAATAGTATTAATTGAGCTCCCTTCCCTTGTGGGTTGGAGTCTTTATAGATTCCAAAGTAAGCCACTGAAATGTTGCTTACCTGGTGCACAGTATTCTCTTAATTCCCCTGACCTACTGAAATATTAAGATACTAGCTTAAAAATTAGATTTTCACTGAAAAAATGAGAATCCTACAAATGTCGTCTCTCCACTGAGTGACACTAGGAGTGCTGGTGGTTTTAAGACCATGAGGCACACATGAACCAGGAGAGCCTTTCCAGAGTGGTCCATACAACCCAGAACGAGCTGATCACCTCTGCAGGCACCTTGACAAGTTGCTACGGAAGCTTTCTGTGTTCTGTGTGAAAGGTCTAACAATGCCGCCTCAAACTCACTGACAGCTCCAGGATGTTTCATAGCAACAGTAGTACAAGCAGAACTTCCTGTGGTATTACCTCCCCTCCCCCATACCACTGCCATCCGTAGGCCATGCCCATCTGTGGCTGCAAGTTCCCTCCCCCTCCCCTGCATACCAGCTCCAGGCTCAGAGACTCACTGTATCTGGGGCTAGGGATGTATGCATGCGGGATTCACATAAGCTAAGTAGGCCTCTCAGCTTCTTCAAGCTCACAGTTCCTATTTCAAAGCCCTGGTCCCTCCCACTGCAGCCCTGTCTGTAAGCCTGTCCAATGGATGGCTCATCAACCTGGCAACTATGCCATGTGGGCCTGAACTCCTCCTCGGGGCCCCCATCGTACTGTCTTTCCAGTGGTGTAGCAACTCTTCATATCTCTCACACAAAGATGGTCAGACAGTTGGCTTCAAAATGTAGACCCCGTGGAGCCCTAAACCTTTAAATAAAGGTCAGAGGGCTCCTGCTATGTACCAAGTTAAATCTTCAGTATGCTTTAATAACGAACGTCTTTATCTTTGTAGGCTCTCCAAGTGGAAACCACTCTGTGCCTCTGCTGACTGCCAATGTTAATGTGACAGGTAAATTTGAAGGATTCGAGGTTTCCTTCTATCTAGCGATAGCCATGCTACCCGGGGAAGTGTATTCAAGCTGACACAACCTCAGCCTCAGCTGGGATTCCCTCCTCCCAGATGACTGAAGCTTGTGTCAAATTGACAGAAAACAGTAAGCAGTACAAGCCATGTCTCAACCAAAACAAAACATACTGCTTTTTTTAATACTGCAGGAAAGTATTTTATATTCTGCATATGGCTTATGAATGTGGGACTCTGCAGGCCCTCTAGTGAGCAGAGCCCCTCAGCACTGTCCTGGCTTCCTCCGAATGCACTCTTTCCCATCACACTCCAACCTGCCAGCTTCAGTGAACAGTGGCCCTCAGCTCACACTCAGTGTGGGACAAATGAGCCCCTTCTTGGGGCTGTGTTCTCACAAGCTTGCATCAGTTTGGGACAAATGAGCCCCTTCTTGGGGCTGTGTTCTCACAAGCTTGCAGGTTAAAGTTAATCATACTGCATAACAGGGCATCTTCTCAATGGCCTTGTCCTCCATGCCGACTTACTTAGAAACTGGAAGACATTCTGGTCTTACTCAGTACTTACCTGCATGTCTGTGATACACCATCACAATATGAGTGCTCAGGACACAAAGTGAGCTACATCTTCACTCCCTCAAGTATTTTGTGTTTAATATTCTCACAGCAGAACATAGACGAGATAAAATTACTGACTCACCCCTAAGTTTGCAGTGCTTGCCATTATGAAGATTCACATTATTGTTCATTTCTTCATTTAACCACGCCATATAACACAGCTTAGGCCTGCCTCGAGTTCTCTGCATGATGCAGGCTGGTCTTGAACCTGCAGTCCTCCTGGCTCAAGCTGGTGACTCTGAGCACCTACCGGTCATGGAGCTTGTATCCCAGTGGCCCCTAGAATCCTGTATGTTTCACCCTCACAACTCTGCTGTGCTCTCCTCAGCTCCGCCTTTCTTGTTGGTGTCTGGGGGGACCTTGCTGTGCCCCTGGTGTATCATAGTAATGACTGCGGAATTTCAGTATCTGTAGAAATGGTACTAAAATACAGAAGACTTTTCAGTGGGGAGAGAAGGACTAGGAAGATATCCCCAAGAAGAGTATTTATCACTGATAAATACAATACTGCTTTAAATATATGTCATTTGTCTGTTAGGTGGGTGTCGTTTCCTGCTGACCTATTTTAGAGGGAAGGAAGGTCTGTGTGTGTGCGTGTGTGTGCACGTGCATGCGTGTGTGTGTGCATGCGTGTATGTGTGTCTGTGTGTGTATGAGTGTGTGTCTGTGTGTGTGTGCGTGCGTGTGTGTGTATGTGTGTGTGTCTGTGTGTGTGCGTGTGTGCGTGTGCATGCATGTGCGTATATGTGTGTGTGTGTGCGCGTGCGTGTGTACGTGTGTGTGTGTGTGTGTGTGTATTATTGTATGAGATGGCTCATCAGCTAAGAGCGTCTGTTCTCATCAGCGGAGAACCTGAGCTCAGTTCCCAGCCCCCACATCAGAGGGCTCACATACAGGCACACGTGCACATAATTATAACTAAAATGATCTCATTAAAAACCTAAAACAGTAGAGCTTTAAAAGGTACGGGGGAGTTACAAAGATAGGCTTGATTTGAGCATTTCCCTAACTTCCATGAAGAGCCAGTCCACACTAAACCTGTTCAGTTCTTCATGCTGTTACTTCCATTCACGCTTGTGCGTGTGTTTGTACCCTGGCACCTGAAGATTGCTGGTAATGTGTAATGTCCATAGATTCCTCCTCACAGATTGTGGAGTGGAGTAATCACACACTGTTATACCCACTTAGTGAGCAGATGTATTTTTAGATAACCCACTTGGCTTGGTGCTATTTCAGGCACAAGGCATTTACTAAATAAAACAGATCTGTGTTTGCAGTCATGAATGTTCCATCAAGAGATGGGATGGGAGTATAAGGAAGTGAGGATTACAGATGACTTTGGATGGTGATAAGAGGTGAACAGGTTAAAATACATACATACAGACATACAGACATACATACATACATACATACATAGGTTATGGGCATAAGACATAGGTTGTGCAGTAGAGGCCTACAGCACTGCTTCGCGTTCTTCTGTGTGGGTTGACCTGTATAAAGTGGGATGGTTTAAGCTGAGACTTGAAGACTGGAGAGAGCCAGCCCTACCCATGCCAGAGGAAGGAATGTTCCAGGAAGGAGAAATCACTGGTATGAGCACCGTGTTGCTGGTGCTCTTGAGACTGGAGTGAACCCCTTCTCCCAAGATCAGTAGTGACCACCTGCACAGGAGCCAGGGAAACCAAATGATGACATAGTAGCTGTCAAAAACATAGGTGGCCAGAAGCAGGGGTCCTGGCCACTCTGTTAATTCTTCACACAAATGAGTACTCTTTTTTTGTGTAATGTCTTTGAGTGAGTCTCGCCCACTGCACTCTTCATCTTCAACAGCTAGAGTGATGTCACCAGCCTGGCTTTGTTTCCGTGTCTGTAATACACTAAAGTTGTGATCAGGAGCCCCATGTGCTTATGACTCAGCCAGGGTCGGTTGCTGTATGGTACTGTGGAATGCACAGCAACACTTTCGGCTTTTGTAACTGGGATTCTTTTTGTTGCTGTTGCTGGTTTATCTGTGACTTTTCCCCGTTTTTGGTTATAAAGGTAATTCAGGGTTCGTGTGGAAAATTTGTATAGTAAATAGTTAACATCATTGCTTGAGGGTTTTGGTTTTTTTATTTTGTGTGCGTGTGCACATGTGTGGTGGTCAGATGACACCTCCTAGAGAGTTCTCTCTGTCCACCCTGTGGGTCCTGGGGATGGAACTCAGGCTGTCAGGATTAGTAGCAAGTATCTTTACCAGCTAAACCATCTTGTCAGTCCAGTAACAATGTTTCATTCTTGAATATTGCTAAAAGAATAAACGTGTGAGTTAGGACATGGCTTAGACATTCCACAGTGGGCGAAAACATGTTATACACAGTAAATGTGTGCACAATTTTAAAAGTACTCGATTTTGGTTAGTTTTGGGTTTCTTTTGGGTATTTTGTTTTTGTTTTTATGTGTGTTTTTGGGTTTTTCTTGTTGTTTTTCCCAGCTGAAATTCATGAGCACAGTGTTTGAAACATGGGGACTAGAAAACTTTATGACTCTGTACTTATATATACTTCTCCCGTGTGTGGTCCATTGTCCTCCTCCTTCCTTCCTCCCTCCCTCCTCCCTTCCCTCCCTTCCTTTCTATTTTTTTTTTAAACAAGAGAAGCAAAATAGCTATCCAGAGAAGAACAATAGTACATTCGGAGTGGGCCGCGTAGTCAGGATGAACAGTAGGCCACATGAGCGAGAGAACGATCACTGTGTGAGGCTTCTTTTCCGGAGTTTAAGAGCCAGAGACTGCTCACCAGGGGAGTAAATTTTTTTCATACAATGTAGTCTGATCACAGATTCCCCTTCTAACTCTTACCAGATAATGTATTTTATGACTTTTGCTTTGAATAGAGTTCCCTTTCTACTTTGCCAAGAAAGGGAGAGAGGTGGGGAAGGAAAGGGAAAAAGAGAGAATAAAAGGAAAAAAGAAAGCTAATAAGGTGTGCTTCTGCTCAGAGACCGGCCTGAGGGCTCTGAGAACTGGTTCGGCTGCCTGCTGTCTCCACCAGCTTTTGTGTCTACCCACGGTGTGTATTTCATGTTGTGGGTTCGCTATGGGTGACATGGAATCTCTCTGAGTCTTTCCTCTTAGCTGGACAGCACAGGGTAGGTGGGTGCTGTATAAAGTCCCTGGCACCCAACACCGGAAAAGTTACAACCCAAGTGGTTCTGCTCCTCTTCCTCCTTCTCCAGACTCTCCCTGCTCCCCTGCCTCAAGGCCTTTCCCCAGACTGTTCTTGGTACGTAAGGTCCTGTCCTCTCCTGTCTCTGCCTGCTGTTCACCTGTCAGTCACACGGAGCGCGGAACACTGAGTGCACAAGCTCCACTCCTCGGTGAGCAGTCCTTGATCTCGCGTGCGTGTGTGTGTGTGTGTGTGTGTGTGTGCGTGCGTGCGTGTGTGTGCGTGTGTGCGCGTGTGCGCGCCCCAGTGACTCACCAAGCTACATTTATTGACGCTTCCAATCACTCTAACTATAAAGAGTGCCTGAAGGGGCTGTGCTGATTTCAGTCACCATCTTAGCCCAGGGCAGGACCTGGCACACATCACTGTTGGAACAGTGAGCAATGAGCAAGTGTATTTGCATTGAGGACGGCAGTAATGTGCGGACTACTCCAGCCCTGGGTGCCAGGAGTCACCAAGGTGCAGTCAGTGACCATGGGAGTTGCCACAATTAGATTCTGTGTAGAAGCAACCTTGACTCTTGCCTCTTGCCCAGGTCAGCCTGTGTCCTGCTTTATTCTGGGTAAGACTTCTCCAGCGGATGCTGACACCCGGCAGCTTCCTGTCAGGATAACATCTCTGCTCAGTGTTTATCTGTGAGAACATAGAAAAGGCTGGTCCCAAGGCTTCCTAACTGGACAGAGACTTGCTGAAGTAGATTATGTTGATTACAATTCAACAGAAGCCACAGAAAGACTCCGAGGTGGGCAATCCCACAATTTGGTTGACATTTCAAAGAGCAGGGTTCACGATTAGGAACCTGTTGACTGAGTACAAATGGCTCTGAAGCCCTCCCAGTGGTGGGAGGCACTCAGATGCACAAGCTCTCAGCTGAGGGATTGGGTGTAGCAGGTGAGAGCAGGGGCTGCAAGCTGGTATTCTGAGTTCGAATGTTTCGTTATTCCGGTCAGTGACCGGACACTTAACCCCCACACCCACCTATATTTAGAGACTGTTTTGAAGGGAGAAGTTAACATGGAACACTGGCAGGTCACAACAGACCAGAGAGCCCCAGGAGGCAGAACTGTATAAGGAAGAAGAAAGAACTGGACTACAGAAAAGAGAGGCTCCCTCTTACTGTGCCTCCTTGTCTATGAGAGATAGAAGTGACAGGGGTGGTGACACTTTGAAGATAGGCAGTTTACTTTGCCACTGAAAAGGATTCACATGCACCAGAGGCTCCCGAATCCTGGAAGGAATCCGGCAGTTGGCTTACCTATCACTTTTGACATTTAACATACACTTTACAACTTGCTGCAGTCTTTTACTTCTTTGCATGTGGGTGTGTCTATGGGTCAGTGTCTCTTGGCGTTTGTGTGCCAGTGTGTCTGTGTGTCTGGCACATGCATGCAGTTACCCCGGAAGCCAGAAGAGGTACAGGTGTGAGCCACTCTGAGATTTAGGAACGTGGGTCCTCTAAAGAGCAGTAAGCACTTGTCTTAGTCACTGTTCTATCGCTGTGGAGAGACAGCATGACCAAGGCAACTCATAGAAGAAAGTATTTAAGAGGCTTTTGTAGTCCATTATTATCACAGCAAAGGTATGGCAGTAATCAGCTATGGTGCTGGAGACGGAGCTGAGAGCTACACAGTGATCCAAAAGCTGAGATCCATGCCAAGCCAGGGGTAAGCTTTTGAAGCCTCCAAGCCCGCCCCCAGTGACACGCTTCTTTCAGCAAAGCCATGCCCCCTAGTCCTTCCTAAATAGTGCCACTGTCTGATGACTGTGCATTCTAATGTATGAGCATTGGAGGCCATTTTTATTCAAACCACCTGAGCACTCTTGACTCCGGAGCCTTCTCTCCAGCCTATATTATGTCCCTATCTTCATGTCTTGTGTCCTGTGTCCTTCCTGCAGCCCCCAGCAGGGTGGCATTTCCTCTTCAGGGGCCTTTAGTTACCTGCTCAGAACCAGCATGGCAGTATTAGGTAGCAGAATGAAGAAAGTACAATTGCTGGTATTTGGCAAGTGAGGGATGTTTCCTTGCCGGGTTCTCGACCATGTTATGGTAATGGCCACTGCATAGAAGGCTGCTTACAGCAGAGCAGACGCCCCACTGCAGCGGCCTGGCAGCAGTAACAGCAGCTAGGCCATTGCTGAGATGGATATTGTGATTTACTGCTTAACCTTGTTTAACGTCATAGTCTTTCCATTAGCTGTCAAGAGAGAACACTCTCCAGGGAAATCCAACTTTGCTGAAGTTTCCGAACTGAAACATGAGACGTTACAGAGAATAGCAGGGGTCCCGTCATAACTAACTCCATTGAAGTCAGCTTAATACACGTGTCCTCAGCACCTGTTCCTGGATTAGCCATGAAACTTCATGAAACATCAAAGCTAACCTTTGCAAAGTTAGTTCACCCCCATTAGTCCTTTTATGCCAGTGTAAAAAGAGAGAGGGGAAGAAAGAAAATGAATATGAAATTGAATCATTTGCGATTTGTTCCAAAGTAGACAGGAATTAAAACTTTGCCCTTTGCAAGACTCCTGTGAAGGTATGCATGTTGATTTTTGTGTGCTTTATAAATATACGTGAAGGCTTTTCAAAACCATAACCCTGCTGTCATCTTTATTCAAGTTGTGTTTTAGATGGCTCTCCAGTCATTGCTTTTTGGATGACATTTCATAAACATCCTTTGGAAAAAAAAGTCGGCAGCCCGTTAGCCACTGAACCATCTCCGGAGCGTTGCTGTCTGGTGAGGTTCCGGGCAACCAGCACGTGTCTTAGTGCCAACTCTCTTTCCTTCCATCCTCATCTCAGCAGCGACAGTATCAACATTTACAGAACCATCTTAGTTTTAATTATCTGTTTACACCCACGTGCAGATTCCCATGGAGGCCAGAAGGGAGCCCTGGTCCCTTCATGCTGGAGTTGTAGGTGCTTGTGAGCCACCCCAGCAGGTGCTCTGAACCAAATGCAGTCTTCTGCAAGAGCAGTAACCATTGGTTTGAGTTTGGTTTGTTTCCCTTTTCTTTTTATTTTTTTTCAAGGTCTGTCCATTTTTCATGATTGTGGTCTCTTGTGGCCCACCTTACCGTAGCCTGGAGGACCTGGGGCTGCTCACCACCACGCCTGGCCTTGACACCAAACTCTTTAGAGTCCTCGTGTGTGTGTGTGTGTGTGTGTGTGTGTGTGTGTGTGTGTGTGTGTGTGTGTGTGTGTGTGTAAGTGTGTGTAAGCAGGTGCTGGTCAGTCCCAGTTTCGGCCTTATGTCACATACTACGTGATCCCCAGTCCATTTGTGTCACAGGATGGTCACACCGTTCTCCTTTGTCTGCAGTACAGTGCTTGTGTCCGTCAGTGGGTAGGCAGTAAGGCCTTTGCACTCTGTGGTGACCGTGAATAGCTGGAGTAAGTAGACACGCAGATACTCATCAGCACGCTCGCTTCCTCCTCTGCATGGAGACCCAGGCACAAGGGAGCTGCCTGATGCTGACCAGGAAATGTTCAAGTGTTGACTAATGTTGGCTAGAGACCTACTGATGTTTGCCTTTGATGTCTGGGAGCTACAGTGTTGAGTTACGTGCATTCAGAACCGTTACTTCTTGCTAGACTGTGTAATAGTCATATTTATTTGGACTGCTTTTGTTTTAACACGTATTTTATCTACCAGGCCACTCCTTTAGGTTCCATTTTCATGGGATGTTGTCTTCCAACCTTTTACTTCCAGTTTATGTGTGCCCAAACAGCTGAACTTACTAGTTTATTATAAAGACTGTATAGTTTGATATAGACTTGGGATTCTGCCCAATTTTAGTCACTGTCTTTTAATTGGAGGATTTAATGCGTTTACATGCAAGGTTACTACTGCTAGGTAGAATCTGAGTCTAGCTATTTCACAACCGTTTGTCTAGTTTTGTGGTATCCTTCCTTGTACAGCCTTTGTGGCTGAGTGACTCGCACTGTGCTTGGTGCCTTGTTTACTACTTTCAGTTTTAACCGCTGGTCTTGATTTGTGTTTCTCTTTTCCGAGAAGCTTGAAAGAAATAAACCTTGATTAGAAATAGCTGTTTCAAGACGAATCCACTGATTTCCTTAGCACTTAGGGACAGGAGTAGCTGCTCACTGGTGTGGCAGTGGGAGCTGTCACCAGCGATCTTCCTCAGCTGACATCTTGCTGGGAAGAACATTATTTTAGACATGCCATAGGCTCTCTTTGTCATGCTTTCTAGTTTAAGAAAAGAAAGGCTTTCCATGTTACATAGCAGCAAAACACAGCACAGTGTGGGTACTGTAAACTTCCCTCTCTCACAGTGTAGAACCAACGTAGTTCTTGTAATTCCTTAACAGAGTGGAAAACTGAAGGTTATTTAGAACCATTGTAGAGCATTTGTTTCGTGTATAGGAGGCCCAGAGTTCTAACCTGGCACTGCAAATAAAATTAAACAGATAGATGAATTAATAAATAAAACAATTATTATGTATATCATGAACTCTTTAGCATAGAATAGTTCCAGTGAAGAAATTGATTCTAGATGCATTTCTATTGTAATTTGGGTTACATTTCTTCTGAGTTCTTGTGCTCATCCTCCCCAATGCTGGGCTTACAGGCCTTTGCCTCCAACACCTCACCATCCTATAAGGGATCAGTTTTTCCACACAGGAGCCTTTGGTGTTAGGGGTTGTCTTAGTTAGGGTTTTATTACTGTGAAGAGACAGTTCAACCTCGGCAGCCCTAATAAAGGACAACATTTAATTGGAGCTGGCCTACAGTTCAGAGGTTCAGTCCATTATCATCATGGTGGGGCGGGGGCATGGCAGCATGCAGGCAGATATGGTGCTGGAGAAGCATAGAGTTCTGCATTTGGATCTGCAGGCCACAGGAAGAGACAGTGAGTTTGAACATCTGAAACTTCAAAGCCCACCCCCAGTGACACGTTTCCTCCAAGGCTACATCTACTCCTTCAAGGCCACATCTCCTAATAGTGCCACTACCTGTGGGCTATGGGGGCCATTTTTATTCAGACTACCACATCCACTCCCTGGCCCCCGTATGCTTGTAACCATGTTATAATAGAGAAATGTATTTGGTTCAACTTCAGAAGTTCTCATTATCTATCAGTCGCAACCCTGTTTAAAAGTCCAAAGTCTCTTTGAAGACTCATGGCAATGACTTAAAATCAAAATGAAGAAGCAGATGAGATATTTCTAACATAGAATGGCACAGGAGAGAGATTGCCATCCCAAATGGGAAGAAAGGGGGCACAGTGAGGAAATAAATACTAGACCAACGCAAGCCTGGAAGCCAGCTGGGCACACTCCAGAGTCTACCACCACGTCTGAATGCGAGCGCTCTTCAGATCGCCAGCTCCGTTTAACTTTGTGGACTGCAGCACATTTAGTTCTCTTGAGATTTCCACTCCTTGCTCGCAGCTTTTCTCAGCCGTCGATGTGGCATCTCAGGCATCTGGAGGTCTCTGAGGCGGTCTCTGCTCACCTTACACCTCCGCACAGTGGCCTTTCTAGGCTTCCTTGCAAGGACACCCCTGACATGCCTAGCCTCAGCCATGTTCCTTCCTCATGTCAGGAGATTCTACAACCCCTTTCTCTTATCCTGATTCTAAAGCCAGAACACGTGGCCAAAGCTGCCGAGTTCTCCTGCTGAAGCCGTAGCAAGGCCTTCTCTTCCAAATGCATCTCCTGCTCTGTTTTCAGTGTCTCCTCCATTGCCTAAGCTTGGCTGTCCTGGAACTTGCTCTGGAGACCCAGGCTGGCCTTGAACTCTGAACTCCACCTCCTGCCTCCCCAGTGCTGGGATTAAATCCTAAACTTTCCTCTAACTCCTTTTCGCTGGCCGGAAGCTCAGCTGGGTCACCACCCTTTATTCCCTTAGCTTCATGCTTGTGTTCTGTATTTTTCCTTTCTGAGCTTGCTCCTTTTCTTTATAGATATGCATAAAAATGGCCACTAATAACTCACCACACAGTCAGTCTTAGGCTGTTTCGAAATCACTTCTACTAAAGCTGTTAATCCATAAGTCTTCAATTTAACCTCAGGCAGATTTTTTTGGGCGAAGACCAGAAAACAGACACATTCTTCTCCAAATAAAATATTTTCTCCAAATAGTATGTGGTTTACATACTAAAATTCCTTTCTGAAACCTCTTTAGCCAGGCCCCACATTTCAAATCACCCCCGTTGCCACTGTCAGTATGGCCCATTAAGGCCCACTTAAAAGCATTCAGCTGCTTTCTAACCCAAAGTCCACATTCTAGCATCAAGAAGCATGGTCCGCCCTGTTCCAGCAACACCCAGGTCCTGATACCAACTTACATCTTAGTGTTCTCTTGCTGTGAAGAGACACTGTGACCCCAGCAATCTTGCAAAGAAAAACATTTCACTGGGCGGGTTTACAGTTCAGAGGTCCATTATTGTCACGTTGGGGAACGTGGTAGCAGGGCTCCAGCATGTTGCTGGAGAGGTAGCTAAGAGCTCTACATCTGGATCAGCAGGCAGCAGGAAGGGACTGTGAAGCCACTAGGTCTGGCTTGAGCTTCTGAAGCTTCAGAGCACTCCCCTACCCCGCCCCCACCAGTGACTTACTTCCTTCAGCAAAGCCACATCTCTTAATGGTGCCACTCCCCATGGGCCTGTGGGCGCTGCTTTTTAACAAAATCTCAGTGGTTCTGTTTTACCAATGAAGACTCGGGAGCCAGATGCTGGCTTACAGCTACAGAAAGTCTATAGCTTACAGAGGCACAGAAAGCACCCAGCCGACCTTCCTCCTCAGGTCTCATCCCAGAAGCAATGCCCCTCTCCCTTGCTGTCGCAAAAAACCTCCTCCAAACTGAATGTCCCTCCTTTCTACTTCCTGTGTGTCTCTACCATCCTCTGGATTCCCCCTACTCTCTCTGGTTTTTAATGATAGTATGTTGTTCCTGTCAGCCGGCCACTTGCTCTGCCTCTTGACCTGTGGTTGACTTTATGTAACCCTGTTCATAACAATCAAGCAGAGAACTCTTGGATTAAAGGTGTGTGCTAAGACTGAGCCACACCACAACTAGAAACATTATTTTCCAGTAAATAACACAGTCTCAGGGTTCACAGTATGATCAAATATCCTGTAACATACGGGGGCCATTTCTCGTCAAACCACCACAGAGGGTCAGGGGTCCAGCCCAGGTGTTCTTCCCTTCACTTTGTCCCCAGACATCTTGTTTTTAAAATAGCTTATTGTGTGCTTTGGAAGTCTGCAGTTAGCTGCAAAGCCTGGAGCAAGGAGAGACCTGGGCTCGGCCAATGCTTGCGGACCTGAAAGCTTTGCGGGACTGTGACCCTTGAAAGTTCGGACACTTGAGTTGGTCATAGAGTGTTTCAGTTCCCTTCAGTCTCTATGATGCAGCTAAGGAAGAGAGCATTTATTCTGGCTTGAAGTTTAGAGGGGTGCAGAGCCTCAGGAGCACGAACTGGCCCAGCAGTCAGGGAACACGCCCGTCCTATTTCATCTGCACACAGAAAGTAGAGGGGACAAGAAATGGGACAGACAGGGCCTGGCCTAGTGGCACACTTCCTTCATCAAGTCTCTCTTGTCTCAGGTGCTCCCAACTGGGGACCAAGTGTTCCAGAACAAAGACCTGTGGGGGACATTTCTCATTCAGGTCACTACAAGTGTAGGTGGGGGACCTTCTGTGCCTCCCGATGCATGAGAGGGAGAGTAAAAATGAGTAGGTTCTGACCACAGGGAGAGCCTAAAGTTCATGGAGGCAGAGGTCCGATTGGCTGGAAGGTGCAGACAGTGCTTGGGATTAATAAATCCCTTTGGCTCTTGTAGCTCTTAGACAGTTCCTGTTTGTTTCTGGCTTTGCCCCCTTGCCTCCCCCATGTGGTGAGGGTGGAAGCCAGGTCTCACACGGCTAAGCAAGACCTCCACCGTGGAGTGGCACTGTACTGTGTAGTTAGGAGGAGGGAAGTTACTGTACCGTCTTAAGGTCTGTGACTCCATTTCCTTCCAGTACTGCTTCTTGGGGCCACGAGGATTACAATTAGTTCAGGCAAAATGCTTGGAGCAGCAGCTGACACCTGTGGGCGCTCTGTACCTGTTAGCATCCTTGTTAGGATCGAGTCCAGCATGGGGGAGTGGAGAAGCCAAGGTTGGAGTTAGGGCACCATGGTCATTAGACTCTTAAAGCTATGTAAACCGCCAGCTGCCTCACTGATGTTTGCCAGCTTCCTTTGTTGGCAGCACTCAACAGATTCATTTTGTACTTCATGTATCCCAAATGACATAGGCAATATATGTCAGGTCCCGAGAGGCACAGAGACTTAATTGGACATAGATAAAAGCTCTACAATGCCTCCGCTGAGGTGGAAGGTAGGAAGAACAAAAGCTGTAATGACAGGCAGGTATAAACGTGGCAGTAAAGATACAGGTTATCATCAGGTGGAGGAGGAGAAGATACTGGGAGAAGCATCTGGCACTGGGGCCATTCGAGGATGAGGTGAAGACCTAGAGCAGTGAGACTAGACTAACCCGAACAAAGACTCCTAGAAATAGGGACAGGAGCCCTGAGCCAGCCATCTTCCTTAACTAGCCAAGGCCTCAAGTGGAGGAATTGGAACATTAGCCCAGCCACAAAGTCAGTAGTAGTTAGATTCTAAGGACCATGGGAAATAGATAAAAAAAAATAATAATAAAATAAAACCCTGATTATGTAACAAACTTATGTAACAGTATAGCAGTATAGCTCTTAGAATAAAAAGTTTGGCCCAGGCTGGCCTCGAACTCGTGATCCTCCTGCCTCTGCCTCTTTCAGCAAATCCTACCAGCATGTGCTACCACAACCAGCATACAAAGAGTGGAGCAGAGACTGAAGGAAAGGCCATCCAGAGACTGCCCCATCTGGGGATTTATCCCATTTGCATCCCATATGACCAAACCCAGTCACTATTGCTGATGCCCAGAAGTGCATGCTGACAGGAGCCAGATATTCGTGTCTCCTGAGAGGCTCTGCTAGAGCCCTACTGATACAGAAAACGATGCTTGCAACTAACCATTGGACTGAGCATGGGAACTCCAAAGGAGGAGTTAGAGAAAGAACTGAAGGAACTGAAGAGGTTTGCAACACCATAGGAAGAACAACAGTATCAACCAAACAGGCCTCCCCACCACCACCACCAAGAGCCCCCAGAGACTAAACCATCAACCAAAAAGTACATGTGGGGGAACCCATGGCTCCGACTGCATATGTAGCAGAGGATGACATTGTCCAGCATCAATAGGAGAAGAAGCCCTTGGTCCTGTTGAAGTCTCGTTTCCCCAGTGTAGGGGATGCTAGGGCAGTGAGGTGGGAATGGGTGAGTGGGAAGGGGAGCATCCACACACAATCAGGGACCAGGATATGGGAGGGGGGAACCGGGAAAGGGAATAACATTTGAAATGTTAAATACATAAAGTATCCAATTAAAAAAAAGTTTAAAGACGTCAAACCAGTTGTGTTTAGTGCAGAGATCAGTAATGGAGTAGTTACATAAAATGTAAGCCGTGGAGAGTAGTCCTCATCAAGCGAAGTAGTGTGATGAAGCCCTCAGTTCTGCGATGGAAGCAGCTGAGTGTGTGCTTGCACTTGGGCTTTATTGGCAGCACTGTCTTAGTTAGGGTTGATAAAACACCATGGACAAAGTAACTTGCGAAGGAAAGGATTTATGTGGCTTTTACTTCCACACTGCAGTTCGTCGTCGTTGGAAATCAGGACAGGAACTCAAATAGGACAGGACCTGGAGGCAGGAGCTAATGCAGGGGCGTGTAGGGGGGCTTACTGGCTTGCTCCTCCTGGCTTGCTCAGCCTGCTTTCTTATAGAAACCAGAACTGCCAGCCTAGGGATGGCACCACCCACAATGGGCTGGGCCCTCCCCCATCAATAACTAATGAAGAAAATGCCCCACAAGCTTACCCGTAGCCTGATCTGGAAGCATTTTCTCAGGTGAGGTTCCCTCCTCTCATGACATTTTAGCTTGTGTCAAGCTGACTTAAAACTAACACAGAGACTGATGAGAACACAGATGTTTCTGTTACTGGAACCTTTTTGTGTGCGTCAATATTGGTAGGTGGGAAGGGCCAGCTGGCAGGTTCATCGCCACCAGAAAACAACAGAAATCAAAGTTGGGAGACACTGACTTTAAACCCAAGCTTGTCCACTTCAGATACTCGTGACTAAGTATGCCCACATGTTTGTCGACGCTGCCTGTGATGTCTTGAACATTGTCGATGGGAAGTCAGCGTCTGGGTGAGCACCTCACATGGGCTTTGGCTGCTGAACTGGAGCAGACGCTGCAGCTGCAGCATGGGGCCCAGGCTTGGAGAAACCACGAGAGTTGGCTGCCGATCCTCCACGGCTGTGACAGGAATCCCACAGTGAAAACATGGCCTTGACGTGGCATCTGGCTCACAGAAGCTGCTGCTGTCTAAAGTGCAGTATTCCTAGAAAACATTAAGCATGTGTGAGTTTCAGTGTTGTAGGGTTTCATTTTTCCTTTGTCTTTCAAGGAAAATGTTGGGCATTAGGTATTAAATTTTCTGGTGTCAGAGCCAGCCACGTGGCTTATACCTATAACCCGGCCTTCACAAGGCTGAGGCAGGAGGATTGCCAATAGTCTGAGACTACTCTTCACATGTGTCTGTATGGGCTACAGAGTGAGGATCTTCTCTTTAAAACAAAATTACTAGCACCAAACCTGGACATGGAGACCTTATCGGTAATCTCAGTACTTAGGAGACTGAAGTAAGAGGATTCTGAGTTCCAGGTCAGTCTGAGCTACATAGCAAGTTCCAAGCCAGCCTTAGCTATGTAACATGACCCCCTCTCAAAAACCAAAACAAAGAATGTGGCTTCCACAGTGAACTGAAGCCACCTGCTGCTCTGGTTCAGTGCAGTTGCCTCCCCGGGCTTCTTTGCTGACCTTGGAGCAGACACTGTTTTGCACTCTCTTTGTTGTGGCGCTTTAAGCTTGTGGGTGACCACATTCTTTTTTGGCAGCTGCAGGGTTGCACATGCCTATTCTTCTGTGTTAGGCCCTAAATCTTCTGTAACTGAATGACAGGACCATCTGCATAGCCTATGAAATTGCTAGTGCAGCTTTAATAGTGTTATCTCAGGCATAGCTAGCCCTGCAGAGACAATGCAAAGGCAGACTGGGGTGTGATGGGAGTCTCTGTCAGTGCCCTGTGCGCTCTCTGATGGAGACTAGCTGGTGTGTTTCTTATATGCAGATTCAAAGGACATTAACATGTTTGGTACATACATTTTTAAGTAATTCTCAGCATCTTTGTAACCTAAAGTCTATTCACAGTTTTCCATCCAGGAGCATGATAGAGGTTAGCCCTGGGCAGTGGTATAACTCTGCACCCTTTCCAGCCGAGGCTTCCTGACCTCATGATGCCACTGCCCCTTATAACATAGTCAGCTGGCGACTCAGTGAAGGGGCTTTTCAATCAAATTGCCTAACTTCACATCCTGGCTTCTTTCTACATTTGTGACTAGACAAGTTACCCTCCGTATCTCCTCATCTTGTCTGTAAGTAGGGCTAGCAGCGTCTACCTCAGAAACCTATGAAAATTACAAACGTTTCTAAAATATATAGAAGAGTCTTAGGCACAAAGTAGCAGTATTCGCTAGGGAACACTGGCAGCTCAAACAGGGCGTGGGCTCAGCTTTCCCATTCATTCCAGGTCACAGTTCAGTTATGTTAGTGCCACGTGCCTCTACAGAAGAAGGGACAGAAAGCGCTGGCAGTGTGGCTGGTAGTGAGACACCTTCCCTGTGGGCCAGTGGAGCCCCAGCGCAAGCAAGCACCTTCAGGCAGCCCCAAGTACCCACTGCACAGGGCCCAGAGCAGCCTGGCCAGGCGGGTCCCGTTTGTGCCAGTTTAGATGAAAGACTCTTTACCCAATGTCTGGTAGTATGTTTTCTAATTTTCTACAGGAAGAAATTGAACTCAGCTTGTAAAATGGAAAGTAAAAATGGCCTAAAACATTAGAATACCAACACCTGAAAAGGGAAGAAATAATCTCCTTTCTGCTTGATCTAGAAAAGCCGTGCACTGCATGGGAGAACATTTTTTAGGGGTGTGTGTGTGCGTGTGTGTGTGTGTGTGTGTGTGTGTGTGTGCGTGCGCGCGCACGCGCGCGCGCGTGCGTATCATCGTGCTGGCCCTACCAATTCTTAGGTAGTAATGATAAAAATACAACTAAGAACTATAAAAACTAAAACCCATGTATTTGAAAAGGAGACAGACAATTTGGAAGGAGAAAAGGGCTGCCCTCACCTCTAGCCTGGCTTGTAGCTACTCTGTTCCCTGTCTATCAACACCACCAAGAACCCCTCACAGTGAGTCCTTCTGCATCAGTGGGCGTCAAAGCATCGTGTTTGTGTGGAGGTAGCCCTTGAGCACACATTTAGAAAGAAGGCTGATCTGCTGTGTAACTGGTGAGTTAACGGAGTAGGATGGGTCTGTGGTGGTGGCACACACTTCCTGTCCCGGCAGAGGCGGGGGCGGGGGCGGGGGCGGGGGCGGGGGCGGGGCAGAAGCAGGCACATCTTTGAGTTCCAGGCCAAGCTTGGTCTACATAGTGAGTTCCAGGACAGCCAAAGCTATACAAAGATACCTTTGTCTTAAAATTTTTAAGGAGTAGGGGGAGTTGCTGAGAGGTTGGAGGGTCTTGAGCAGGGACATCAGGCAGCACTGGTGATCTCGAGTCTCCTCACTGCCTTGGGCCTTCTGGAGCTAGCCAGACTTGTGGGTGTAGTATGTGTCTGTGGAGTGGAATGACAGGCTCTAAGGACCGAGGTAGCAGTCTTCTGGGAAGCCTCACTGCCCGGAGCAGCCAGGCCCTCTACCCTGCACTTTCTGTCCTGCTGTTCAAGGACAGCCTCCCTGCAGAACTCTCAACAGAGAGGACAGCAAGCCATCTTGTCCTGGGGTCTTTAGATGATTGAAAGAAGATTCAGAAAGTATTTGATGCTTAGGAAATAGACGCTCCCCTCAGGGTGCAGACGTGGTTCTTTAAAGACCCAGTTTTCACAATACTCCACTTCTCCTACAGATTTTTCTAGATTTGTTTTTTTTTTTTTTAATCTAGATTTTCAGTTCTTTGTTCTGTCAAGTAATTTGAATTTAGCCATTTTAAAATGTACCTGTGGACTCGCAGTAAGAAAAGGCCTTTTTGGTTTTAAGCAGTAAATATCTCTTGCCAGCACTTGCTTGACAGGGTAAGGTTTAGGCTGTCACTCTGAAAAGTGGTTCTCACTTTCTTTCTCTTTCTTAATTCCAGGAACTCACCATTTAAATTTTATTTAAGTATTCAAGCTACAAATTGTTCTTAGAATCAGTCTCCTGAACTAACACTCAGACCTCAGAACATCCTAGCTGTGTTGGAAATAGCTCCATGTTTTTATCAACTGTAGTGGATGGAAAACTACTACTGCAGATTAAAGAATTGAGTTTTTAAAAACCGGATGAGAATTTGAGTGGGCATTTGATTCCCCTTCAGTCTTTTGGGACTTGGTTACAGAACTAAGGGAGATTATTCCTTCACAGTAGCCTCCCTGCCTTGAGGTAGCTGAAGCCATTGAAGATCCAGGTCGGCTGGGGAGACAGCTTCACAGAGCATCACTGCTGTTACACAACAGTGGCTGTCTGTTTCCTAAGCTGACACTTGTCATAGGCTGCAACTGAATTGGCTGCTAACAGCCACCATAGGAAGTAGGAGACAGGACAGCGCCCCTTGCTTTACAGAGGGACCTTTCCAGTGCAGCTGTCACAGGGGTGAGCTAACAGTACCTCAGCTCATAACCACCACCACCCTACCCTACCCCCATGGTACAGCCCTTTCCAGGGACTGGATCTCAGGGACTTTAAGTGGCTTCTAAGCTCTGCTTCCTGTGGTGTAACTAATTGGGCTAGAGGAGTGAAGTCTGGTCAGACTGCTGGAGGCCCAGACACGAGCACATGCATGTATATTTGGCCTTTTTGCATTGCATCTGCTGTAGGTATGTGGGGCTGTTTTGGAAAAGAAGAAACTTTGCTACAAGTGAAGGAAGCATCATAAATTTTGCTAATACATAGATTTAAAACAAAAAACCATACCTGAGCCAGCCTCCCTTGGGACTTGACTTCAGTCCTTGGCCCTGTCCCAGGGCAAACAGTTATCTGTCTCTTCAGAGAGTTTCCTTTGGGCCTTCATGTCTCCATGAGAAGTAACATCCTCTTTCTTTCTCTCCGTGGGCCAAGGGTGGAAGAGGACACTCTTCCCTCTTCAACCTTTTCAACCTCAGCTCAAACCACTGGTTCTCATTCTGTGGGTTGTGACCCCTTTGGGGTCGAATAACCCTTTCATAGGGATTGTATATCAGATATCCTGCATATCAGATATTTACAATTCATAACAGTAGCAAAATTAACGGATACAAAGTAGTAATGGAAATAATGTTATGATTGGAGGTCACCATAGCCTAAGGAACTGTATTAAAGGGCTGCAGCATTAGGAAGGCTGAGACCCTAGAGACTAGAGGAGAATGAGGAGCTCGGATGGATGGATGACAGCTGGCAGTGGCCGGCCTGTTCTAGTATTATCTGTGCAGGTGACAACCTTGTTCACTGGTACCTTTAGGGACTCATCGGTCTCTGAACTGTGAAGAGTGGGGAACATCATGGCTGTTGTTCACATATTATTACATATATTTATTGTTTATATTTTATTCCATTTATTTGTTGGGAATCTATGAGTCTGAATGAGTGTGTGACGTAGCCCATGGTGGAGGTTGGGGACAACCTGTGAGAGTCCTTTCCTTTTACCGTGAGGGTCCCAGGGAGCGCACTCAGCAGCTCGACAGCTGGCACCTTTGCCCCTAGGCCATCTTCTGACCCATTCATCACCCACTGGTTTTGTTGTTTAAAGCCGCATCTTGAGTTTTAGCTCTGGCTAGACCCAAATGTGTGATCCCCTGCTTCAGCCTCCTGAGTGCTGCCTTTCCAGTTGTGTGCCACGTTGCCCACATTAGGAGATATTCACAAAAGGAAGCACCCGGTGTTGAATTCAGAATGAGGGGGTTAAGTGACCAGGTATGAACGCTTACCTTAAAAGACAGCGTCCTTACATTCAGCGCTCATGTCAAGCTCTTAACAGCAATTTTCCCTTTGGAGCGCCTTACCCATGTACAGGCATTTCAGCTAGGTGTTTTTCTTGCATGTTTGATTTTCCAGGGAGGGAGCTAATATTGTCCTGTCCTGTTTTCCCAGTGTCACTTTGTGGGTCTGAAGGCTGCATTATTGTGCAGTTGAGGAAAGCAGTGTTGTCGTGTTCTGCAGAGGCCACTCTGGTAGGCAGCAGGACATAGACTGCTCCTCACTGTGTGCTCTTCACAGTAGGAGTCATACAGCGTGTTAGCGTGTGCTTAGATGTGGTAGTATCCAAGGTTGAACAATAAAAGGCTAGTTCAAATACGGCGCCTACCAGGATAATGATAAATGTTCTCTTGATCTTAAAAGGGTGGGGAGCTAATCCCGAGTGGGAGGACTGAGTAGCGAGGCTAGGTTGAATGCAGACAGATGCATCCACAATATAAACACTAAGACAGGTGGAGAAGCAATTCCCAGAAAAGCAGTCTGTACCCGAGCTTGAAAGACAGTTGGTGACATTTGGAGTCATCATTTGGAGAAATAAGAACCTTGGTGCTGAGGGGGAAGAAGTTCATGTAACGAATTTTTTTCTACCCTACTATTTATGAGAATAAAAATGGTCAACAAGGGAAACCAATACGCTTCTCTGTTTCTGAGTGATGGAAAGCCAGCACAGTCTTAGAGTCAGAGGCACAGTCCAAGTCTCCGTCCCACACGTGTGTGGTGTCACAGCTGCAGATCTTCAAAGTGGGTACTGTTTGGACCGCTAATGTACAAGGACTTGCTTCTGGTCACACGGAGTGTTTTATACTCCCTCGAGGGAAATGCCTCCTGAGGAAGACACATTTCCACAGCTGGGAGTTCTATTTAAGGGTTGACCTCTTCTCCGCCTTTTATGCACATACTATTTCTTACCAGCAGATATGCCCAGGCATGAGCTGGGGCACTCACTGTAAAGTGCTTCACCAGACCGGCTTCAAGAGAATCACACCACAGAATGAGCACCTAAAGCCGTGGCAGCCGCCCAGAGCCACCACAGGAAGCTCTCACCGCAGGACGGTTCTGCCTGCTCCTGTCCTACAGTGGTGTGGACTCTGTACCCACTGGCTGTCCTCAAAGTTCCTCAGAGAGTGTGGCCGAGAAGCTTAAACTCTTCTCATACTCACAGTCTGTTCCTCTAGACATGAAATAATTGGCTGCAGGTTATGGTGGCCTGTGTTCTCAGCACTCAGGCAGGCTACCGTGGGATTGCCACAAGTCTGAGGCCTGCCTGGGCTACATGGCAAGGCCATGACTCAATCAGCAACAGCAACAAACTATCTTTCAAAACCTAAACTGAACTGAAGCAAGGTGCAGTGTCATAGTCAGAGAGGATTCGGTCTTACGGGATTATCTTCTGTATGTCCTGACTAAGCCTCCTAGCTATAGGGCTTGGTGGTGGTGGTGGTTTGGGTGTAATACAGCAATATCGTCATGAGCATGGCTTTCCTCATTAGACCCATTCTGTGTGGCACTGACACAAGTAGCCGTGTGTGAGATCTTTTATCGTAGATCCTAACAACAATTCTTATTCTTGGCGTTTTTTTCAGAGAATACCACCATGCAAGTGGTTTCCAACCAGACCAGTCATATTAACAGCACCGTGAAGCCGTCTTCAGTATTGCCAAAAAATGTCACAGCTGCTACTGTGAGGCCTGCAACTATTAAAATATCAACCCCGGGAGTCTCACCACATGTGACCCCCAGTGCCTCAAAGTCTACACCCAAAACAAGTGCTTCCCCAAACTCCACCCAGACGTCAGCATCCATGACAACCACAGCCCACAGTAGTTTACTGACATCTGTAACGGGTATGTATTAAAACGACTTTCTTTTTTCCTATGCTATGAATTAGCTGTTAAATGCTACATGAGAGCCAGCATTCCATTCTACCAAAATATAAGCTGTATCTGCTCAGATTTTCTCTCACCCACACTTCAGTGTACTTACCTAGAAATTCAGACTTCGGAATGTTTCAAATAAAGCACAGATACCTGTTTTATCTTCTTAGTTTCAGCAACCACTCATCCCACCAAAGGCAGAGGATCCAAGTTTGACGCCGGCAGCTTTGTTGGTGGTATAGTGTTAACACTGGGAGTTTTGTCTATTCTCTACATTGGATGCAAAATGTATTACTCAAGAAGAGGCATTCGCTATCGAAGCATGTAAGTTGGGCCATTCTGCATACTTTATCATGACCAGTACCAGAGTTGGGCAGTGCTCACCTCCAGGATTGTGTTGTGTGCAGACTTGTGACTGTTCACAGATGGATACATACTGGTGAGCACGTTGGTACTTTACCTGGGGTCAAACACTGCTTTACCAGGGTTTAGCAAGCTGCTTTTGTTGGCTTTTACCACTCTCATAAGAACTGACATGCCAGGTCTCATCAATGTAGTGACTTAATACATGTGCCCTAGATATGTCATCAGAACCAAAGAGTATTTTTGGCAAAACATGTTTTTATTTTTAATTTTAATGACAAAGACACAGACACAAAAGTTTCCCTGGTAACAGTACTTACCGTGAGTACAGACTTCTATAAGCCACGTGTGGTGGTCCATGACTGTACTCCTAGCTTTATAGTAGCCTAACTTCCTAATTTTAACCGTTAAGGCTAATTTTTCCCCCACATGTGTCTGTGCCCTGTGAAAGTCAGCACAGATTTGCCTGTCGACCTGTTTGGTAGCCTCAACCACTACACTGTGCTGGGTATGCACAAAACTGAATGAGCAATGACAATTAATTTTGTTTGTGAAAATTAAAGTTGTTCTAATGTTACCTCTTTTACAAATAATTTTACAATAATTTTAAATTTTTTATATATTTCAGTGATGAACATGATGCTATCATTTAAAGTACTTCAGTAGTCAAGGAAAGAAGAGAGACTGCAGCCCTGTCAATTATTTTGGTTTATATTAGTTTAAGATATTATTTTTCTTGGAAATAGTATAAGCAAGCCATGCATAAAAGGAACAGTGTATTCCATGAATATCTGGAAATTTCTCATTACTATAGGTAGGGGTGTAGTCTGGGCAAAATGAATATTTGGAGCTAACAGGTAATTTATCCAGTGATTATATTTCCTTAACTAAGTCATAGCAAGACTTTTGGAGTATGTGCATGGCATTGGTCACTGAGGAGCAGGACCATCTGGCATACAATGAGGAGCCTGCCTCAGCATTCCACATCTCAGTCTCTTCACTGCTCTCACAAAGAACTTGAGTGCCAGTCAGAGCTGAGTGGTCATAACTCCTGCGTCAGGTTCCACAGTGGGCTAATCATCTTTCAGGCTGTCGAAGGAAGCATCAGCATTTTAGGGTTTAGATTAGAGTTCATGTAGAAGTAGAACTTGCACTCCAAATTCAGCTCCGACGACCACCACCCGTGCTCCTGTGCACCCATGCTCCTGTGTTGACGGCCGCCGGAGCACGGGAGCTCGGACCATCATTTCTCGTCAGCTGTCCGTTGGTATTTCTTCCTTTGTACATAATTTAGGCAAGCTGCCACGCTCGCCCTGCTTCTCAAAAGGTGCAGCAGCATGAAGGTTGCTGTCATGCTGCTGTGGAAACCTGTCCCACGCTGGGAACTGCTTTTCGCAGTCACTTGTCAGTTTGAGTTCTAGTGAACGGCTTTTAGGCAATGTGGGGCTGCTTCCCATATCCAGAATTTGTTAATGGAATGCAAAAATGCCAGTTTTCACAGCTCCATTCTGTGATTTCCCAGTCATTGTTTAGAAGCCTACATTGACTGCATCCTGCTTGTTAAGCCAGGAATTGTGAAGCCCCAGGCCACTGAACCCACAGGGTACAAATGCTGTATTTTTTTACACTGTCAACTTATTCAGACTTGAGAAAATGACTTTTTTATAGTAAAGTGTATTTTGGTAAATTCTGGCTTCCTGATCCCCAAGCTCTGGAAAGGGCGCTGCAGCCTTGTATCTCTAGGAAACCAGACTCAGGTCACCAGAGCAGCCACATTCTCTGTGGCATTGTAAGTTCTAAAGTTTATACTCAGGTCAAACTCAGGGCCAGGTTTAACAAAGGAGGCGTTTAGTTACAAAATACTAATATAGTATTTCTATCATAGAGGGACAAAGTGAATTATAGCAATTTTTGAAAGTGTAGAAATAAGCCAAAAATGTCCAAATGAGCACACACCTATGTTACAGTTAAAAATGTAATAAGTGTAACTTTTGTAATCTGCTTCTGGTTTTTAAAACAACACAAACTACCAAGAATTTTTTTTATAAATAAGAATCATTTCTACTTGCTGTATCAGGTCCAGCTGATATGGTAAAAGGTGGACTGCTCAGATTACGATAATGCAGAGAGTAGAAACACAGAGATGCTAGGAAATGGACCATGGAGTTAAACTAGTTTTAAGCAAGGGCTGGTGGAAATTCAACACTTCCCCCATTGGCTTGTAACCACTGCTCTGCTTCCTGTGCAAAATACAGGTCAGGGCCTTGAGGCAATGAGGACCTGGAAAGTTTAACTTGTTTTGTTTGCTGCAGTCTTGGTACTTCCGTACCCTCCAAGATTGTCGTGAATACTTATTTCTCTAGCACTTTGGAAATACAAACAACTTTCTTAAAGCAAGGTCATTATTTGCTTCTTATATTTCCACTGAGTTGGGGTTAAAAGTAATTTACTTAATGTCTTTTCTAATTTGTTACTTTCAAATACCAAGATTTCTGTTGAAGAGACTTCTTTTTAATCTGTAAAAATTGAACGTGTTTCCTAAGCCTAAATTGTCTTCCAAGTCTAGCTTAAGCAAATGCTTACTTTCCTAGCTTTTCTAGAGAATGAGTTGTTTTTTAAGATAAAACAATGAGTAAATCCATAAAAGGACTAATTCAAATATGAAAGTTGGCAACATATTTTATGGTGTGGTAATTTTGTATCTTCAGGAGAAAGACTTGCCCTTTTTCTATTGTAATGACCAATTTTGGTATTTCATTGTTACTAAGATCTATTTTTAGAATAAAATTTGTTCTCTATTCAAAATGTTTTAGTGTTTTGTTGAATATGCCCCGAAGTTCCTCTTTTATTTATCTAGTATATAATCCTGTTGAATACACAGTAACTAAGGGCTTTCACAATGGGCCAGACCTTGAATGGTTCCGTCTCAACAACAAGGTCCATTCCTTGGCACAGGCTTTGGAAGTTTGCCATTGGATTCTCTCATTTCTTCAATATTCTTGGGTTCAGTTTCTTTTGCAACAGATGAGCAGCCATCCATTTATACTCAAGACCACCCCCCTACACACACACAAACACAAACATACCACACACCACAAAATGTCCACTTATTTCACTCCAGGACCCAGAGAAGCCATCTCTCCTGACCCTGCATAAACTCAAAACTACCTCTACCTACATGCCTAACTCTATCTACCTGTGCTTCAGACCTTCACACAGAAAGCTCACTTGCACCCTGGAGCCATGTGTACATACTAATTACCAGCTCAGTGTTCAGTGAAACTTAGAACTTGCTTTCAGACCTTAGTTAGCTTCAAGGCCTACATACCCCACATCAGTGCTACTGCCTTAAAAGACCTCATGCCTGGGGCCTTAGGGCCACTGTTAATGTGCCTATGCTACTAATGCTAGCTCATTCAGTCACCAAGAAACTTAGACCTCACCTTCACCCTGGAGCTACTGTAGCCATTTCCATGCTAAAATGCCCTTGTTCCCAGCTCTTGACAACTTCACAAGGACCGGTACCTAAATACTTGTCAGCTCATCAGCAGGTCCTGAAAACCCTTGCTCCAATCTCTGGATCCATAGCCATGCCACAGGCACCACCCTTCAGGTGATGTCACAGTGGGCCTACAAGTTGGACCTAGTGCCTTGAAAAGCCTTAGCCACCTCTAGGGGCGAAAGGACTCCAGCAGACATCACAAGTGAAGACCCACAAAGCCCTGCTCACAGATCTCTGAGGGCCCTACAGTATTGGCCACACTAACCCAAGCTGCCAGCTGCAGACACTTAGCTGCTCGCTCACTTGTACCAGACCACTGTGCTTTTCACCGATGCCTATGTATCTCCCAAGTGTGAGTCCTTTGCCCAATGTCATCCTATAAGAGTGTTAGTGCAACTAAGTGCACAGAAATCAACTAGAAATGTGAACCGAGGAGACAGCAATACCAAACAAACAACCACTTGGCAGTAGGTAGAGAGCTCCAAACTATTAATATACAAAAAAAAATAATAATAATAATAATTCAGGATAATGTTAAGGAAGTTCGAGCATTAGAAGATAATAAGCAGTTCAACAAAATTAAGTGATGAAATGCCAATTGCAATATACAATGTGTCATGGGCTCATGTGACTATGGTGAAGTGACTTGATAGCCTACAAAAAAGGACTGTTCTTGCCTAAGGGGTTGGGGGGAGGCTCTATCATGATTGGTTGGCTATTTGCCTGCTTTCAGGCTACAGCACGGTAGAGGATCATGGAAACATACCACAGAGGCAGCTGTTTCTGTGGTACCTGCAGGGTCCTGGACCTAGGACTCCCCAAGATAACAGAATCCATTTAAGATCGTGACTAGACTACTTAAAATACCTCGTACAATGGTAACAAAATGGTGCGAAATGGACAACAAATTATACAGTCATCAGAGAAAACAGAAGTGAAGAAATGAATCCAGCATCATAAGTGAACGTACTGACTGTTAAGGAAACATCCCCAATCTGGAGAAAATAATTTTAAGAACCCAGGTACAGAAAGATCCAAATTCACACATCATACTTGATCCAAAATGAATGACACATGACATTACAATCACATTGCCAAACAATGGCAGGTTCCGTGAATGTAACAAGAAAAAGTTGTATAATTCCACACAAAAGCTCCCATTTCGCCATCATGATTTCAGTGGAAGCTGACGTGCTAGAAGAGTCGGGTGGTATGATGTAATCAAGTTCTGAGAAAAAAACAAAACCACAGCTGAATGGCAAAGCTGTCGTCCCTTCAGGCACTGAAAGACTCACCAAGACAAAGGTGTGGGCCCTGGCTGTCAAGGTCAGAGCTCTTCAGAGTAGTTCTGTGAGTCCTTTGTCTTTAGAATTGGACTTAGAAAGACCAAGCATTTAAGATGACAGATGCACTAACTTGTTAACAGGTCTATGACAAGATAAATTATAATAATAAAAATGGAAGGCGTATGGTTAAAGTACACAGTATTTTATGCAATCAATGAAAGCAGTTATTACCTAAAAGAAATAACCACAAATAAACAATCAGTGGGTTCATAAAAATAATAAAACATATTACCATTGCCAGTACAGAAGGTTACCCAGTCCCACAGGGAGACAACAAGAGACGAAGAAGAATTTGCAGGACCTAAATTAACACAATTTCTGCCTCTCCACACCACTTCAGCATCTGCCCTGATGCTGAAGAACAGAGGTGTTTCAGATTCATGACATTAGAATATTTGCATATGTGAATGAGGTATCTTAGGGATCCTGTCGGACACTTAGGGACAATCATTTGTACTTCTTATAAACACTAGCTGAAAGGTAGCTTCTATGAGGTTTTTAATGTGCCTTCATTTTAACTGAACATGTTATGTGATCGCAGGTATAGAAATTTCCTCATGTCACTCAGGAATTTCAGATTCTGAAGTCTTTCAGGTGTTAGAAATAGGGATAATCAGCTTTATATTTAATAAATAAATATAAATGAGCTAAAATTTTAAATCAAAATCATTGGCTGGGCTGAGGAGACGCTCAATGAACCCAGTGATCAGTGTATAAGAACCAGGAGCTGAGTTTGGATTCTCAGCACCCACATAGGATCTAGGGGTGGCAGTGCACACCCATAACCCCAAGTACTGGGGAACAGAGACTGATACAGAACCCTGGGGCTTGTTGGTCAGTCTGTCTACCCAAAAAGAGTAAACTCTAGGTTCAGTGAGAGATCCTGTCTCATATAAATACATAGACAGACAGACAGACAGATATAAAAAGACAGACAGTAGTTGAGGAAGATACATCAAAGTCAACTTTTGACCTCAGACACACACGAACACAAATTGAATGGATTTAAAAAAAAAAAAATAAGACTCAACTTCATGCAGCCTGTAAAGCCCTCTTTGACTTTACAGACCGAGTTTGACAGTGGTGGATGTGGGATGGTTTGCTTGATTGCCGGCTTGTCTACATCTGGAGTGAACCACAGTCTAGAAATGGAGGGTCATCTGTGAGAAGAGTTTCTGCTTGGTTTGAAGTGGGGGAATCCACTTCTAGTCTGGATCTTTGAGGTAGGAAGATACATCTGTGATCCAGAAATTGAGGAAGGAAGACAAGTGCCTTAGTCCGGACTTTGAGACAGGAGATACACACCTTTGACCTGGATCTTGAGGTAGAAAGATACTCCTTCAATCCAGGCCCTATCTTCCTGCTAGAAGCCTGTGTTAGGACAAGGGAGAGAGAGGGAAGCTCTTGTTCTTTGCCTGCTTTCCCTCACCTTGCTAGCCAGCCCATTCCTTCACTGGCATTGGAGTCTACCGACTTCTTCAGGATTCCAGCATGTACTGAAGACTCCACCTTATGAGACAGAACCTCCCAGATTCTTGGACTTTCTATTCACAGCTAGCAATTGTTGGATTAGCTGGACTGCAGCCTGTAAGTCATCTCAATGAATGAATTTAATCAGTAGGGACTGAGGGATGTTGGGAAAACCTGGGGGCCAGTGTCCATTTTGATATGTTAAAGAAGCATCCTATCCACTGGTCCCATGTTTGAAACCTAACACATAGTAGACCAAAAGGCCTAAATTATAGTAACAAAACAGTCCTAAAAGTCTATAGTGGCCTCTGTGGAGGTTTAAATTAAAATGGCCCCATAGGTCCACAGGGAATGTCACTCTTAGGAGGTATGGCCTTGGAGTAGGTGTGGCTTTGTTGGAGATGTCTGACTAGGGGTGGGCTTTGGGATCTCAGAAGCTCAAAACAGTCACTTCTTGCTACCTGCCCATCCAGATGTAGAGCTCTTATCTCCTCCAGCACCATGTCTGCCTGCTTCCTGCCATGATGGTGATAGACTAAACCTCTGAACTGTAAGCCAGCCCCAGTTAAATGTTTGCCTTTATAAGAACTGCCATGGTCATGATGTCTCTTCCCAGCAGTAAATCCCTAAAACAATACATACACCCACATGTATATATATTTTACAATATATGAATATATATTTATAAATGTTTAAGAATATAATTAATGTATAATGTATAATTATATAATACAAATATACATTTATATATTCTAAATTAAGATCTAAAATAACAAAATAAGGAAAAGTGTACGAGTCACATATGTGATAAGGAGTTAATATTCAAATGTGTAAGGCATTCAACAATTAAAGAAATCATAAAAATGTGCAAAATACCTGGAACAAACATTTTAAAGAATGCACACAAGTGCCCAAAATGTACATGGAAAAAAACCTGCTGTGCATAACTAACCATCAGAGAGATGCAAATTAAAACCTCAGTGAAATCCCACCACCTCCTACCAAAGGCAGGCAGGGCAATGGTTCAGAGGCCACAGGAGCACCCATTGCAACACTGTCTGGGAAAGTATGTCAGCACAGCTGTCTGTCATGGAGAACGTGTACCTCAGAAAACTGAAGACCAAACCCCTATGCTCCATCAACCTCACTGCAGGGGCAACACCTGAAGAAATGAAATCAGTATGTTAGGATCTGTGTTGATAATGTGCCACAGCTCTAAGTGACCGTTGGGAAGGCCTTGACCATGTGGAGAAGGGAGAACATGGGAAATCCAGGCTGCCCACTTCATCCCACGCCGCACCGAGAGCTGCTCTTCTAGCCAGGGCTCTCAAGAAACAGAACCAACAGAATGAAAGCACATAGAAAAGGGGTTTCTTAGATTGGCTCACAGGATGTGATCTGCAGAGTCCAAAAATGGTTGCTTCACAAGAGTAGTTGCTCAGTCCACAAGGCTGCAAGTCTCAGCAGTCCAGTCTGGTGCTGCAGGCCTGGAGGATTACTGGAGAGCTACTGGTTTTCAGTGGGCGGTGGAATTCTGAAGAGGTAACGTCTAATATCAGTGAAGGAATGCTTCCACAAGAGGACAGGTGAACTTAACAGCCAGAGTACGGGCGAGAAATGAAAAGCTGAGGTCCTTTCCTCCTTGATCTTTTTATGGGGACAGCTCATATTTGGAGTGGACCTTTCTGCTTTAGATAATCTAACCAAGAAAATCCCTCTCAGAAGTGCTCAGTAGTTTGTGTCTTACTTGCCAAGTGAACGGCCAAGATGAGCTATCACAGCTCTTTACCATATCTCTTTAAAAGAGGCATTGAGAGGGGCTGGAGAGATTGATTGGCCAGTGGTTGAATTCTCAACCACAATAGTGGGATCACAACTCGCCGTACCCAGATCCAGGAGAAACCAATGCCTCTGGTCTCTGTGAGCCCCTTTGCAGGTATATACCCACACAAAAGACACAAACGGACAGAGGAAAGCCATTTTAGACGGAAGTGGGGACCGCCTGGAGCTATGATGATGGGTGCAGCATTTGCCCTTCACCGAGCCAGGGTTGTGCAGGGAAGGCCAGCGTGGATAGCACCAGGACCTCGGGGGCTGAGGTTTGGGAACTACCACTTAACATTGCTCCTGTATGTGCACGATTAAGTGTCCCAGACACTGAGGTATAAAATGCTTTGTTCGGCATCGCAGAAAGCACCTTGAGAGGAACTTGAGATATTCTGAGCTCCCTGTGATTCTGTCTTCCGCTTTCCCACTTGAGGGCTGTCACTAACCCGCGCAGCCCTCGGGCCCACCCTTGACTCTTTCATTTCAAATCTCTTTATTTTCATCCCAAGTCCGACCCCTCAGGACCCTGTCCAGAACCTGACACATCTGATCTACGGTCAGTTGAGGGCCACTGAGATGACTCAGCAGGCAAAGGCACTTACCACACTGCCTGATGTGAGTTTGATCCCTGGAACCTTAAAGTGGAAAGAGAGACCAACTCACCGTGTCCTCTGATCTCCATTCACGCACCTAAACACACACTATAACTAACAAATTATAATACTGTTTTTTTTCACAGTATTTTTATTACTTTTCATATTCTGACCAGTTTCCCCTCCTACCTCCCCTCTGCCCCTCCCCCACCCACTCATCCTCTGTTCCTATTCAAAAAAGGCAGGCCATCCATGGATATCACCCAAATACAGCGTATCAAATCAAAGTAAGACCGGATGAGGCAACCCAGTCAGAGGAAAAGGGTCCCAGACGGAGGCAATAGAGTCAGAGAGTGGCCCCGTTCCCACTGTTAGGAGTCACAGGAAGACCAAGCTAGTAACCATGGTATACATGCAGAGGGCTCATGTTTTCCCCTGGAGGCTCCCTGGTAGTTGGTTTTAGTCTCAGCCCCTGTGAGACCGGGTTTTCTTGTGATGACCCCTCTGGTTCCCCTTTCTTTCTAATGTTTGCTCTTGGTGGGTGCATCTGTCTCTGTCAGTTGCTGGGCAGAGCCTGACAACTTGGTCAGGCATCAGTCTGAGTGTGGTAGAATATCACCATGGGTCGTTTCATTGCCTTTTTTTTTTTTTTTTTTTTTGTCAGTTGTGTTTGGTTCTGTCCTAGATCTTTGGGCTCTCAGCCTCTGGGTTCTGGCCCTCCAGGTAGTGTTAAAAGTGGACTCATGGCATGGGTTCCAGGCTGAACCAGTCACTGGTTAGCCATTCCCACAGGTTCTACTCCGTCTTTCCCCTGCTCTTCTTGTGGGAGGACAAATTGTAGGTTGAAGGTTTTATGGCTGAGTCATTATCGCAGTCCTTCCACTGGACGTATGGCTTGGTTACAGATGGTCAGCTCTGGCTCTATATCCCCCATTGCTAGGAGTCTTAGCTAGGGTCATCCTCATCAATTCCTGAGTTCCCATTACAGTAGGTTTCTATCTCTTCCCTAAGATGCCACCCAGTTTCAGTTGTCTCTCCCACTACTCTCTCCATCCCCCTCACACACGACTCCTCCTGCTCCTGTCCCCCACCCCCACACCCCACCCTCTCCAACCCCCATGTCTATTATCTTTCCCCTTCCCAGGGAGGTTCAGATGTCCACCACCACCCCCACCCCAGGTTTTGTTTTTATTTCACACTCCCACTACTTTTAAGAAACTGCCACTTGGCCAGGCACAGTGGCACATGCCTTTAAACCCAATACTCGGGAGGCAGAGACAGGTGGATCTTTACAAGTTCAAAGCCAGCCTGGTCTACAAAGGACAAACAGGGCTTGTTACACAGAGAGCCTGTTTTAAAAACAAACAAACAAACAAACAAACAAACAAAACAAAGAACCCTGCCACTTGTCAGAAGAACATAGAGTCCCTGTAATTACATAAGAGCCTTCCTTTCCAAATGTGTGCTGCTAAACACAAGCAACCATGTACAAGCAGGGAAGGACACAGCTGCTTTTTAACAAGACATAAAGCTTTACTAAAATATAAAGTACCACTCTCAAATTTTCTCATATTCTTTTTTTTATCTTTATTAACTTGAGTATTTCTTATTTACATTTCGATTGTTATTCCCCTTCCCGGTTTCTGGGCCAACACCCCCTTAATCCCTCGCCCTCCCCTTCTCTATGGGTGTTCCCCTTCGAATCCTACCCCATTACCACCCTCCCGCCAACAATCATGATCATTGGGAGCTCAGTCTTGGCAGGACCAAGGGCTTCCCCTTCCACTGGTGCTCTTACTAGGATATTCATTGCTACCTATGAGGTTGGAGACCAAGGTCAGTCCATGTATAGTCTTTGGGTAGTGGCTTAGTCCCTGGAAGCTCTGGTTGCTTGGCATTGTTGTTCATATGGGGTCTTGAACACCTTCAAGCTCTTTCAGTCCTTTCTCTGAATCCTTCAACGGGGGTTCCATTCTCAGTTCGGTGGTTTAATGATGGCATTCGCCTATGTATTTGCTGTATTCTGGCTGTGTCTCTCAGGAGAGATCTACATCCGGTTCCTGTCAGCCTGCACTTCTTTCCATCATCCATCTTATCTAGTTTGGCGGCTGTGTATATGTATGGGCCACATGTGGGGCAGGCTCTGAATGGGTGTTCCTTCAGCCTCTGTTCTAAACTGTGCCTCCCTATTCCCTGCCAAGGGTATTCTTGTTCCCCTTTTAAAGAAGGAGTGAAGCATTCGCATTTTGGTCATCCTTCTTGAGTTTCATGTGTTCTGTGCATCTAGGGTAATTCAACCATTTGGGCTAATAGCCACTTATCAAAGAGTGCATACCAAGTGTGTTTTTCTGTGATTGGGTTACCTCACTCAGGATGATATTTTCGAGTTCCATCCATTTGCCTATGAATTTCATAAAGTCATTGTTTTTGATAGCTAAGTAATATTCCATTGTGTAGATGTACCACATTTTCTGTATCCATTCTTCTGTTGAAGGGCATCTGGGTTCTTTCCGGCTTCTGGCTATTATAAATAAGGCTGCTATGAACATAGTGGAGCATGTGTCTTTGTTATATGTTGGAGTATCATTTGGGTATATGCCCAAGAGAGGTATAGCTGGGTTCTCAGGTAGTTCAATGTCCAATTTTCTGAGGTACGTCCAGACTGATTTCCAGAATGGTTGTACCAGTCTGCAATCCCACCAACAATGGAGGAGTGTTCCTCTTTCTCCACATCCTCAACAGCATTTGCTGTCACCTGAGTTTTTGATCTTAGCCATTCTCACTGGTGTGAGGTGAAATCTCAGGGTTGTTTTGATTTGCATTTCCCTTATGACTAAAGATGTTGAACATTTCTTTAGGTGTTTCTCAGCCATTCGGCATTCCTCAGCTGTGAATTCTTTGTTTAGCTCTGAACTCCATTTTTTAATAGGGTTATTTGTCTCCCTGCAGTCTAACTTCTTGAGTTCTTTGTATATTTTGGATATAAGCCATCTATCTGTTGTAGGATTGGTAAAGATCTTTTCCCAATCTGTTGGTTGTTGTTTTGTCCTAACAACAGTGTCCTTTGCCTTA